>NW_028321883.1:8540714-8861071 GCF_036245765.1 Copidosoma floridanum
TAAATGACAAGTATAACTTAACAATTTTATTTGATACTATTAAATCAAAGTAAACTTTGAACATACATGCGTGTTCTTGGAATTTTTTTAGTTTTAGGCGGTTTTTCATTTACAAATGATTTATTTTTAAAATTATTCTTGACTAAGTTATCACAATTCTGAAATACAGTTAAATCATGAGAAATATTAATACCACAGTTTAATACATAATATCTTAGAGTATCCTGCTAAAATAATAAAACATACGTTGATAACGTATAACATACAAAAATACCGTATTATAGGTTTCATTCGTATACACGGATGTATAAGTATCAATATTTCTTTGTTGATTAGTATTTCTTTTACCAACAGATTAAAGAGTGTTTGATAAGTCGTTAGTTTTAATTAAGTCATTCTTTTGTTTTGGCAATGGAACATCTTCTGAAACATTAAGCTATTTCCCTATACAAACAAAATTTTTTTTTAATGACAGTGGAGGTTTCTTGCTCAATAGAATCGTTTTCTTCAGAACTAACATAGCTAAAATCTTTACTTAAATCAAAAGTACTCCAGAATGCTAGTTTCTCCACACAAGCTAGATGATCATAGCACTTGGATCAAACTTTAAATAACTTTATATATTTAATGACACTAGTCCACTCTTGGCCTTTGTTCTTTTTAAATAAATTTAACATGTCAGGTTCAATCAGGAATTGAAAAATTTTGAGTTTGGTCTATGATGTACCTGTAACAACATTTGAGTCTTGGTTGTGTTGTTCAGGTTAAACAGATAATGGGGGATTATTAGTTAATTTAGAAAAATCTACACTATTTTCCCTGAAAGCATGAAGCCTACACTTTAAAAGGGAATGAGGATAGATTTAATTTAAATTAAACCATCAAAGGCTGTCTTAACACTGAGAAAGAAAACTTTGGTAGGGTGCTGTCATGTAACAACCATGAATTGGTGTAGATGTGTTGCATTTGGTACCACGCAGATTTTACGGTCATAACAAAAGTCACTCAATATTTTTGCTAAGGTGGCTCATCACCTTTCTTCAAGTCAAGCTATTACCTACACCCAAATTGAAATTCGTGGTAAAGTATCACTCAACAGATGTGCAGTTCCAATTTCAGAGCATGTTGCCGACCAAAATCTAAAAAAAAACATTCAAAATTCCAAATTTTAGCATTGGTCCTGCGAGGCACTTTGATTTTTTCTCTAAAAGTTTTAACATTTTAGGGTTAAAAGTTATGCCACGTGGTACAAAAACAAAGTGTTGATTGTTTGAATAATCTTTTTCTTGTGAAATCGCATAAGTCCAAGGTTGCCGAGTGAAAAAAACATAAATGACCGGTTGAAAGTCCAAAACTGGAGGCTAACCTCAGCATGTAAGCAAGTGGATTCCTATCTACAGGTATACATATTGAGCCTGACACTTAATGTTTTCAGTCATGATAGTCGAACGTCACAGAAACGCATAAGTAGTACAAGGATGATGAGCCACCTTAAGTGGGAACTGTGGCCGTCAACGTACAAGATTACTGAAAACTATAGGGGGTTATTTATTCACCATGGGTGAAAGCAATTTACAGCATATAAGTAAAAGATCTTACTAGTCCTCTAGCTAAATTCTGACTTTTCCACAACGGAATCATGTAGAAAGTGGTCAGCAATTACTATTTATATTCGTTCATAGTTGTAAGTTATTATCGGAGGCAAAAACTTTTCACTATCACTTTCTTTTTCACTGTTGCAAACAACATAAACATTTTTATTATTTTTTAATAAAAACTTTGTCACTACAGCATATAGGCAAATTCATCATAGTTAAATATTCTGTTGATTTCCAAATTTTTTAATTTTTTTTTTTTTCAAGTATTCTCCTACGTCTGCATGCCAATCTCTCAAAGATTTTCGGCTCACTGTAAATCTTGGTCAGATTTTAATAAAAATTTTTTATAAATTAAGGATTTCTTTTAAAAAAAGCTTCTTACTAGTTTTATGATGGCCTACTATGAGTAAACAGTGTTTCTCAACTTGTTTTCTTTCATTTTTTTTATAGTTTTTTGAACACTGTCTAGTAATGACTGCTTAATTACTTAAAATTCATTCATGCTTATCGAAAAAATTCAGTTTTCTTACAGGGTTGCCAGATTAGGCAGGATTCCTCAAATTCGGCGGATTGAGAGACAATTTTGCAGGGAAAATATTCGAAATGCGGTTTTTCGCAGTTTCCGCAATATTTATTCGAAATAATACATGTATCACATAATTTTCACATAACAGCATATTTTTTTTTTTTTTTTTTAATTCACGATAACTTAAATATTAAAATATTGCGATATTGATACATTAAGGTTTTAGTTATTAGAATTGACTACAATTATGCATTCTAGATTCATTTTTTTTCACTAGTTTTTTCCTGATCAAAATAAAATATTTAAAGAACTAACAGTAAGTATAAATTTATATTTGTACATGCAAAAATTCTTCAGAGTCATCAAATATGCTATGCAAAGTTGCATAATCTTCTTCTAGGATAATCTTGGATATATCGTAATGTGTGTAGTACATGGATAAATTAAATTTATTAAGCACATGGTCAGATGGTTTCAAGTCAATACAACATAGTTTTTTCACCTACAAAGAAAATTATTTGATTCATGAGGAATACTTATCCGTGATAATATTCATAATTTTACGAATATGTAACCAATAAAAAGTATACAACATACTTTGAGATGAACTCGTAAGCAAAGCAATGCATTGAGCATTTCCATTTGCATCTTATTTTGCTTCTTAGTCTTAAGAGCTACAATAAAACTGAAGATACACTCTCAATAACAGTTTTGCTGACAGGTAGAGTTAAGCATTTTATGGTAAATAGTCCTAATTCTTTGTACGGAGTTATGCCTCCTGAACTTTTTAAAGACAAAACGCAACTCCAAAAGTTAACTGTATCGATTGACATTAAATCACCATTATGTACTGAATGGGGCATATATCCAATAAATTTAAATTTGCAAGTGATCGCCACTGATTCTCAAGTACTTCTTAATCTGTTTTTTCATTTCTTAAATGAGAAGAATTGTAATATTATACAATAAGTAGTTAGTTACATCATATATTATAAAAAGTACGTTTTGATTATCGTACCTGCCATGTCTAGAGGAAGTTGACTAAATAATGGTCTGCTGGATTGTGCCAAAACTAAACGGGGAGTAAAATATTTTACTTTTTCCAATGATGTTCACGTTACCAAGAAATCTATCACTTAATTGTTTACATAGAGATAACAGGTAATTCGAACATCTTCCCTGAACAATATAGGGGTAAATGACCTAATTATTGCGCACTGAAATTTTCGACTGTCCTAAATTTCTTATTTCTCAATGATTTTCGATGTAAATTGAAGCAATTATAGTTAATCTTTACCTGCAGCATCTTATGCAATTAAAATGATGTACATTTTTTTGTTATGTTACTTTTTTTTTTTTTTTAATAATTTAATAATTATTTCACTGCTGAAATCGCTCGCTGGTATCACTGCGCACAGTTATAAAATTAGCACCAGTCACTGCGCGCCCAATTACTGCACAGGAATCTCCCATTAGGTTTTCATGCTAAAGCCCTAGACCCAATTGCTGCGCACCAATCACTAGTGCGTAGTTACTACTACAAAGTTTTGTAGGTTATATTCGCTTGGAGTCACTCAGTTGAACAATTATAAATGTCATGATATAAAGTATAATTCTGGATTGAACGTTATTAATGTCCGTACGTGTTACAATATACAAGCACCCGAATTTTTCAGTCTGTTTTTCTTCTTTTCAGTTACCGTCAAGTGCGCAGTAATTGGGTCATTTACCCCTATAGGTTTTGCGGTTTGATGGTAGAGTCTTGAATGGATTTTTCAAAGGTTAATCCGAAATCAACTCGATCGACTGTTTTTAAGTTTTCAGAGAATGAAAAAGCATTTTAAAGCATTATAATTTCTGCTCTGCGCAAAGTACCAGGCATATTTGTTTTAGACACATCAGATTTTAAAATTCTTGAATATATTGAAAATATTAAACTTCTTAGATCTGAGTACAAATTTATAATATCAGCATTTGTCTGTTTGAAAGCTAAATTCACATTATTTATTTCATTTAATTGGATTGCAAAAATACTAGGTACAAACGGTTAGCTAGATCGTTATAAAGATTGAAAAACACCTGGGCTTTGAAATCATTTGCAGCGGATTTCATCTCGAAGAAACTCTGGAGTTCTTCACATTCGGGTAATATAATACTCGATGTTCGCAACCGGGCCATCCAACAAGTTGTGGATAGTGGTTGCAATTTTGCAGGTTCCACCGTTGCTCATTTAAAAAAATAATAAGATAATATTAATCTGACGATGTGAAAATACTCACAATTGTAACAAAAAAAAATCACATTAACCTTACAATGATTTTTACACTCTGTTAATCTTAAAGAGCTTTTCAAAACATGTTTGAGTTTTTCGTAATAAATAGTCCAGATGATCTGAAATTTTTTGAGTGCATATTGACTGCATCTATCCATACTATGACACATGCACTTAATTGATGCAAAGTTTGGAACTACTTTTTTAAGATGTGTAAAAAATGAGTTGTTTGAGCCGCACATGTTTGAAACAACATCTGTTCCAACCGATGTAAGATTCTTAGGTGATAATTGTATTATTTTTTAAATATTGTAAAAGAGTTGTTGCTAAGAGTTCACCTGTGCAAATCGAAGCTTCAACTATTCCCAGAAATTCGGTTACCATCTTCTTTCGATCTTGACTGAAAAATCTAATGCACAGACCAATAAACTTTATGATCGAAACGTCGCGTCGGTTGACTCGTCGACAATCATTGAGTATGGGCTGTCACCGAATTTATTTTATGAAAGATATTAATAGGACAGGTGCAATAATCGATGTAATTAGTTTTAAGCACTTTGTTCTGTGAAGACGCACATTTTACAAAATGGTGCCTTGGCCTAACTGTTTGAGAAGCACATCGAGATGATCTACCACTGTAATGGATGTGTACAATGTGACAAAACCAGCTAAACGCAGATCTACTCTTTTTCTTTCATCGGTGACTGTCTTCTTAACTTGGATTCTTAAATAAAATACAAATATTAAAATATTCAAAAAAAAAAAACTTACAAGACAAGTGAAAGAATACTTGAATAACGCACCATGCTGGTGAAGAGAACTTTGTTGAGTTCTGTTAAGTGCAGCCATCGCTCTAATGTGTTTTTTGGCACCCATGCCATGATCTATGAGATCACTGCGATGAGCTCGTAAGTGGCATTTGTAAACTTTGCAGTCAGCTTCTTGCATACCGTTCATAATGTCTTCGTTGAAAGATTCTTCCAACCAATCTGATAAAACTGTTTAAAATGAGGGAAAATAAAATAAAATCGGAATTAATGGTGAAAAAATCAATTTATTACCAGTAATTACCAATATAATTCTTTACTGTTCTGATCATCTCGGAATTTTAGTAAATTATAACGAATATAATGTTGATTATTATGTGATTTTTAGGTGGTTAGTTTAAAATATATACTTAGAAATTCCTTATATATAACTCAATGGATATTTTACCTGTACATAAATTTAACATATGAGAAAGTCCATTTTTAATTTGGATTCACACGTTCCAAGAAAAAAAAAATTTTTTTTTTGAGGCACACACTGAAACCAATTTTTTTTATAATTCTATGTACCCTCAGAAATGAGAAAAAAAATATGTGCAAGCATTTAAGGCTTTGTGACACTCTTTTCTATCCCACTAAAGATTTTAAATACTCATTTTCTAAAGTGAAAAAGCCAGACTAAACTGAAAAATGTCGGAAACTGATGAAATCAAACCGGATTTCAAAAAAAATCTTATTTTTCCGCATTCTGTAAGCGTTTCAAAACATTAAGTCACCTCTAATATAAATAATTTATGGTAAATTTACCCTTTTAAAGTATCCCCGTGAATTACAGTACCAAAAATTGATGTGAAAATGTATTATTTAACCTCAGAAATCCTCTCTCGGGGATTTTTGAGATCGCTGATAATGAATCAAAGGTTTATTCGCAAGCAGTGGTAGTTTGAACCCCCCGAAGTCATCCCCAGTTGCAGTAAATCATTGAATAACTCATAATTTTGCTTCCGCAATCGTTTATCATGGATTTTTGAGGTTGTTGATCATAAATTCGAGATCCATTTGTGTGCAGGAGTAGTTTTAATGCTGTTTAACTCTTCCAAAAAATAATATACAATTAAGTTTTTTATGGTTCCATGAGAGAGAATTTTTAAGGTAAAATAGTAGAATTTTAAAGATTTTCTGGAAGTAGGGGTGATTTTAAGGGTTTAATCTATCTCTGCGCACAAATCAATTTCGGAATCGTGACGATTGACCTTGGAAACCCCCTAAGAAACGATTGTGGCAGCAAAATTATGAGTTTTTCCATGATTCACTGTAACTGGGGATGACTTTAGGGGTTCAAACTACCACTGCTTGCGAATAAACCTTTGATTCATGATCAACGACCTCCAAAACCCCCGTGAGAGGATTTCTGAGATTGTATAATACAATTTCACACTAATTTTTGGTACTGTAATTGATGGGGATGGTTTAGAGGGGTTAATTTATTATAAATTATTTATATTAGGGGTGATTTAATGTTTCCAAACGTTTACAGAATGCGGAAAAATAAGATTTTTTTGAAATCCGGTACGATTTCATCAGTTTCCGACATTTTTCAGTTTAGTCTGGCTTTTTCACTTTGGAAAATGAGTATTTAAAATCTTTAGTGGGGTAGAAAAGAGTGTCACAAGCTTCAAATGCTTGCACATATTTTTTTTCTTATTTCTGAGGGTACATAGAATTATAAAAAAATTGTTTGTTAGGATATATCAGTGCCCTTCGGTGTATTTGGAAATTCAAAGTGATCAGTGATCCGTTGGGGGCGAAATGTGAGAAAATAAATAAATACAAGTAAAGTGTATTTAAATTTTCATGCGTTTATTTATTAATGTGCAACGTTTCGCTGACAACATGCGTCAGCCTCATCAGGCTACAAAATTAAAATTAAAAACACACAATGAGTGATCTGAGAGGCTCAAACACAAAATGCAATAAATTTTAATGTAAATTGTTACCGCAAGTACGCGAGAATTCGTAAGTTTGGTTGACTTACTCGTCACCTGTCGTGCTATTGACTGACAATAAATTACAACAACAAGCCAGCGCTTATATATATAGGCGGAGCCGCAAAGGTAGACGGTAAAGGGGGATGAACTCGATCGGGACATTTAAACTTTCGTAGTAAAGGAAGGTATACTCTATTAAAGAAAAGCACATCCTCCTTTCTATCGATGTTGTGTTTGTCGTGTTTTATATAAAGCATTTCGGAAATAATTCTTTCTTTGTAAATGGATTCTTTGTCAAGGATTTTAAAGTTATCCCAATCGAATTCATGGTCAAAATTGATTTGGTGTGCACAAACAACGGAATCAGAGTTTTTAAATTTCATATGTTCACTAATGCGGACCTCCGCCGCTCGCTTTGTTTCACCCACATATGACGCAGGACAATTTTTACAATAAAACTTTATACTACATTTGTCTGTTTATGTTTATTCGTTGTATCTTTTCCTAAGCGGACGATATGCTGCAGTTTATTGTTAATAAGAGGGTAAGTGTGAAAATTATAGGGTTTTAATATGGTTGAAATTTTTTCAAAATTATTGTCAATGTATGGTATGCCAAGTTTGCAGAGTGGGTAGGTGTTTGTAGTGCTTGTGTTATGATTACTATATTTGTGTTTTTTTTATCTGACCTTTATGTTTTTATTAATAAAGTTAAAAGGGTAATTGTTTTTTATCAACAGGTTTTTCACTCTAGCAACATTCACACCGTGAAAACGTGTACTGGCAAGTAAGATTGCCCTATCAACTAAATTAAAAACAATATTTCTCTTGTAGCTAACTGGATGACCAGAAAAATAATTTAAGATTTGTCCGTAAGAAGTAGGTTTTTTAAAGTAGTCAAAATTAAAATAATTAGAATTTCGTATTATCGTCAAGTCTAAAAAGTTTAGTTTCTTGTCAATCTTCATTTCATATGTAAATTGTAGTTTGGGATGATATGAATTAAAAATGTTTAAAATTTGGTCAATATGGTCAACATTAATAAAAAGTAATACATCATCTACGTAACGAAAATAAAAAGATGGAATAATGTTATAGTTATTTCTTAAGATGGAGAGACAATCATTTTCCAGATCATCCATTACAAGGTCAGCAGACAAAAGTGAAATAGGAGAACCCATTGGCATGCCGAAAATTTGTTGATAAAAAATGTTGTCAAAAGTAAAAAAAGTATTATTGAACAAAAATTCTGTACATTGTCGAATTTCATCAACCGGGATTCGACATTTGTTCATTATGGTCACAATACGTCGATCGATGCTCCGTAGTACCAACTCTAGAGGAATATTAGTAAATAGGGAGCTGACATATAAAGACATTAGTCTATAATTAGTAGTGGGTTTAATATTTTTTAGTTTGTTTTTCAATTCAAAGCTATTATTAATGTGTGATATTGGAACGTTGACTGACTTCTTGAGTTCATCGTAAATTAGTTTTGCTAGAAAATATGTAGGGCTATTGATAAGAGACACGATAGGACGTAAAGGGGCATCGACCTTGTGAATTTTCGGCAAGCCATAACATTTAGCTAGAGTTGTGTCTGTGAGCGACAAAGCGTTGGGATGGTATGCTCTAGAAAGGAAGCCGATAGAGTTGAGATTCTTTAAAATGTTAGAGGCTCTCTTTTGTAGAGAGTTTAATGGGTTTTTTGAAATAATTTTATACGTCGATTTATCAGACAGTAAATTATGCATTCTTTCTGCATAGTCACTTTTTTTGAGACAAACCGTAACGTTGCCTTTGTCAGCAGAGGTGAAAAATATATCGGGATTTTTGTTTAGAAAATTTTTTGTTGATTTTAAATTTTTTGCATATTGGTGGTCCTTTCTAGAAATAGCTGGCTTTTGTTTACAAGCATTAACTAAACATTGAGATACTTTGTCACGGATTTCGGTCTTCACTCGATCGTTCGTATCGAGGTGTGAGAGACCAACTTCCAGGTTTTTGATAATACATAAAAAATTGCGTTCACGAAAAGTTGATGGGAGATTAAAATTCGGTCCAAGAGATACAATTTCAGCGACATCTTTAGGAATGGCTATATTCGTTAAATTGTGTATTGAATCATTGTTACTAGTTGTGGTGTTTGTTTTCGGTAAGATTTTTTTAAATTTTTTATGTAACGTATGATTAGATCTTCTGCAGATGGTATTTTGTTTGATGTTGACAAATTTATAATGTCGTTCACGAATATTGTAGTCTAATTTTAATGACGTGATGTGATCTTTTAAACGGGAAATTGAGTTTTGCAAAAATCTAATATGTGTGTTAATGTCGCTGATTTCGAAGTTCAGAAGTTACCCTCTTATTACCAATAGACTGCAGCATATCGTCCGCTTAGAAAAAGATACAAAGAATAAACATAAACAGACAAATGTAGTATATAAGTTTTATTGTAAAAATTGTCCTGCGTCATATGTGGGTGAAACAAAGCGAGCGGCGGAGGTCCGCATTAGTGAACATATGAAATTTAAAAACTCTGATTCCGTTGTTTGTGCACACCAAATCAATTTTGACCATGAATTCGATTGGGATAACTTTAAAATCCTTGACAAAGAATCCATTTACAAAGAAAGAATTATTTCCGAAATGCTTTATATAAAACTCGACCAACACAACATCAATAGAAAGGAGGATGTGCTTTCCTTTAACAGAGCATACCTTCCTTTACTACGAAAGTTTAAATGTCCCGATCGAGTTCATCTCCCTTTACCGTCTACCTTTGCGGCTCAGCCTATATAAGCGCTGGCTTGTTGTTGTAATTTATTGTCAGTCAATAGCACGACAGGTAACGAGTAAGTCAACCAAACTTACGAATTCTCGCGTACATGCGGTAACAATTTACATTAAAATTTATTGTATTTTGTGTTTGAGCCTTCCAGATCACTCATTGTGTGTTTTTAATTTTAATTTTGTAGCCTGATGAGGCTGACGCATGTTGTCAGTGAAACGTTGCGCATTAATAAATCAACGCAAAAAAATTTAAATACACTTTACTTGTATTTATTTATTTTCTCACATTTCGCCCCCAACGGATCACTGATCACTTTGAATTTATAAAAAAATTGGTTTAAGTGTGTTTCTCGAAAAAGAATCTTTTTTTTTTTTGGAACGTGTAAATCCATATTAGAAATAGATTTTCTCATGTATGTAATACGTGTATTTATATTTGATCTTGAGTGGTAAATTCTCAGGCTTTGGAACTACAAAGGTTTCTTTATATTTTGATAACTTATAAATATAAAAGGTATTATGATTCACTTATTCTTAACGGAATATGGATAAAAAAAAGTTTTTACACTGAGTAACAAGTATATTTTACACTTTTTTATCAATATATTGCTAAATTTTATGTACAAAGTTTCCACTAATTTTTATTTTACGAATTTGTTAATAAAATCTGAGCAATGTATCTTATTAGTATTGATGATTACTTAAACGACTTATTAGTAAATAATAAATTATGCTAACGCAATAAATAACATATTGCAAAAAAATTATGAATGAAGTATTAGTAACGTAAAATTGTTGACCGTTAGATTTTATTTCGACCGCAATGTATAAATAAATTTTTTTTCAGAATAATTAACCGTTCAAAATACCATAATTTTAAGGCAACCTTAAGGGTATCTTATACGGCTGATTATGATAAAAAATTTCACGTACCTTTAAGGTAGTTGGTGCGAATGTATATATGTATACCTGTTAAAATTAACGTCTATTAAGTAATTTTCTAAATAAATTATTGATAATTTACATAATTTCTCATCGATACAGCATAGAAAACTTATAAATCACATAGATCTCGAGCACGAACTGATCAACCAATCAGGACGTTGGATCTTGCGACCTTCCATCTTGCATTTTCTACCAATGAGAGCAGAGAGCGCGTGGTTTGGTTAGAGCATATATAATATTCTTGGCGTCTGCTGCGCGATGTAAATAATTGAACTTATTGTGTAAGTCTTTAGTGCGTGCACTTGTAAATAGGATTATTATGACGGGATGTACTGTAAAAAAGTGTAAAAATCGCAGCGAAAATGTTACTGGTAAATCAGTGCAATTTTACACATTTCCAAAAAATTCAGAAATGACAAAAAAATTGGCAGAAGCATGTAATATGAAGGTTATCCCAAAGAACGGTATGTGATTAATTCTCGATGTATGTTTTTAAAATTCTAGTTAACTGTTTTCAATGTGCTATGGTTCTCAAATTTTTAGCCCCAGTATGTTCTGAACATTTTTCATCAAGTTGTTACATTGAAAAACCTGCTTATTATGGGAATTATTCTCCAAAAAAAGGCAGAGAATTTCTCCCAGAGGCCATACCAACAGAAAATCTTTATTTTGAGCAAGTAAATGAAAACAATTCATCTGATAATATCTTTAACTTAGATAATGAGACTACAAATAGCAATTTGAGGTATGTAGTATTGAATTGTTTGTTTTATAAAAAATAATTTTGAATATAATAACGTTAGTATGTTTACCTAATATTTTTCAGCGTACAAGATGATTTGAGTCGAACGTCGACAATACCAAATACTGCAAGTATCTCATCAAGCACCGGTACTTACCCAAACCCAGAATCACGTCCTGAAAGGAATGAAACCGATGTAAAGTAAGTATTTTGTCAATTAATTACTGTATTGTCCGTGTACTTAAATGAATTGTCTATGTTAGTAGATCCAAATTTCGGGTACGTATAGGATGGCTTAATATTATTAGCCTGTTAAATATTTAACTGCATTGTAAGTCATGTATTAAGAGCCGAGTAAATATGAATAATTTTTTACCAAAAATAATTTTACAGCAGACTTGAGCACAGTGAAACTACAAATATGGTATCCGTAAATATTAAACATGTTCGATCAACTACCTCAATTGCAGTACCATCTAATCAAAAAGATACATTTATATCTATGTGAGTATTTCAGTTCACTTACTCACCATTTTATATAGGTAATAAAAATTTTTATCAAACACTCTGTGATATTAAAATTAAATTTGTTAATTTTTGTAGGTCTGTTGAAAAGTTTAAAGAATTGGTTGATAAATTACGTGCTGAGAAGAGGAACAATTCCATATTAACTAAAAATCTAAAGCGCATTAAACAGCAAAACAGAAAAGAAATAACAACAGAGATTCACCATATATTAAAAAAAGTTTTCACACCTAAACAGATTCATAAACTTATGAATCCTCAGCTGAAACAAGTAAAGTGGAATGCAGACAATATTGCATCAGCAATTTCTTTGAAAAGTGTGAGTGCCAAAGCGTACAGATACCTGCAAAAAAATAGTTACCCTTTACCAGGGCTATCAACTCTTAAAAGGTGGGCTACCCATTTGCGGCTAGATGAAGGAGTTTTAGACGAAATTTTATTGCTGATGAAGCACAAAGCAAAATCTCTTCGAAACCATGAAAGACTTGTCTCTGTCTGTTTTGATGAGATTTATATTTCACAGAAAGCTGGAATTGATGCTAAAGAAGAACAAATTATTGGTCCTCACAAAACCTGTCAAATCGGAGTAGCCCGCGGTTTATTTTTAAAGTGGAAACAAATAATTTACTACAAGTATGATCAACCCTTAAGTCCAAAAATAATCAAAAATATTATTTCTCGTTTGTATGAGTCAGGATACATTGTTGTCACCTGTACTACTGATATGGGATCCTCAAATTGTAAAACTTGGGACTCTTTAAGTATTGGTTTTGATGGCTCAAAAAATTGCTTTTTCCAGCATCCAAATAGTGGTAGACCGGTATTCGTGTTTGCCGATCCACCCCATCTACTAAAGCTTGTGAGAAATCATTTTTTGGATCAAGGGTTTTTTCTCAGTTCCAAACATATATGCAAAACTATTTTAGAGAAAATGTTGCAAATTAATAACAACGATTTAAAGGTATTGTTCAAGGTAACTGAGTCTGATTTGAATGTTGCTGGAGCAGCTAGACAAAAAGTTTCTACCGCTGCCAAAATGTTATCTCACACTACTGCCCGAGCCATTGATTGGTGTGGTCAGCAGGGTTTTTTGCAAGGGATTGATTATTGGAGTGAATGTGCTGAAGTCTTTGAAATTGTGAACGATTGGTTCGATGTTTTTAACAGTAAGTATAAAAATGAACCCGACCCAAAAAAAAACCGTATGGCTTAGAATTGCAATTGCAAAACGAAATTCTTGATAAAGCATCGTATCTCATGCAAAACTTGAAAGTTGGTGGAAAAAGTAGGAAGCTTCTGTTTCAAAAAGCAATTTTAATTAATAACAAAGCTTTAAAGGAACTGTTTTTACATTTACAAGAAGTATATTCAATTAACGACTTTAAAATACAGTACATTATAACGTCTAGACTTAATCAAGATTGCGTAGAAAATTTATTTTCTTACTTGCGAGCTATGGGGGCAAGTAATGATCAGCCATCAGCTCTTAATTTACGACATAGAATAAGGTGGTACATACTTGGAAAACATTCTTTTGATATTTTATCCAATTCAATAAACACTCAAGCAGATGAGGACGACAATAGTTTTATTAATTTACGTAATTATACGGAGGAAGCTAACACACGAGAAGATGGTTTTCAGGCAACCAATGATTTCAATGATGATATGTTCAATGAAGAGTTTGATGATTCTTTATTTGAATACAGTATTCACGAAGATTCTCAGGTCTGTGATAACATCATTGAAGATGATATGTCGAGAAATCTTTCAGATGAAGATGATAATGATTGTATGTGACGTGAGCTAGTAATTTTTTATTTCATTATTTTTTAAAGCCATCAATTTTTTTTATGATTTTTTACTCAGACTTTTTTTATAGTCAAACACAAATTTTTAAACTTTTTTTTTAAAGGAAATGTAACACGCTCAAAATGATCAATTTTTAAATTTTGAAGTAGATTTTTACATAAGGTCATGAATTAAAAGATTAAAAATAATTACCTAGGATCACTATTCTGATGACAAAATTAATACGTTTTTCTATCTTTTTAAGATGTTATAATTTTACATAAATAAAATTTTCATATGTTACTTCTGCAAACATTTTTTTGTAAACCACGTTAAGTTCGATTATTAAACATTTTTCTTAGATTTTGATGCTGACGTTATAATTGAAAATACTATTGAGCATGAGGGGCTGAAGTCTGAAGTACATTGCAGGATATACAGCGTATGAATTCAAATTTACTTACCCTTTCCTTGGTTGTGAGACGAACCGACTTGAACGGCAAAATAACGACTTAGACTGGATACAATTTTTGTCAAACGGTCATCTAATGTACCCAAGTCAAGAACTTATTCAAGTAGCGGAAATCATGGAACAAGAATTCGTTTTATTTCATGGAAAATTGCTAAAATTAAGAAAAGAAAAGCAGATTTTCCAAAAAGTAACGAATTTGGTGATAAACAAGATTGAAAATAGATATAACATACCTCGAAAAGTAATACTAAGCTTAGTTCGAACTAGAACATATATTAGATTAAAGGAAATTAATAAAAAACTTATTTCTGATACTAAACGTTCTCATCAGAAAAAAAAGATTATGAAATTTGTTCGTTAAAAATTATTTTATTAAGTTAATATTGTTGGATATTGTCTCATTGATACAAAAATAGTTATATATTTATTTAATTAATAAATAGGTAATTAGATTACTAATTTTCATTATTCATTATCACTACTTTATGTTTCTAAAATTTTTTTGTTCATCGTCAACTACAAGTCACAACCGAACCACGCGCTCTCTGCTCTCATTGGTAGAAAATGCAAGATGGAAGGTCGCAAGATCCAACGTCCTGATTAGTTGATCAGTTCGGTGGCTGATGGACTCACCTCTAGTTTTATTACACCATGATCTCGAGAAATGTTTTAAAATTCTGATAAAGTTCAAAAAGGTTAGGAAAATTTAAAAACTTCATAGATATGTGGCACCACAAGCCACTATCGAGCCTTCGCGCGTCAGCCGTCGTAAGCAGCAGCTCGTCCCTCGAGTCAACCAAGACGAGCCACCAGATATTTCCTCTGTCCAAGCAGGTCACGCCAACCACGCGCCTCCTAAGCTGGCGACGCCGTGGCAGCTTTCCAGAATGACTTTAGCTCTCGCACACACATACATCTCAACACCATTGTTCACTAATAAACCTGTTATTATATTTGTTAGCCAAAGCCTTGTATTTTACGGACCTCACACCACCTCGTTATTTTGGTGCTTATCCAACCCAACGTCGAAAACTCTATAGTGGCAGAGATAAGTAGGGAGATTGCTGACTGCCATGCTACGGAGTGTGCCCACTTTTTTCCAGTGGTTCGAGCGCCCCGCCGCGGCCAAGCGGCCGAACCAGGCACACATTTTCTTTTTTATTTGAGAAGCACGGTAGGGGTATGAGAAGAGTGGATTCGCGTGGAAATGTCCATATAGGCGCACATTTTTGAGACGCGTGGAAGGGGTATACCGAATGTGCGCCTACGAGGAGAGGAGTGGAAATATCGGCTATATAGCTGTATATATCTGAACGCACAGCCAAAGCAAGCGACGACACGAGTTTTGCTTTTTTGAGAGTCTTTGGACTCTGCAACTGAGTACATGCTATGTATACATTTAACTGACTTGCTCTCGCTCTGGCTTCAATGTTATCCATAAATCTTATTTAATTAAATCGTGGAACTAAATGCTCATTAATTATATACACATAATTTTGATTTCAATACATTATGTTTTAACTCTCCCGTACTCTTAAAATTTCCAAATCCATTTATGTTTTCAAAAAATTAACCACTAATTTATTAATTTCACACATCCTAACTTCTGCAAACTGTAGGACAAGCTCCGGAGGATATCCATGAACATATGTGACTTCGAAAGATTCATATCCCGTCCTTCGGATAGCTAAGATGGATAAGGCTTATGCCCCTACATAGATTGTTTTGCACTTAAGGGTTCAAATCCATTTTATGGTAGATATTTTTTTTTTTTTTTTTTTTATTCAATGTATCATTTTGTCTTTATTTCTTTTATTCATGTTTCGTTAAAATATATATATGTAGTCACCATTTTTTTTCGGATACATCAAAACAAATTAAATTAATATTGATAGTTTAATACAAGGCAATTCTATAATTTTACAATACTAAAATAACTTTTAAGGATTTTAATATAATTTGTGCATTTTAAAACTCCTAAGAAATTGTGAACATCCTATTTACGACAAAAAAATCCGCCCGTTTACTGCTATTTACTTAATGTTAAAATTTTAATCAGTAAATGAATTTGATGAACACAATATAAAATAGTTTTGTAAATATTTTAAAATTGTTTGCAAATCTTTAATAAGGTGTGCTACTTTTATTCATTTTTAGACAGCCAGAAGAACAATAATGAATGAAACAGTTCGATAAATAAGTAATGAAATTTATTCGGCAAGATTCTGAGACTAAACATTTTTTATAATACCGCAGTATTTTGTTAAAAACAAAAAAAAAAGTGAATTACCTTTAAGGGTGATGATTGTAATAAACATATTTTTAGGCTGTAGATTATAAAGGAACTTTAATCATTTATATTAAATGCAGGAAAAGCATCGTAATACTTTTAACAATGATACAATCGGGTGAGTGCAAGAAAGAGTCTTTTTAGAGTAAAAGTCAAGAAAGAGCCTTTTTAAATTTTCGGGCAGAATAAAGTCCTCTTAAACTAAAAGAAAAAGCCTTTTTATACAGAGGTACACTCGCACTGAGGTGTTGGCGTCGATTGGTATGATTGAGCCCAACGAATCATCGCTCAAGATTATTCTTCGACATTTTTGAGTTCTTATTTGCTCCTCACCCAGCTCTCGGTTGGTCTCGTACCCCTGTATGAATCCACACATTTATTCTATATTTGAGAGCAAAACGAGGAGTTTAACAAAAAGATATCAATGCCTTTTTAACTAATTTGCTTACTTCTATTTTAAGGTAGTAATGTATACATTTTTATAGATCAATTATATACATACACACATAAATGTAGTACCAACTTAAAATCGGAGAAATAAAAATTAAAGGCTTTTTCTTATATTCAGTTTGAAAAGGCTCTTCTACGCCTATTACTCTGAGAAGACTCTTTATTATGCTAACGTGATAAATTATTTAGAATCAGGAATTGTGAGAACTAACAAAATTTTTTAACTACGAATTTCTATATAAGTAAAAACTGAGTCTGGGTCTGTTTCTGCTAGCAAAAACTTCGATTAAGTTACGGGGATGTTGTGATATTTCATTGTTTTAAGAAATTTCTGAAAAAATTTGTATAGGTATGTTTCAGTATCATAAATAACATGTTAAAATTTCAAAGAGCCTAGTTTTACCTGTTTAGAGAAATAAAATCGCGAAGTTGGCCACTTATACACATGCTTTTAGATGGACTTGTCGGAAAATGCACGTTTTTACTCATAACTTTTGAAATTTTCTTAAGAATATTTTAAAAAATTAATATGTTAGGGTTCATTATAGTTTAAATAAGTATACTAAAGTTGAGGAAGCCTAGTTTCACTGTTTTTTAAATATATCAGTTTAAAGTTCAGTTACAACGTTACTAGAATACCTATATAGTGGTACAGTCCGAGGCGAAAGTTAGGTTAATTTGTTGTTTTAACGTTTGTGTTTACTTTCCTGGGCATTTTTCTGTTCCATACACCTAATTTTTAAATTATTTACCTGTTTTGTTAAAAATAATCACAACAAAAACATTTCTAACACGAAAATTCAATTTTGAAATTGCCTGTACCACGACAACCTCCTCAAAATAGTATCAACATATACATTTGTAGTGCAAAATCTTTCAAAAATCTGCAGTTTTCTAAAAAAATCGACCAATTATTTATTCTAGTTATCCATTTTATTCTTAAAATCGTGAAGTATTCAAACTATTATTGTTTATTGTAGTTAAGTGCATACTTTTTTATGATAAATTAATTCAGCTATGATTATTAATAAATAATATGTAGAGCTATGAAAAAGGCATTTTAAAGATTTTAAAGTTAAGCTACTCGTCGTGAGAGATCCGCGAACTTTTTAATAAAAGCAACCTGTGTCACGTGGTTGAAGATACCAATAACACGACTGTGCTAATATAACTATAAAAAAAAATATTAGCTGCCTTTCGTTGTGTGGCAAGAGGTGTTTTTTGATGGTTTATCTTATCAACTACAAACAATCGAATAAAATTATGCGAATCATTGTGTGTTGCATACGATGTAAAATTAATTGATCGATTGCGATAGTTAAAAGAGCAATGTCAATTGTGAAATTTTAATATTTTGTATAGTTATTCATCTATAACAATATATATAGTGCCACCTTCAAAACAGAGGAAAAAAAAATTTTGTTAACTGTATATGATTTACGCACTGTCAAAAATTTTGGTAACTATTTTTGAAAAGTTACAATAACAATTGGTTATAGGTAAAAAGATTAATCGTTTACACAGAATACAAATTTTTTTTTTTAAACCATACTCTGAGTTACAAGTGGTTCAAACTAGTATGACTTGAATAAAAAAAGCTTCGTTCAGTCTCTGTAAGGCTCTTTAATCTAAAATACGCACTATTTATAAAGACTAAAGAATCTACTTTTATGTTTGTACATATATATATATGTAGTACGAATTTTGTCAATGCAACAACCACAAGGTTTTGATAAGGGATGTAAATATAAGCTCAAAAATATAATATATGTACGTAGTTAAATATTCACGTATAATTGGATGTAAGTTGAACTTTACTGATAATGATCATATTTGAAATAATCGTAGTAAAAGAATGAGTTTTCTTCTGCCTTCGGCTTTTTTTGTCGTAAATAGGATGTTCACAATTTCTTAGAAGTTTTAAAATACACAAATTATATTAAAATCCTTAAAAGTTATTTTAGTATTGTAAAATTATAGAATTGCCTTGTATCAAAGTATCAATATTAATTTAATTTGTTTTGATGTATCCGAAAAAAAATGGTGACTACATATATATATTTTAACGAAACATGAATAAAAGAAATAAAGACAAAATGATACATTGAATAAAAAAAAAAAAAAAAAAATATCTACCATAAAATGGATTTGAACCCTTAAGTGCAAAACAATCTATGTAGGGGCATAAGCCTTATCCATCTTAGCTATCCGAAGGACGGGATGTGACTCTTTCGAAGTCACATATGTTCATGGATATCCTCCGGAGCTTGTCCTACAGTTTACAGAAGTTAGGATGTGTGAAATTAATAAATTAGTGGTTAATTTTTTGAAAACATAAATGGATTTGGAAATTTTAAGAGTACGGGAGAGTTAAACCATAATGTATTGAAATCAAAATTATGTGTATATAATTAATGAGCATTTAGTTCCACGATTTAATTAAATAAGATTTATGAATAACATTGAAGCCAGAGCGAGAGCAAGTCAGTTAAATATATACATAGCATGTACTCAGTTGCAGAGTCCAAAGACTCTCAAAAAAGCAAAACTCGTGTCGTCGCTTGCTTTGGCTGTGCGTTCAGATATATACAGCTACATAGCCGATATTTCCACTCCTCTCCTCGTAGGCGCACATTCGGTATACCCCTTCCACGCGTCTCAAAAATGTGCGCCTATATGGACATTTCCACGCCAATCCACTCTTCTCATACCCCTACCGTGCTTCTCAAATAAAAAAAAAAATGTGCGCCTGGTTCGGCCGCTTGGCCGCGGCGGGGCGCTCGAACCACTGGAAAAAAGTGGGCACACTCCGTAGCATGGCAGTCAGCAATCTCCCTACTAATCTCTGATAGTGGTTACCCCGAACTTGTTTTCAATTCAACGTGTGTTAAGGAAAGTGCGCGAGTGATAACGTGAAGCCCTGTCTACACGTGCATACTATCCAGTGCGGCGGCTTCGTTCATAACCGCCGACCACCCGTTGTGTCTCGTTGAATTCAGTGCCTGGAGTCGGTGTACGTGATTGCCCTTGCATCATTCACACCATTTCGCTGCAGAAGGACTCGCTAATCACCCCTTTCTAGCAACACCAGTTCAGCTGTTGTCTGGGCTTCGCTGGCGGGCGTCCTTCCTATCCTTTTAGAGAATTTTTTCTTAGCGCCTCAGGCAGCTGCCAAGCAACAGTCGATAACCCGTTGCCTCTTCTCTTAGCTCCACCACCCTGAAACCGTCTGTCAAAGTCGTCGCAGGTATTTTGCCCTTCACCCTGGCTGACAGCGAAGAGGAAGATGAAACACGCAAGCAGACCAACGGAGACCCTTTACGTACGGAGTGCGCCAATCGTCGAGCACTCAAGAAGGAACAAGAGGCTCTTGCCGCGCAGCTCAAGCAAATAGCCGAACAAGAAGCCCAAGAATTGGCAAAGAACGTCTTTGAGGAACAGCAAAAGAAGCCCGCTGGCTATGAAACACCAGAGACAGATCTCGCCATGCCTCAAACGACAACCAGACCTAACCTACCTCGCTTTTGGACCTCCAACCCCAAAGCCTGGTTTTTTTCCGTTGAGTCAGCCTTCAACGTACATAAGGTAACCAACGACAGAGATAAATACGATCTAGTCATAGCAGCCTTGGACGCCACGGTCATTTCAGACTTGGTCAACATTCTGTCAAACCCTCCAGAGAGAAATCTGTACGCTGATTTCAAGAAAGCTATCCTGGCTCGACTAGCTGACTCCGAGGAAAAGCAGTTTGACCACCTCTTCAACAAGCTCGAATTAGGCGACAAGAAGCCATCCCAGCTTCTACGTTCGATGAAAAACCCTGGCTGGAACCAAGGTCTCAGAGAATGTGCTAAAGGTCAAATGGCTCTACCGTCTACCCACGCACATCTCTTGCATGCTCAAGGTATTGAAAACACAAACGCTGAAAGAGCTTAGTGCCGCTGCAGATGAGCTGATGGATATAAGCACTTCTATTTGTGCTGTGACGGGCTTAACTCACCCAGCTCATCTATCTCGCCAGTCATCGACTACTGTTTCTTTTCCATCTCAGCTAGGGTTGCCAACCGTACTCTTAAATAGAGTATTGTACTCTATTTCATGGAAGCGTACTCTATACTCTATAATGCTCACAGAGTACGCTAAAATACTCTATTTTTTGGTACACCAGGTTTTTTTTTATTTAATTGAGCGCGCCATTACCGATGGTAGGTTAAGTGACGAACGTTATTTGAAAATTCATAGTTTCAATCGGGGAACAATATCCTACTGTTCCAGCCGTTCCGAATGCGTATTTCGGTTCGATGTTCGATTGGACGATCGAACCATCGGATCTTCATCTAATTGGAATTTACTTAAGTTTTGCAAGTCATGCTTTAAATATATTCCAAAAAACTATTAAATCTCTTGAGGGTAACAATATAACGATTGTAGATGTTTTCAGTATAATGAATAATTTAAAAACAGATTTAATTCAACGACAAAACGATAAGTTTTTTGGCTATACAACAAAACAAAAAATGAAGCCGATTTTACAATCGTTGCCTGGCCTCTTTAATGAAATCAACCAGAATTTTTCTTTATATATAGACAAATGCTTAATTTATTTACAAAAATGGTTCGATTTTAGTAATGATAACTGGTTATTCTCACTAGATTCAATATCTTTGAAAACAATTATTGAATTTGATCAGTTGGAAAAAATTATTGAAGGAAAACTTAATTTAAAAAAATTAATCATAGACATGGATAGATTGTACTCAGAAGTAATAGTTTTTAAAAAATTACAGGAAAAGTTAATAAGTGACACTACTTTTATGCAAAAAAATACTGCAGAGAAATGGCAATTTATTTTTAAAAAATGTTCAGACGAATTTTATAATTTGAAAAAAATTATTGGCTATATATTGTCTATTCCAGCTACTTCAGCGTTCAGTGAGAGAATTTTTTCACTCATGAATATAAAGTGGTGGGAAGAAAGAAACAAGGCATCATTAAAATTAATAAAGAATGAGCTTCTGATCTATATAAATTTAGAAATAGAATGTTTACAATCGCATAATTTTTTTAAAAATAACGTTCAATTGTTATCTGCTGCAAAAAGCGAAAAAAAATACTGTTTTAAAAATTAAAATAAAAAATACTCTATTTTTCAGGTCTGTACTCTTAATTTTCCCTCCTTCGAACCAAATGTACTCTATTACAATTTTAAAAAGTTGGCAACCCTAATCTCAGCAACTGATAGCGCTCTTGCTCAGTAGGTTACAGTGCTCTCCCTTCAGGTGAGCCAGCTAACGTGAATGGTTGAAGACCAATCGAAGCAGGCACGGAATGTTCTAAGTCTAGGAACAAATCCAAGCAGCGCAGCAACACTCCGGCGAAATAGAACCAGGGCTTCTGTTGCTATAATCGCAAGTTTGGTTCCAAGCCCATTGACTGCACTTAACTCTGCTCGTTTAAACAGGGAAACTAAAGAAACCCCCTCTGTTTATGATGGCAGAGGTGGGTCAACAATCTATACACAAGGCTGCACATCAGGGGCAAATGCACGAAGACCCTGTTTCTCATCGACTCAGGCTCGAAGGTCTCCATTCTACCCAAAGCAGCCTTCAAAAAGCAGGTGACACAGCAGAAGCTCATGCGGCAGGCTGCTAACCTCTCACCCATCGCTACCTACGGCATGCACATTGTGTCAGTGGACTTGGGGTCGCCCAGGGACTTCAGCTGGCCTTTCATCGTTGCCGACGTTTCATTGGCTATTATTGGTGCAGATTTCCTCTTCAAGTTTGGCCTGCTGGTCGACGTTAGAAACAGGAAACTTATCGACCCACTCACTGGACTGCCCGAACCCCGAACCTTACCTACTTCACAAGGCAGAGATCCACACTGTCCACGCAGTGCTTCACTATATAACATATTTTGGAGGTGAAAAATACAAAACTAGAAAAAACTGAGAACTAAAGCTTAGTAAATAAACTATGTAAAATAAGCCGTACTGAATCGTACCATATATTAACAGTAAGGGACAGATCTTGAATAAAGAGAAAAAAGGCAGACTTATCATCATTTTTATAAAATATGATGATTTTTACTATAGTTATAACACTTTTTCTAACTTTAATTTTCTCAGTATAGAGGCGAAGATTAACTCTATACTGAAAATTGTTCTCTTTTCTTACACTTCCATGAGCCTTTATTGTCTGATTTATATTCATGAATATTTTATAGCCATTTTGACAGACTGTAGATAATGTTTCTTCATTTACTCTGTGTGTACATTGGAATATTTTAAATTATCTCAGATTTTTTGTGATTGAATTACTTACATAGCAATGGTGAAGTTGTATTCTTCATGGTTTCCAAACCATTGGCTTACGGTGGAAAATACGTACTAAAGACATCATTTTCTCAAAGGTGCAGGCCAAGTAAGTACAAGCAAGGTCTTAAACTCGTCAGCATATGTTACCATACTCCTAAGTTACATAAATTATGTATTATAAATTTTATTAAGACTCTTATAAATAAATTACACTTACACCTTTTTAGTATTGTTGCACGAAAGTTTCATTTATAAAGTCAGTATGATAACAAATCTAACATAAATTTTTATAGTTATTTTTTATATTCCGAAATTTTATTGGATGACTTCTATGAACAAAATACAGGTTTAGCTGTACTATTTTTAATTTACTTGGATACAAAATTGTATAAGTGCATCAAATCACGGCTATCTATTGGATAGTTTCAAAGCCTATTTTATACTTTTGGGGGTGGATTTTTAATAGATAACGATAATTACGTACCATATTTTATTCAAATTTAAAGGGCAAAATCTACGATAACATTGTCAGCACATTATTGAATCATTATTTTTACACGATATAGTTATAACAGTAAAATTAAAAAATTCAGCCGTCTGTAGTCAAGGCATTGATTTGCTATAATATGTACGTGATATGCAACATCCCAACAAAAATTTAAAGAGCAAAATGTTATGATTTCAATTATGAAAGAATAGATTCATAATTTAAGGTCAAGACATCGTCAAATCAGATACAAAATAAAACGGCCTATCATTTGGATTGATAATAAGTTAAGATTTTTTGATTCCACGTGGTTAATACATAAGATCGATTTACCAATCCCATGAAACGGTGAGAAATGGCATGGAGAAGGAAAGGAAAAGAGGCATAGTCGTTCGCTTGCATTAACTTAGATTTATGCTCAGACCGATCTGGACATGAAGGAATTCCCAGCCCTCCTAGATATTACTTACTTGCATTCGTTTTATATCTTCTTTCATGAGAATAGAACAATTTGATTCTTAATCAGATTTGAGGTAATATTCAATAAAAAGAAAATCTACTAAATTAAATCAAAATGTATTCAAATTAACTTCTAAATACAAATAACAACACGCAGGATGTAAAAAAAACAGAAAATAATTGACAACGAATAAAATAATTTGACTTGTCTAATACAAATAATACATAACAAAAGGTGCATTTATTTAATAAAAGACATGATAATAATGAATAGTTTCTGTAACAACCAAACCATGATTAATAAAGATAAACCAATAGAATACACAGCAACGAGGAAGAACGAGTTGTTGTGCTCACTTGGCCGCGTTAAGCATATTGTTATAAGTTATAGATAATTTTTTAAGAGAACTCCGAGGAGAGAGCACTGATGCTTCCCAGTGAAGGGCTCAAAAGAGAAGACCTGAAGTAAAATATTGGCGTCGGTAGCCAGTGCTGCCAATTGTGACATCCGAAGTGGCGCGAAATTCAAATTAGCTATATGAAACAAGATGCAGAAACCCACATAACTCGACAAAATTTCTTATATAATAAACGACTGAGCCCTTAGCTACTGAACCCAATAACCCAATGCTATTTAACCTAGTAACCCGGAGCGCCTACTGACCACTTTAAAATTTAATGCATTAAATAATAACAAAAGGCCCAATCACCACACAACTCGGGGCGCTTACTGTTCGCTTTGTTAAGGTGGCTCCAGCGCCTAGTGCCGTATCAAAATGGGGAGACTAATAATTAATCATTATTTTCTATAAAATATAATATAAAATTATCGTAGAGACTGTTGTTAGCCATATTCTACATTTTATCTGTTACTTTAGTGAGTAAATATAAAAAAACAAAAAAGTTTTATGCTGTCCTAATTGATGAACTGTTACGGTACAATCCTAAGTTCAAGAGTAGTTGTACCTATATATATGTACTCTGCAGAATGCAGACAGCTGAGAGCTGACTTGCACTTGCAACTGTATACTTAGTCTCCGATTATTTAGAGATTTTGTTCGATAACAAGACACTTTTCTCATGTCATCGAAAACTGCGTGATAATATATACAAGATAGTATATTTTTTACACCTTACGGGTTATTTATATAAGTGCAGCAGTAGGTTTTATATCGCGTAAGCTTGCATTTCCTATCTTACCCGTCTTAAAACTACGATTTTGTAAGCATGATTTCTTACAATTTTCATCGTCAACCTTAATTTTTTTTTATATGAATAGAAAGATGGGAATTCAAAGAATATAATTCAATTTATTAACGTCGGTTGGGTTATTTATAATTTTAACATTGAGGCCACTGGAGCCACCTTAATTAATAAAATAAATACAATAACACAAGCACTAGGCACCACACAACCCAGGGCGCTTTCTGGTCACTTTGTTATTCAATAAAATAACACAAGCGCCAATCACCACACAACTCGGGGCAATTACTGGTCACTTTGTTGATGAATAAAATAAATACAATAACACAAGCCTCAATTACCATACAACTCTGGGCGGTTACTGGTCGCTTTATTTATTTGTAATACATTAAATGATAACACAAGCGCCAATCATCACACAACGTGAGGTGCTTACTGTTCGCTTTGCTTACTAATTAATAAAATAAATACCATAACACAGAAGCTAATCACCGCAAAACCCAGGGCGTTTTCTGGTCGCTTTGTTATTTAATAAAATAAATACAATAACACAAGCGCCAATCACCGCACAACTCGGGGAAATTACTGGTCGCTTTGTTCATTAATAAAGTAAATACAATAACACAAGCGCCATTCACTACACATCCTGAGGCGCTTACTGTTCACTTTGTTAATTAATAAAATAAATAAAATCACACAAGCGTCAATCACCACTGAACTAGGGGCGCTTACTAGTCGCTTTGTTAATTAACAAAATAAATGCAATAACATAAGCACCAATCACCACACAACCCGGGGCACTTACTGTTCACGTTGTTATAAAAAAAAAACAACAAAGCGCCAATTACTAAGCAACCTTAGGCGCATACAGGTTGCTTCTTAAATAAGTTGAGCTATCAACAACAGCTAAAGCATTTGTGGTTTTATGATAAATATCGCACGCGTTATTAAGTCATGCTTTCTTTATTAATAGAAAAGTATGTCAGTGCCTTGGGTAGCCTAATAATCAGTTCATATATTATTTTTGAATACTTTATTGATTAAAAAAGCATCCAGTACGTGCCCTGGGTTGTGTGGTGATTGGTGCTTGTGTTATTGTATTTATTTTATTAATTAACAAAGCGACCAGTAAGCGCTTTCGTTATTATTTAATACATTAAATTTTAAAGTGGCCAGTAGGTGCTCTGGGTTACAGGGTTGAATAGAATCGGGTCATTGGGTTAAATAACTTGGGGATTATTTTTTTATTATATGAGAATTTTTGTCAAGTTATCTGGGCTTTTCGTCTTGCTCAGTTCACATAGCCAATATGAATTCCGTGCCACTTTGGATGCCACAATTGGCAGCGCTGTCGGTAGCTGGTCTCGTTAAATCGGTGGCTTGACTCATTTCGTTCCTTCTCCTTGGTGTAGTGTAGTAGGGATACAGCGAGGTGATGCCATGGCTCTTCTGTGTCGCTGACTGGAAACTATGCTAGTTTTTTTGCTTAAGTCTTGAACGCAAATATAAGAAAAAAAAAAAAAATACAATACTAAGAATAATAACATAGGATAAGTTCTCGGTAGAATCCTATTAGCTTTGAACATAATTTAGCATCTTTCGTCTCACATTTATTTGTTATTTTTATTTGTGTAACCTACGATTACAGTATATGGCTGTTAGAATAAAGTCGGTCATTCATTTCATTTATACACTGAGAAAAGTAGTGTTAAAAAAAGTATCATAAAATACTAAAAGTTATTATATTTTTTTGGAAAGCTGAGGCATACTTACCTGATGACGCCAATTATTACATATGAAATCATTTCTATTATAATTTGAATATATATCAATATGTAGCAGCCCCAAAAAAATTGTTAAACAGCATAATGAAAATTACTATGTTTGAAAGTAATTTTTTAACGGTGTCTATAGGTATATACACGCTTATGGAGTTTAAAATTGGAGGTTACACTAATGTCATCATGACGAGAAACATATTTTTTGATGTATTAGGGATAAAAATTGATTAGTGCTGACAATTTATATTGAATTGATTAATTATCCGTTGTCAACACCGTGGCTTACAAGAAACACTTTGATTTTCAACTTTATTGTGTGTATGATTAACAGTAGACGTTTCCACATGTACTTTATCCATACCTGCACAGACATCATGTCCCGTGGTCTGACGGTTGCAGAGCCTGATTTGGGAACCAAAGGACGGAGGTTTAATTTTTGGTTGCGGCAAATTTTTCTTTTAATAAAAATGTCTTCAACATTCGTTAGTGATTACTTCTTTTACTTTAATACAAAAATTTTTTCTGAGTAAAGTAGAAATTACTATATCAAATAGCAAATTTTAATATAATCTGGTCTTACAGAATAGCATAGTAGTTTTTATAATATGGCGAGTATATCTTAGTTTTCCTGTATTATGTAGTAATTTTTATTATAGCTGTAGCACTTTTTCTAACCCCACTTTTCTCACTGTATATACGTTTACGTATAAATGTTAATACTGTGTTCAGAAAACTTGTAATACATTATATCTTTTGTAACCTTAAATTAAGATAATTTTGTACTAAATTAAATTAATATTGGATTCACTTAGTCATTCAAAGCATATCTTAATTTATTACTTAATGAATTTTGAGATTAATTTAAATTTTGCAGTATTGCTACGTTACAGCTCGAGAAACTAGTACTCAAGGTAGTATTGTTGGTATTTCACTATTTTAATGTACAAATTTTCTCAAAACTAAGTGAATCAAGTACTAGTCATCTTCCATGTGTAAGATTATACTAGTAATAAAACTATGAATCACTGGAAGTGCTCCATGGAAAATTATTAGAAAATTTAAAGCTGATCCTTATTGTGTGTATTTAATTGATTCCAGTCCGTAATAAAGGTCAAAAATATGTTTTGTTTGCCTACAGAAAAAATTCTAGCATACAAATAGAGCTCTAGTTGGAAATAATACATGATTAAGTTTTTAAAATAAGAGATTATCGTACATTCTATTGTTTATTGATATGTCGTAAGTATAAACTTTTTCTGTATTATTTTTTGTCTAGATCCAAGCAGTTTAAAGATCTCAGGTTCATCCACGTTCAATTTTTGTATCTGTTACAAAATTCCACGTTTAATGTGTTAAATCTATGAAAACTTAAACTTTAATCCAGTGAAAACACAAAACTTTAATCCAGTTATTTTTATATCGAAGTTTAGTTATTTGTACAATTTTATGGATATCCAAACAGTTATCAGGTACAGACAGCACTACTTTAAATTTCCATACAAGAAAAAGTTAGTCTTTGCAGTTTAGTAAACATTTTGTCAATTTATAAATGTGAATAGCACTCATAAGAAGTATACTTTCTTTATTTGCAATTTCTTACAAAAGAGAGACATTTTAACGGATACCTATTGCTTTCTTTCTCCCAAAAAAGAAAATGTTATTCCCCTCTTTCGATTTACATGCATCTTGCTTTTATTGCTTCTACAATGCTGTGCCATTTGCCAGATTATCTTTCATATATAAACCATAAGATCGACTCTGAGCCATGTTACAACTGTTTAGACTGTTAACGTGCATGTACGTCAGATTATCTAGTACCCATTCTCTACTACTATCATAATGCACTCTCACTTTCTATCCGTAAGTACTGACTTTTAATCACAATGTTACTTTCATCATCGTTCAAACTCAAGCCAACATTTCAAACGTTTTTCTGTAAACATTAAAAACTTTTGTAATAATCTTTAATATCATTTTTTTTATAGTGGCAATATAACATACCATATTTTTGTGTGTGTTAAAAGAGATACGGTTAGTTGTAAAGTATATTATGATTTTATGACTGAAGCCATAAAAGTTTTGAATTTAAACATAATACCATCTGGATTTATTTTTCACAGTAAATAATAATAATTACGTTTTCAGGTAAAAATTCGTAGGAGTCTGTCTTCTTAATTTTTCCATGGTTTGAAATAAAGAGACATTCAATACACAGATTAACATGGTTTTCTATTTTGAAAACGTATCTTACGTTATATTTCTGTTCGTTTTTGAAATTTGTATTGATGGATTTTATGTAAACTATTACTCTTAGTGTCAAAAAGCATAGACGACACGAAAAAAATGTAGCTCCAATTCCTATATTTCTTTTGTCACATATTCTAAGAAATTGTGATGGTGCTTAAACTTCTATCACTTTATTAACATCTGCAGAGTTAAGACTTATTTAACAAATCATTCAACTTATTCAGTAAGTTGTTCAATGTTAGCAAAAAACTATGTTTTTACAGTGAAAGCATCTGCCTTATTACTCAATCAACGAAATCGTCGTATAAAATTAGTTTCGAACATAGTAACTCTTACTATACTGAATAGCAATGCAGTTAAATTCAAAATTTTTTATGTTACATAGTTAATTCTACTTTAAAATACGGGACATTTTGAAAAGACAATAATAAATATTACTGTGTTGTGTAGCAAAAATTATACCATCACATTTTTACTATGTTAGACATAGTAATTTTTTTATGCCATGTAATAATTTTTATAGAGCTGATTTATAATGATAATTATTTAAAATATAATAGAAATTATTTCAAACGTAATGATTTGCGTCATCAGATAAGTATGTCTTAGCTTTCCTAAAAAAATATAGTAATTTTTAGTATGTTATGATACTTTTTTTAACATCACTTTTCTCGGTGCACATGCAACATAATGAAAAATTACTTAAATTACATAAATAAGTTAAATTACAGTTTTTCTATTGAACTGTAGTAGGTCAATTATATTTACTAATCAAAATTTTAATAATAAAAATATGCTTTATTAATATTAGCCCTGAAATTTTACTGCACTGATCTAGTTATTATTGTTTGCTATTAGGACAATATTTTATACATTAACAGGATCTAAAAATTATTTACTTCATATCATAGTCTTCGTACCTCGTGGTAGATGTCGCCAAGGCAAGCACCAGGTCTATGGGGTACCTAAAGGTCTTTGTATTCTGTCTAATGTCTGAACGATATTTTTCTTTTCCACGGTGCAAAGTCTTACTTTGTGTTCATACGTACAGTTTGTGCCTACTTATCACTTTGTACCCTATAGGGTGAAAACATACTTTGTACCTCGAGGGCATAAAAGTACATGGTTTCTAGAGGGCTGTAAATTACTTTCCTACCTATGGGTGAAAAGTGATTTTACTGTGCAAAGTGTGCTTCACAGGGCACACAGATTTTGAGCCTCTGGTAACAGAAATTCTTACTTTTACTCGTTTATTATAACAATGTATTTAATAACTTGCATAAGTAAAATAAGTTAAGTGGTTGATACTCTAATTAACGAAACGTCACTTAAAATAACGTGTTTTTGAGCCATAGAAGGTCAGTAAATTTACAACTCATAAATCAAACTTGTATACGTTATAAAAATTATAAAATTAAACGACATAATCTAGAACATACTAGGGTACTTCATTGTGGTCTATGGTTAATTTTAAGAACTATTCATTGCTCTAACTTGTTTCTACATCATTTTGCTTCTTAATTTTTTTCCTGCATAGCTAACCACCAGATATAATTTTTTTTGGCTAGTTTTTTTAGCAGTAAGAAATTTTTTTATGATACAGTTTTATTGTATGTTATATTTATTATTTTTATCAGATTTTTTGTTTAGAGTAGTTGATGTATTTTTTTGTCCTCCAATAGAACTAAATTCTTAACAATAATCTCTTACAAGCAGACGTACGAACTTTTTTTTGTTGTAAAACATTAACAAGCCTTTTTAAAACATAATAAATTAATAACTAACCACATAAAACTTATTTCCATATCCTAAATGAAGACAATCGTCAAATAATAACTTAAAACATTTTAATGCCTACCTTCATGATAAACTGTTCGTTGATTATACTACTTGTATTCGTGAAATAACAAAATCCACAAAACCAGTTAGCAAGACAATATCTACCGATAAATTGGCAAGTCAATATAAACGATTTCATACAAATCAGACTATTGTTAACTGATATGCTCTGACTTTAATTGATGTTGCATTTATACTGGGACACTAGCACAGTTGTATAGTTAATGTCATCAATTTACGTATCTTTGATGCAAAATGGTTGCGCCATATCTTTGATTATCTTGCGAATAATGGAATAATGGTGGTGTCGAAGCGTCTGCAATATCGCCGAGTCTGCTAAAATTAACGTTTTTATTGTTTTATTTTCTTGTAACTATATACTGGGATAGACACTGAAAGTAGCTACTTAAACACAACAAGTAATCGTGCGTGATACAGACGACTGCCTTTTCTTCTGATAGTATACATAAGTACAAACTCTTATGGCAAACGACACTGAAAAATTATTTAAACGAATAACTACAAACTATTTTTTCCACGATACACTTTAATTTGCTATCTTATGTATCCCTCTTTATCTTATAAGTAAAATTTAAAACTATTTGGTACCTAATTTATTAAAAAAGTAAAAAAAAATATTATAATTAGCTTTGCTATACATGAGCTTTGTAGCTTCTGCACCACCGCTACTTGAGTAGAGTTCCAGTTAATGTCGCTGCTGGCTTTACTTTACTAGTCTAAAGTGACAATTTAAATCTTAGTTTATATTAAGTTTTTCTCTTTACTCTCACCACGTTACATAAATTTTTAAAGTTATACTTCTGTAGGCGTATTATGCGTGAGAGTTAATCAACGATTCCAGAATTCTATTCTTGAGGAAATATGTAACGGAAGTGGATTTTGCATGATCATCCCACTTCGTGTCGGTTCTCTCACACCTCACCACCATATCCACCACACCAAAAATTTTTAAATTTGTTAAATTTTACTTGTTATTCATTAAACACTTCTTTAAAACAAAAGAAAAACAAAATTTCTCTGAGTCTTGAACCCCCGATCTCCTGCACACTAACCGAGACCCAAGGCCCTTACCCACTCTCTATAAGCGGTCCTTATATTAGAAACTCGATTTCTTCTTGTTAAAATATGATTTGTAACTTATTTTGAATGAAAACAGTGATTTACAGTTAATTGATTAATTTTCTATTATTAATGAATAAATTATTCATTCAATAAACTAATTTTTTTGTCAAATAATTCTTTTGAATACTTAAAAATAAGTATATATTAACAGAGCAGCTTTTCTATGTATTAATAAATATTTGTTAACTCATTGTTAGTTTCTTACTTTTACAAAAAAAGTGAATAATTTATTACACAAATTTTTTATTTTTTTCTAAATTTTTTTACTTTCTCCATTTGTGATTGATGTGGTTTTTGACTTCAAGGCATTTAACACTTAGTTTGCAGGAAAGAAGTTTAGAAAAGAGGAAGGAGCGAAAATATATGTAGCAGTATTAAAAATTGTTTTTCTATTATTTATATATACATTATTTTACTTGTCTTTTTTCTTGTATTATGAAATTAAGCAACTTGTGTATCTATTTGAAAATTTTATAAGTTCATCTAAAAGTTGTCTTATAAACAAAAAAATTGGGGGATTCCTACAAATCCTATAAATGCAATTTAACGTGATTTTTCCATGAGTTTACACGTTAAATTTCAATTTTTTCAAACTAAACATGTAAAAAGGGTACAGTTGAAGGATCTGCCATTTTGAAAGTAGTTTTTATGCTTTTTTAAGGATACTATTGATGTTTGAATAATATCTGTCAAGAAAACCTATGTGTGATGAAAGGACATTGATTCACTGGCATGTAATGCTACCTTAATGAAAAAAGTGGTACTGTAGGATGATTCTTTTTAACCTCTTGGATACAATTATTTTTTGGGTATTCAATATAATCAAGGGATAAGCGTGTAAGTATATGTAACAGATGTAAGCGTGACGTTGGAGATGTAGAGTAGGGTGGGGCAATTGGAGCGCTTTTTTTCTGCCTCATTTTTTAATCACTATTCTTGGAAAGATATTTTATTTATGATGATTGAAAAAAAAAATTAATGATATCTTAATAAATTACGAACAAATAAAAAATTATTTCATTCTTTTATCTGCACTTAAATACGTTTGAGAAAATGTAAACCAAAGTAACTGTCAGGTTAGAAAAAGCAGGGTAATTGGAGGATCACTTCAACTTATTCAAAGCATTTCTTGTAAGCCAATTACATAGAATGTGTAAGTAGTTCAACTTGAATTACTATTCTAAAGCAGAGATGAGTAGAGAAATTGCTAACGCCAATGCTACGATGCGAGACGACTTTTTGGCACTGATCGGAGCCCCCCGTCACGGCCAGCCGTCGAACCGGGTGCACATCTTACTACTTGTACCGAACAGCGTGCACCTAAGAGAAGAGGAATGAATTCGTGTGGAATTGATCATATAGGCGCACATTTTAGAGAGACGTGGAAGAGGTATACCGAATGTGTGTCTACGAGGAAACGAGTGGAAATGTTGACTATAGCTATATATCTGTGTGCACAGCCAAAGCAAGCGACGACACGAGTTTTTTTCTTTTGACGGCAATCGAGTATATCGTATATATATATTGAACTGATCTTTGCTCCCGCACTTTTTTTTTTCTTCCCCTACTTTTAATACTTATTTTGAAATTCAGTATTATTTTGGAAACAAATTCCAGCTATTTTTTTAAGGATGGCAGTTCAGTTATAATTCCTAATATTTTTTTTTTCCTCATAATTGTTATGAACTGTAGGAAAAGCTCCAAAGGTTATTAATGAACATAAGGGGCTTCAGATATACAAGAATCGAAGTTTCGGTAGCTAAGTTGAATAATGCTTTTTTTTTGCCAACTTTTTTTTTTCTTTGTTTGATACGTTGAAACACATTTATATTTTTTATACTAAATTTATTTAATAATTTAGTAAGTTAATACTTCTTGTTGGCAAGGCTACTATGCAATCTTATAATAATAAAATTAATTTTGTAAGATGTAAGTATAATTCATACATTTTAAGACTCACAAGAAATTATAAACATCTAATGTAAGAGTTAATAATCAATAATGAAAAAAAAAAATTTTGCATGTTTCTAAGGCATAACGAATTTCTTAAAATGTATTGTTACTTTGTTAATAAAAAAAAGAAACTATAACTTATCAGGGTGATGCAAAATAATAAAGATTTTTTTTTTTTTAATTAAAGCGTTAAGAGCGGTGTTTTTTGTTATTACGTATTTTAAACGATTTTCATGTGTAATTAATTTTCGTATAAAATGTTATTGATTGGAACAACTTAACCGTTTTCTTAAAAAAAACACACACACTCACTATAAATTCATTAATTAAATAACGAGTAGTTGTTACCAGAAGGTATAAATTGCGAGAAACGTAAAAATTTTGCTGGGAATAATCATGTTTGACGCTATTGTAACAAAAGTGAGTTTTCTTGTGCCTTCGGATTTATTCTCTCATTTGTTAATTGCACGTTTTTGTTGATTAAAATTTCAACCTGCAGTAATTACAGTAGATGGGCGCTGATGTGATTTCTTACATTTTACAACAAAAGACGCAAATCAAAATGTTTAGGCAGTTTTGTATAAGTTTTCTTGTGCCTTCGGATTTTTTCTCGCTTAATATATTAAATGTTTATAATGTCTTTTAAGTTTTAAGATGCATGAATTACACTTACATTTTAAGAATTTTATTTTCTTACTATGAAATTCCGAAATGGCCTTGCCAACGAAAAGTATCAACTTACTAAATTATTGAATGGATTTAGTATAAAAAATATATTTATTTCAACGTATTAAAAAAAAAAAAAAAAAGTTGGCAACATTATTTATAAATTTAAACAAAACATAAATAAAAAAAATTTAAGCAAAACGGAGATATCTACAGAAGCTGTCCTACAGTTCATAACAATTATGAGGAAAAATAATAAATTAGGGATTATAACTGAACTGCCATCCTTAAAAAAATAGCTAAAATTTGTTTTTAAAATAACACTGAATTTTAAAATAAGTATTAAAAGTAGGGAAAAAAGAAAAAAAAAAACGGGAGAAAAAATTAGTTCAATATATATATACGTTATACTCGGTTGCAGTCAAAAGAGAAAACTTGTGTCGTCGCTTGCTTTGGCTATGCACACAGATATATAGCTATAGTCAACATTACCACTTCTCTCCTCGTAGACACACATTCGGTATACCCCTTCTACGTCTCTCCAAAGTGTGCGCCTATATGATCATTTCTACGTGAATCCATTCCTCTTCTCTTAGACGCACGCTGTTCGATACGAGTAGTAAAATTTGCACCTGGTTCGACGGCTGGCTGCCGTGGGGTGCTCTAATCAGTGCCAAAAAGTCGTCTCGCATCGTAGCATTGGTGTTAGCAATTTTTCTACTTATCTCTGTCTAAAGAGGAAAAAAAGAAATTTTCCTACTCAGTCGTTTTTAAAAGGCTCGTGTGCCCTTGATGAAAGTAATAGAATTCGCCATATAAGTGCCTTTACGCTGCAGCTACCTTTTGTCCTTCAGTCCTCACTAGTTTCTAGATCCACAAAACAGCCCTAAAGACGAGGGTTCTTATCCAACGAAATATACTATTTTTTTTAGTTGACGAAATTAATTATTTATAAGAGTAAGTTTTAAAAGTTTGTTCATTTGACCATTCAAATTTATCTTATATCCTTTTGTCATTTTAGATTTGAAAAAAAAATTGAGAAAGATTAAACTAAGATCAAGTTACTTTATTGAAGTAAGAACTTCTTTACATTCCTTGGTGTGAAACAAAACAGGTAAAATGTACGTATACATATGAATATGCAGGTGTTTCTGTACGCATAATATACATGTACATATATCTTCATGTATTATATAGTTTTATTGTGTTTGTCAATCAGATTTCTCCCCCACGCTTCTCCACACTCCCCTTCCTGTCCTCCACCGAATATACTCTACTCCCTTATCGTCTCGCGCATTAAAAGTGAGCACCTTAGTATCGTACCAGAGTATCACATTCTTAAAAAATGAGTAAATTATACTACTAATAAATTGAATAATTGCTTAAAAAACAGAGTTGAGTTTTATTATTACTCGTTCATTACTCGTACTATTGCTACAGTTTTTTTAGTTGGTAAGCATGAATTGGTTGTAAAAAGTCTTTGATTTTTATGATGCTCATAAATTATGGGTGACAAATATGATTAATCTAAAGAAAATGAACATTTATTTATTATTAATCAGACCCTTTTATGTATTTAGGTAATTAACTTAATTTTAAAAAAAATCTACTTTATTGAAAAAAATAGTACTACAGCTTATTATTACCATTTTTAATAATTAACTAAGCTTAAATTTGGCGATATAACTTGGAGACGAAAGGGTATGTCGTGAATTAAAGGCACAATCAAGAAATTTAGTAAGTTACGTATAATTTGATAAAATAGCTACTAACAATAAGTCATGTTACATAGCTTTAATAGTATTAACATAATTTGATCAATAAGATAAAAAAATACAACCATTTCTAAGAGTACCCTTAGTAACAAATTGTAAAGCTATACTCTATAAAACTTAAAAATTTGGTTAGTTAATAATCATACGTTAAAAATCAACGTTTCAAATAGTAGTAAAATAGTTTTTGCATGAAAAATTATATTTGGTCTGTCTTACTAATATTTAAAGCAAAGTCACTAAGACTGTTGTAATCGCTAACCACAAAAACTACTGAACTGATTTTGCTAAAATTTTGCATAGTGATTCTTGATGATTCCGAGATGGTTTTCGCGTGTTTTTTTTCTTGAAAAAGTTAATACTTATAACTATTAATAAGCTCAAAGTTTTGCTAAAATAAAAAAGCTTTGCACTTTGGTGCAGTATGATCCACTAGGTGCCGTTAAGGCAAAATTGAAGCCACCCGCAATCAAAGATAGTGTAGAGTGATTATCAGATGCCCCATCAAGTGGAGAGGAATTCACTACACCAAGAACAGAGGAGTCCGTTGTTCAGCTTAGCATCCCTGCTACCGATGACACTCTTCTTTTATGAGCAAGCGAAATGAATTAGTTTTTACGCCGGATCCCCAAAATAAACGAGTGCCATGGAGAAACAGGCGTTTGGAACGTCAACGTCTCTAGTGAAATACTAGAACATGTTTCTAGCCAGAGCACAACCTATTCCAGCATTCCAGAGCTTTGTAGCCGTTAAACCATTCGACCTGGTACCATCAGGGAATTTTCTACTTCAATTGCGAGCAAGAGAAGACAGCCCTGAATAGTATGGGCAGCCACAACAGCCTCCTTCTTAGTGGTCGTCCTAACGGTATATCTACAGAGAAAGTATTCTACAGGCCCCCTTTCCTGACTCCCGCTGAACGGTTGGTTATCCGGGGAACAACCTCAAGACAAGATATTTTTTGGTCAGCGGCGTACCTCCTTTCTTGTACGGTCTCTGTACACAGAGACTCAAAGGATAAGCGTCAAGCTACCCGCAGCTGGCTCTTTATCATCAAGAATAATAATAAGGAATAGCTGCAAGTTTCACCACCAGCCCTTTTCAGGGCCATTATAAGTATTTACGTCCCCTACAACGGGCAAGCATCACAAACTAATCTTTCCACCTTAGATCACCGAAACAACTGAGTCTGCAAAAAAGAAGGTGCTTCAAACACCGTCTTTGGCGTTATATCAGGAGACGTTGGGAAAGAGCTCTACAACTAACTCCAAAGCTACGAACGTTGTAGTTTTTTTCCGATCAGTGTGATGCTACAATAACAGGCCCGAGAAGATCACCGTGAGGTATCCAGGCAGTCACGTTTGCTGGAAACTTCCGTCAAAAAAATCTTTACTTAAAAAGCTCATTGGTCCTTTTTAGGTTCATCAGACGTCGAACTACCTTGCCAACAAATATATTTCAACCTAATAAAGTTGAAAAAAATAGTCTTTAGGATTCACAAGAGTCTCAACTATGCCAAAAGTTACAAGAAGTCGAATTAAAAGGAAAACTTCAAATGCATCTTATGAATGCAATTTTAGGCGTCAAGAAAATAACAAAGATTTAAAGAGGTAGAATATGTAATTGTATTTTGGTTGGTTGGATAAATAACGTAGAGATTTAGCCCCAGGACTTAGTTGCTTTGGTAATAAAGTTGTGAGATAAAAGAAAAAAAACTTTTGATGATAAATTTTTTGTGAGCTTTGAATCTTTACAGCTTTAAAAAATAACTCTGTTCATAGATTATTCGGGAGAAACTTCAAATTAACGGCCTTTTAAGGTCAACGATTATTTTATGATATGGGGAATGCACGGTACTTTTCAGCATAATTTTTTTTTTTTCACTTCTTACAGCTTTTTACATGACCAAATAAATTGCACGCATTCTGAACAGATGTATTTTTAATAAGAAGATTTTTTTTCTGAGAAGTGTCAGAACTAGATGAAAAAATTTTAACTGAAAACGTTTTACATTACATGTCAACACACTACGGTGTTCCATTTAGTAAGTCTTGGGCGAAGCTGAGACAGGGGGCCGCTAGTCTTGTATAATTTTGAAAAATAGTCGACACGTATTTATTCATTGTTCTTAAAAATGAAAATTAAAAAAACATACAGTGACTTAAAATTATGGAATTTTAAAACTTACAAAAAACACCATATAAACGTGAATTTTCTATAATTAAATACCAAAAAAATGAGCCCAAAAACATTAAAAACGATTTAAAAATTCTAAAGATTCAGCGTTTTCAAAAAAGTGTAGAACATACATATAACCTCAAATAACGTATAAATAGTAACATCTAATCTTTCCAAAATTAAACCTTTCCACACTATACCAGAACGAAGAATTCCTTAAGGTTTCTAGAAAAAATATTTATTTTTACTCGAGTTACAGTATTAACCAAAATGACTGTTTCTCACATGTATTATTGCGACGTCACATACATAAAGAGTACATATATAGCTATCTGGTGTACATACCTCTCAGAGGTTAGTACACTGTAATATAAAAAAAAAAAAAATCTATAGCTATCAAAAATAGAAAATCTTTAAGGGGCTACATCTTATCAGGTTTTTAATTTAAAAAAGAAAGAAAAAACACGTGTCAATTATTTTTCGAAGTCATACAAGATAAACCAATTGATATTTTTCATGCAAAAACCTAATTTTAAAATAAATATAACTGGTTAAGTAACTTTTATTTTGCTGTTACAATTTTTGTATTAAAAAAATAATGATTTATCATATGAACTACTCAGTTATTAAATTACTGTCACTTTAAATGTTAGCATTTTGTTAATTTATTAAAAGATATCATAATGAAAGCTCGTCGAATCAATGACACGTTTTAGTTTTTTGATATGTTTCATTACAAAGTATTTTATTTTAAAGTTTTGTTGAAAACGTGATTAAATTTATATAATAAGCTAAAAGAATTAAAGCTGGGAATAAAAAGATAAAATAGTTTAATATGAGATAAAAAAAGCATCATAAATTAAAATTCCTTAGACTGTAATTTTAAGAAAATGAACTCTGCATTTATCCAACACTCTAAAAAATCTTTGTATGAGCGCGTTTCAGTAAAAATTTGGAGAGCTTATTGCAGATCACTGTAGCTATGTTGTACAGATTTTACTTGGATCTATAACTCCCTAATATAAGCAAATTTAATTTTCTCAACATCATTCTTTTTGTACAATACTCGTAGTACGAAACTGTCTAGTACTAGTGGTTTATTATAATTAAACATACCAATGTTAAATATATATCGTTATTTTACAATGTCAAACAAAGTGAAATTAAACTTTTGTTTATCGTGAAGGGGACTAAAGTATTGTTAAAAATACAACACAATATTAATCACACAAAATAAAAGTTTTGTCAGCTCGGTCTCTTAACGTTATCAGAATTTTTTATTATTCTGCACATTAAAAGAAAAAAAAACAAATATCAAATACAGGGAGGTCAGTTAAAATATATATATAAGAAATATTACAAAAAGAAAAATATTTTGGTACCTTTTGGATGAAACTATTGACTTTTGCTTAGCTGTTTGTTACTGTGGCGCATGTTGTTACCGTCATTAGTGGCTGTTGGAGTCTAAATACATCTAGTTGCATACAAGTTTGCATACAATCTAGTTGCAAACAGTCTTACAATGTGTATACATATATGTGTGTGTGTGTGTGTGTGTGTGTGTGGGCTTTGCCCACTGGTTTCCCTAAATGCCAGCCTCCCAAAAGACTTTAATTTATTTTAAAAGTCAAATTACCTTAATTCATTTCATTAAACATTGCTACTGAACGATGAAAAATTGTTTCTCTGAAAGATAAGAAACGTTTCTGTTTAAAATTAATATTAAATAAAGTAAAAAGTGTGACATCGTTAAAAAATTTCACAACATATAAGAAAATCATTCATAAAACATTTGAAGATACTGCTGAAATAATGGGATTGATAAAGTTTGACACTCAAATCAACGATATATTCTAGAAAACTACTATCATTATATTGCCTTATGAATTAAGATAATTCTTCGCATGGTTCTTAGTTTCAGAAAATCTTTCTGGTGAAAGTATTTTGAATGAATACAAAACTCATTTTATAGATGATTTGACTTTTAATAAGAAAATTTTGCTTTTTTATACGTAACTCAAGTTCTTGCAATGAAAGACATATTTTGTAAATTGTTTAATTTACCTACACCTATAAATAATAATTGTTTATAAAAAATGAATAATTCAGAAGAAATTGCTTTTTGTAAAAAAACTGTTTGAACCGCTGAAGGAAAGCGTGAAAAAAGAATGAGGGGAAGGTGAGCAGGCATCAAAACAAATTGAGGGGTGACAAAGGAGGGCTAAGGATGGCAAGCAAAGCGTAGAACGAGACAAAGAAGGACGAGCATTTCTGACTGTTTTTTAAATAAAAAAGTTTCAAATAAAATAAAAAAGGTAAAATAAAAATATATTACAGTATTAAGACAGCGATATTAAATGGAGCTGACCAATCTGACGATAACATCTATATCAATATTTCTATAAAAATATTAAACAATTTGAGTAAAGGTTTAACATCTCGTTAACTTATTTGACAAATTAGAGCAATCATTATGTTGATAAAAAATTTCAGTACATTGAATTGTTTATGTAATGGTTCAAAGTTCAAAATAATGAAGTCAATAAAAATCTATATAAAGGCAGAAATAATATTTGGTTAAAGAATTTGACAAATAGTTTTTATACCAAAAATCACTTCCAATACTGGGAATGCTCCTTTATTAACATTCTTTTTATACAGAAAGCTAATTCTGTAAGCTTTTAAAATGGTAATAAATAAATCATGAGATCAAAGTTTTGATATGGTAGAACTGTATTTAAAAAATTATTGTCTTCATACGGTCAATTATATGTTGCCTTATCAAGATGCATAACTAAGAATGGTATTATCGCGCATAGTAAAAATGTGTGCGCAAGAACTTGTACTGCCTTAATAAACCAGCTTTTCGTTTTAATTCCGTACAACATCAAGTGCCTTTTTTGTTAGAAATCTGTCTTAATAATTAAACTAGACTTCGTACCACAACAGAACCTAGTTATTAAGAAAATGACGCTAATAATATAATTAAAACAAAAAAACATGCAAATAACGTCCATTGTATTCGAGTTAAAAAAAAACATTACTATGAAATTTTATGTTGATAGTTTATCATCTTACATTAAGTACATAACATTCAAAAAATTCATAATATACTACTACAGATTATAAATAATTCATTAATCAGACATCAAAGTCGTTTCCTTGTAGTCCGGTAGTTAAAGCACGAAAAAATGGTGAATAAGAACATTTCTGCCACCCGGAAGAAAATCACTTACAAATATGGTCTAATTATTGAAAAAAAATATTTTTGCCCAAAAAAAGCGTTGGCTTCAATTGTTATTAAACAAATGTTATAAACAATTTAGCGTAATTTATGATTAATCAATAATTATTCAATTTTAAGACGAGAAAATATCTTCTTTTGTTTTACAGGTAATCTGCTGTTATTATTTAGAAATTGTTTATACACACAAGGATAAAAATATATTAATAATTAATAAGTACTTTAACTTTAACGTCTGCGAGTGGTAGGTAAGTAATGAATGACATGCATGAATGCACCAACGGTCATACCTGCAAAGAGTAAAATAAAAAACAATTGATTTTATGATATAATTAATACAATAGGGATTAACAAATGATTTTTCAACAAAAATTTTTTGTAATTGATAAATTCCAAAATTATTGAGCAGTCGTAAGAAATACTAATTTGTTTACAACATTTGCTAAGAGCATCGTTTCAAAATAAATTTTTCTGAAAAATACGGAGAAAACTATTTATTTTTGTAAGAAATTAATTACGTTTTAATATACCTCAAATTAATAAAGTTATAAGCATTTATTTAATTGCAAAAATTATTGTTAATAAAAGGCGTTACATTTGAAAAAAAATTTTTTCCATAGCATTGACGCTCTTTATATTCTTCATAAAATGTCGTAGGAATTTCGGGTCTAACTTATTTTTACGCTTTGAGCAAGCTACTGAATTGTTTAACTGACAATTTAATTGTCATGTCATTTTTTTAAATAAACAAGAAGCTTGTGCACGGTTGAAAATGCTCATAATTGGTACTTAATATCAAATTTTCAATCATTTTGATGAATATATAAAAAGACTTTAAATTTATAAAAATTAATTTTCAAAACGAAAAATTTCTCGCTTTTTTGCAACTTAACATTGCAGAAAACAAATTTTCAAATAATCCAAAAACCTTAATCGATAGAAAATTTCATCACAAACAATTTTGTTTCAGTATTCTTTTTAATCAGACCAACAGAAAAGAAGTTATGAGCCAAAATGTTAAGAAAAATTCGATTTATTTTACACAATTTGTTAAATAACAATTAAAGTTGACACTTTTGTTAAACAAAAACATTTTTTCCAATAATTAGACTATACTTAAAGGCAATTGCTTGTGATAAAATTTTCTATCGATTAAGGTTTTTGGATTATTTGAAAATTTGTTTTCTGCAATGTTAAGTTGCAAAAAAGCAAGAAATTTTTCGTTTTGAAAATTCATTTTCATCAATTTATAGTCTTCTTATATATTCATAAAAATGATCGAAAATTTGATATTAAGAACCAATTATGAGCATATTTAACCATGCACAAGCTTCTTGTTTATTTAAAAAAGTGACATCACAATTAAATTGTTAGTTTAACAATTTAGTAGCTTGCTCAAAGCGTAAAAATAAGTTAGACCTGAAATTCCTACGGCATTTTATGAAGAATATAAAGAGCGTCAATGCTATAGAAAAAATTTTTTTTCAAATGTAACGCCTTTTATTAACAATAACTTTTTCAATCAAAAAAATGCTTACAACTTTATTAATTTAAGGTATATTAAAACGTAATTAATTTCTTACAAAAATAAATATTTTTCTCCGTATTTTTCAGAAAAATTTATTTTGAAACGATGCTCTTAGCAAATGTTATAAGCAAATTAGCGTTTCTTACGACTGCTCAATAATTTTGGAATTTATCAATTACAAAAAATTTTTGTTAAAAAATCATTTGTTAATCCCTATTGTATTAATTATATCATAAAATCAATTGTTTTTTATTTTACTCTTTGCAGGTATGACTGTTGGTGCATTCATGCATGTCATTCATTACTTACCTACCACTTGCAGACGTTAAAGTTAAAGTACTTATTGATTATTCATATATTTTTATCCTTGTGTGTATAAACAATTTCTAAATAATAACAGCAGATTACCTGTAAAACAAAAGAAGATATTTTCTCGTCTTAAAATTGAATAATTATTGATTAATCATAAATTACGCTAAATTGTTTATAACATTTGTTTAATAACAATTGAAGCCAACGCTTTTTTTGGGCAAAAATATTTTTTTTCAATAATTAGACCATATTTGTAAGTGATTGAAACGATTTTCTTCCAGGTGGCAGAAATTTTCTTATTCACCATTTTTTCGTGCTTTAACTACCGGACTACAAGGAAACGACTTTGATGTCTGATTAATGAATTTTTTATAATCTGTAGTAGTATATTATGAATTTTTGTAAGGTTATGTACTTAATGCAAGATGATAAGCTATCAACATAAAATTTCATAGGAATGTTTTTTTTTAACTCGAATACAATGGAAGTTATTTGTATATTTTCGGTTGAAAATGACATTATTAGCGTCACTTTCTTACTAACTGGGTTCTGTTGTGGTACAAAGTCTAGTTTAATTATCAAGACAAATTTCTTACAAAAAAGACACTTGATGTTGTACAAAATTAAAACGAGTAGCTGGTTTAATAAGGCAGTACAAGTCCTTGCGCACACAGAATTTTTCAAAAAATGAATATTATAATCTTCTGTGCCATGAAAAACCGTGTCACAAAGCCTAAAGATCATTAACATAATTTTTTCCTTGTTATTGAGGATACCGAGAACAAAAAAAAATTAATTTCAAATGTGTGCCTTAAAAAAAAATTTAATTTTTTTTTTGGACGCTTAAGGCAAATTTGGATTGGATTTCCTTATATGTGTTAATGAAACCAATACAAACATAAATTTAAATAACTTTTATTTAATCTGCGGATACACCAACGCTACCAGTTGACAACGCTACGTGGCAGCACCACCGCAAGCGGAAATTAGAGTCACGCAACTGGCTCGCGTCGATTCAGCCCAACCTGACGACCAGCAGATCCATGACCTACTACGTACGTTGAGCATGCGTCACTTACTTTCTCGCAGTGATATCACAAATTATCTGTGATTTAATTAAACAAAATTTGTTTGTACCAATAAATATAATGTGCATACCTTGTATTCAGCGTGCGTCTCCTGGTGTACTTTCACCCTAAACTTGAAAGTGGTGACCCCAACGTGATCTAGACAGATAAGTGCAAGGCCACATGGCCCTGTGAAAGTAACACGCCACGCTGCGCATGTTCTCGTGTTTCCTTGCTCCTCCAAAGCCGATTTTTTTTTTCCTCTTTTTCACCGGACGCATGGATTTTTAAATCGAGTCAGCTTTCAGCTGCAATCAGGTGCGTTCTGACTCTACCCGTTTTAACCTGGTCGTGGCAGCTCTAGACTGCGAGATCGCGCAAGAGCTTCTCGATGTTTAGCACGCAGTGCCAAGCACAAATAAGTACGAGTACTTAAAAAGACATGTGCTCGCACGTTTTGATGATACCATGGAGAAGCGCCGTTGAACGCTTTTCACTCAGCTGTACGTTGACAATCGCACTCCGTCGCAACTGTTGCGTCACATGCACTCTCTCGCAGGCACAAAGGTCAATGACGAAGTGCTCAAGGTCAAGTGGCTAGACCTCCTGCCAGTGCCTACACAAAAAATACTGTGCATCCTTCGTAACACCACGCTCAACGAGCTGGCAGAGGCCGCTGATCACATGGCAGACACGCCTGCATCGGTGAATGCCATCCAACCACACGGGCATCAACGATCCCCCTCACTACATCGTGCTTCGTCGTCACTGGGTTTTGAAGCCACCTTTTCAGCTCAGGTTGCAGAGATAGCTGCCTTGCGCGCCACTATGATTCAACTTCTGGCGATGATACAAAAGCTATCGACTACATCCGAAGGAGGCCAACGCTCGGGATGTAACGCAATGGAATCGCAGCAACAGTCGTAGCAACAGGTGCTGCTCACCCACTCCCTCACAGAATAGCTACTCTTCTATGACCACCGTTTTGGCATGGATGCCATAAATTGCAAGCAGCCTTGTATTTGAAAATTTCTTTCGGGGCAGGGAAACTAGTCAAGCTGCCGTCAGTACAGGTGGCCCACGGCAGCTGTTTGCCCCAAGAGAACCGCTTACATGTCTTTGACAGAAACTCTGGCCTGAGTTTCCTTGTTAACTCAGGATCTGTCGTCTCTCTTTTAACACGATCAGCCGTGCATCAAAAGCTCTTTGCTCAACCACTAAAACTTTCAGCTGCTAATATGTCACCCATAGCAACCTACGGACGCCGCATGGTCACGCTCAACCTCGAGCTCTGGAGGACATACACCCGGCCTTTCATCATTGCTGAAAACAAAGGAGCAATCATCGGAACGGACTTCTTGGAACATGCAGGCCTCCTGGTCGACATGCAGCGACGTCAGCTACTGGACTCAGCCACTTCTTTCAGTATCCCAGCCCCGGTCTGCACAGCACAAGTTCAGTCAGTGTCGCTCTTTGACAACCACGACGAGGATGGCCCAAACCTCAGGGGAAAGTAAAATCGGTTGCAGTTGGATTTTTCAGACATCACCAAGCCTAGCATACAGCGTGTTATGCTATCCAAGTATGGCGTAACTCATAGCATACACACAACAGGACCTCCAGTCTACGAGCACCCACGTGGTCTGCATGGTCAGCGTTTGAGAGCGGCCATGCGCATGTTCAACAATCTGCTGGACCGAGGAGTCATAAGCCAGTCTTCTAGTCAATGGTCCAGTCTCTTTTACCCCATGCACCGGTCAGGAAGAGCGTTTCGAGCCACAGGCGATTACCAGCGTTTGAACGCGTGCACACAGCTGAATCGCTATACCCTTTCTCATGTGCCGGTGCCACGGCGCCAAGATCTTTTCTGCCGGTCGACCTGGAGAAGACCTACTCTCAAGTGCCCATGGCAGAGGAAGATATCTGCAAAATAGTGGTGGCAACGCCCTTCGGGTTATATGAATTTTTGAGCATGCCCATGGGCCTCAGAAATGCCACGCAGATCTTCCAGCGTTACATGGACTCGCTGCTGTGAGAGCTCTTTTACGCTCATGACTACGTAGATGATATTAGTGTCACATCCAAAAGTCACGAAAAGCACCTACAGTACTTGAAAAAGCTCTTTAAAATTCTATGAGTGCAAGGCTCCATGTGAAGTTTGAGAAGTGCAATCTGCGAAAAACACAAGTTCACTTCCTGGGTTTCTTGCTGACACCCGAGGGCTCCAAGCCACCAGAGCACAAAGTGGACGCCATTGACCATTTCCCCAAGCCAACCACTATTCAAGAGCTTTGCAGGCTTCTAAGTATGACGAATTTTTATCGCCACTGCATACCCAACGCAGACATCCTACAAGCTCTGCCTACAACATGCTTGTTGGAGCCCCCAAGAACAAAAAGGCAAAATTGTGGTGGAGCAAGGAGGCTGATCATCATTCGAAAACTGCAAGAAAGCTCTGCAAGATGCATCTGTCTTTTTTTACCTGTCTCCACATGCGCCACTAGCTCTATCCACTGATGCCTCAGACTCGGCCATTAAAGCAGTTCTCAAACAGCACGTTGACTCTGAATGGTGCCCAGTGTCTTTTAACTCAAGAAAGCTCACGCCAGCTGAAACCTATTACTGCACCTACGATAAAGAGCTCCTTGAGGCCTACACGGCAGTCAACCATTTCAGCCGTTTTATAGAAGGTCGCAGCTTCATCCTCAGGACTGACCATAAGCCATTCATTTATGCTGGTGAGTAGTTCTCCAACAAGGCGTCTCCTCGTTGACAGCGGCATCTGAATTACCTGCTTCAATTTAAAGTGGATTTTTAACACATCAACGTTGAGGACAATCTTATCGCAGATGCTCTCTCCAGAACCTGCGCCATTGAGATGCCCTCTGGACTGCCAGTACACCATATTGAAGTAGCCCAAAAGGACGAAAAGAAGCTCATAAATCTACTGGAGAACGGCATTTTAGACCTCCACTGGCTACGCATCGAGGAGACCGAACTGGCCGGCAACGTCAAGAACGTAACCGTCAGGCCCTTTCTGCCAGCAACCTTGCGACGTCAAGCCTTTGACGTCTTACACTCACTCACTTACCCAAAAGCTCGTGCCATGGTCAAGCTGATGACGTCGAAGTTTGTCTGGCCTGGTATGAAAAAAGAAACCAACCAGTGGAGCCACGCTTGCCAAGAATGCCAACGCTCAAAGGTCAGCGGACACAACCAAGCCGCTTTGCAATCCTTCAACCTCCGGGACAACAAGTTCGAACATGTCCACCTGGATATCATCACCCTACCACAGGTAGGAAACTTACACTATTGCCACACCAAAGTGGACAGGTTCAGCAAATGGCTAGTGGCCGTTCCTTTGGCCGACATCACAGCTGGAACAATAGCGGCAGCCTCTGCGAAGAAATGGATTGCCAATTTTGGTTGTCCTCTGACCATAATCACAGATCAGGGCAAACAATTTGAGTCATCACTCTTTGCAGCCTTAGCTTGCATAATAGGAACCAAGCACGTCCATACGACGCCCTACCATTCACAAAGCAACGGCTTATTTGAAAGGTTCCATCGCACCTTCAAGGCAGCTCTTGTGTGTGAGTCTAGCATACCTTGGCCAGAACGCCTCCCGATAACACTTCTAGGGCTGAGAGCTTGTATCTAGCAAGACCTCCGAGCTTCACCAGCAGAGATGTGATGTTTTTCACCATGCTACGCTTACCTGGTGAGTTTTCCATTTCCAACAGCATCCAGGCAGAGCCACACAAGTTTCTCAACCAGCTGAGAGACCTCATGAGGACCCCCCCCCCCCCCCCCCCCCGAGCAGTACCAGCCTCGCATCATGCCAAGTATCGCGTCTTCCACTACAAGGAGCTGGATACCTGCACACACGTCTACATCAAAGTCGACAGTGCCCACAAGCCACGGCATCACCCATATACAGGCCCCCATAAGCTTGTCAAATGCCTCAACAATGAGGTTCGTCATTCTAGTAAATGGCGTTGAAAAAACTGTGTCAACGGACGGTCTTAAACCAGCCTTTTAGGACGAAGAGAACATCCCAAAAACCTCGGCCACACCATCACCAGCACAGAAAGACACCCTGCCACCAACACATCAAGTCACTCCGCTACTAGCACAACAAACCAACCTGCAATCGACCCAACAGCAAACCTCGATTCCGAAGCCTAAGTCACTCCTCAAAAGACTCAGTTTCTCGTGCCAAAACCTACTGCCGCAAGGCAAGGGGGTCCACTGTCGTCCAAAGCAGTGCCAACAATCGCAAACGGGTTGCGTTCCTTTCGTGCCTCACGAAGGTCTCTACGGGGGGAGTACCTGTGAGTACTCCAATGCTATTACTTGACAACGCTACGCGGCAACACCGCCGCAAGCAGAAATTAGAGTCACGCAACTGGCTCGCGTCGATTCAGCCCAACCTGACGACCAGCAGATTCACGACCAACTACGTACGTTGAGCATGCGTCACTTACTTTCTCGCAGTGATTTCACAATTAATCTGTGATTCAATTAAACAAAATTTATTTGTACTAATAAATATTATGTGCATACTTTTTACTCAGCGTGCGTCTCCCTGTGTACTTTCACCCTAAACACCAAATATTATTGGAACAAAGAGTGGATGTTTCGCATTAAAATGACTTTTTTTATAAGTCAACTTATAAAGCCCTATGAAATCACGAAGACTTAGGTCTATTCCTATTTTGTTTAAGATTAATTTTGAAATTAGTACAATAGATGAGCACAATATACATTCATAGGATGTATTATAAGGTAATAAATAAAATTTAATTTAGATTTAAATAAAAATTCCATTTTTATTTTTGCATCTCGATAAAGCCACGTACAATAAATAATAAGAAAATAAAGGTTTTTTCAAAAATAATCCTACATTATCAAAACTTTGATCTTGAGAGTTGTTCATAGTCCTAGTAAATGCAACAACTAATGGGAATTATTTTCTATATAAAATGAAAGGTAATCATGAAGTATTTTTAGTATTTATTGTAATTTTTCAAATAAAAACTTTATTACCAATTTTTTTCCCGTAATTATTTCGCCTTCTACATTATACTTCACTAATTTAGTAATTCGCAATCGTGTATCGTAACGTAAGCCGTCTGATGTACAAAAATTTTGATTTAAATCTACTATTGCACCTATTTTAAATTTAAGTTTGTGAGGTGGCAAGCCTTCACTTATATTATTTAGAATTTGTACGGGAAAATTTATATGAATAATATCATCTGATTTAGTAATACCATTGTAGGTTACAGTATCGATGCTGTATGCCGAATACAGCATATCGATCCAATGGTATTTCCTTTATTATTTCCAGTAGGAGATGTAAGGTAAAGTACGTACGACTGATAAAAACTTTTGACAAGGGCAGCAAATCTTACGTTGCTTTAATATTACTTATATCTAACTTCTGATAGATCAAATAGTAAAATTTTTAGTCCCATACTCTATGCTAAAAGATTAATGCAACATTTTTTTTGCATGCATATATTATAATAAAAAACAATAGAAAAAATTTTTGTGCAATAACCAAAAAATTTTAAGAATTAAATGTTATCAAGGATTAGTAGATCACATAATGCGTAGTGCTTCAAATAACTCTAAAAATTTTGAAAACAATAAAAATAGAAATATTTTTTTTAACCTTCAACATACATCGGTGGTACTAGGTATATGCAGAAACACTGTTAAGATGCAATGGCAATAATGTGAAAGTTTGGACGACCTGATTTTTTTATCACGGTAACATTTAACAGTAAATGAAAATAAATAAAGCAAATTTTCAAAAACTTCTCTAAAGCTACCACTCCGAATAATACACTGAATATAACTGTTGGATTGTTTCATACAAAATTGAAATTCATTGAAGATGATATAACTAAACACAATATTTTCGGAAAATTTATTGCTTACATTTGTACTATCAAATTTTTAAAAAGAGAATTATCTTATTTTTGTAACATTGCAACTAAATAATAAATTATCGACTACTATACACATAAATAAATATATTTCAGCAGAAATTTCACTTGATTCACAAATACAAAAATTAGTTATTAAACATATGCTTTATGAAATTCATGGTAAAGAGAGTCCATGTCTTACCAGTCATCAAAAAATTGTACAAAAAAGTCAAAAAAGTTCACTAATCATACTGTTTTTACAAAAAATGGATACGCAAATTACAAAAGAAGTTACAATATATGTGATAATCACCTATATAGAATCAAAAATAGAAAAAAAAAATTTTAGTTAATAACTCAATGGTAGTACTATACAATCTATTTTTATTAACGAAATATAATTGCCACATAAATGTTGAGTACTGTGCATCTATTCAAAGTACGAAGTATATTTTTAACTATGTTCATAAAAGAGGAGATAGAGCATAACGTAGAATAATGAAAACAGATACGAGTGATAAAAAAGACGATGTAGAAATTTTTGATGAAATATCAGATAATGTAGATAGTCACTATTTCAGCCCATGGAAGCAGCATAGCAGTTGCAAGAGTTCCCTGTATATGGACATAGTCATTCTGTATTTAATTTACCAGTTCATATTTAAAATATACAAAAAACAGTTTTTTAAGAAAATTATATGTTTAAAGCAGTAGAAAACTCTGAAACAGCATTGACGGCTTGGTTTCAATTGAATAAAATAGATAGTTTCGCAAAAAAATTAGATACAGAAATATTCCAAAATATTACTGTTTCAGTTTGAAAACAGTTGATGACATACGTTACAGTATGTTCTGATATATTGCTATTGCTTTAGGTTAAGTTAAACACGACTCTAAAAGATATAAAATATTTAAAGGAGCTTGTAACGTTATGGTGCCATATCAACTGAGTAAACTTTTCGAATAGTTTTTAATATCTGAAGATGTTTGTGGTAAGTCTACTTAGGAATCACTCTAACAATTTTTTATTGAAAAGTAAAAAGACGATAGATAAAATAATGTCTTATACCATTTAAACGGAATCTTTAAATTTGAAGGAAATTCATGTAAAGATTATGGATTACCAGAAGCAAATGAAACAGTTCAATGGAAATATTAGCAGTGATACAAAATTATACTTCATTAATAGTCCAGGAGGTTCTGGAAAAACGTTTTTCTACAAATAATTAATTTTTTTGTTTGTTTGGACAGAAATTGCTTTAATTATTATTTAAGGAAATGACAAGTCATAGAACATTTTGGGGAACAAGTCATAGAACATTATATGGGATAAAGCTTCAACGACCCCGAAAGAGCTATGAAAACAGTAGATAAAACTTTAAAAGAATTATGTGATAATAATGTTCCATTTGGTGGAAAATTATTTATTTTAGGAGGTGACTTTAGACGAAGTGATAAAGCATGAGCGTGAAAGTTCTATAAATAGTGAGACTGTAAGGTATTAATTTCTATGTAAACACTGTTAAATTATGAAGTTAAAAAGTAATATGCAGTATTTAGATTAAAAATTTTAATTATTGTTGATGTTGATGGACATTGAAAATTGAACAATAAAGTCTTTTAAAATTCCACAGGGATATTAAACTAATAATTTTTTTTAAGAACATTTATAAAGATGGTATATATAGCTTCTTATACAAAATAATTCTAACAACTTATAACGAAGCTTCGTATATTTCATATAATAAAATTTTTAATTTAATACAAGGAAAAGAGCATACTTACTACAGCATAGATTAGGCAAAATATAAAGGTAGTGATCGCACTGATAAAAATATAAACATAATCTTTTCTATAGAAACTCTAAATAATATACATGAAGGATTACAGCCACATGTTTTGAATTTCAAAGGAGATGCTATTGTTATGTTGATAAGAAACTTGAGTATATTTAATGGATTGTGCAATGGCACTAGACAACGTATAACAAAATTATTTAAATATTATTGAGAAGCAGAAATAATAACTTTTTCCATGACAATCAATACATTGCAAGGTCAAAGTTTTGATAAATTAGGATTTTACTACAAAAGACCTTTGTTTTCTCATGGTCAACTATACGTATTAGTATCAAGATATAAGAGTCCTGATATGTATACAAAACGATTCGGAGAACCAAGCAAACCTTGAAAACATTGTATTGTAAGAAATTTGTGATCGTTAACAATTCAATTACTTGTTTATCAAAGTGCATTCCTTATAATTTTTTATTTGTCACTAAGAAATAAAGTTTTTTAAATATATAGAATGTATCTTAAAAATTAGAACTTTAACAAGAGAAACATAAAAAAACCTGATATATTAAGAGACTGTATTGTTTGACTTATACATTAAAAAAAAAGAAATGCTCACGTGACAAAATGTTTCATGCATACGATAACTTTGACATTCATCTTAAAAACTTTGAATTTTGGTAAAAAATTAATTTTTTGAAATTAAAGGACAGGACAGCCTTCAATTTCATACTAAAAATTCTTTAATGACAAAAATCGTCGTATATTTTCAAACGCGGATTTTATAATCATAAGAATTCTATTCTTTTATTTTTTTTGCCAAGTACCATATCGCTGATATGTTATACAAATGTCGAATGTTGATTAGTAAATATTTCAATCCATACGATTATACAGATATGTACATTTTTTTTTTACAAAAATTTCTAATGAAATTTGTATCTCTGAATACTTCAACTTCAAATAAAAGTTGTATTCAACATAGAATAAAATATTGTGATACAAAACTATATGTGGTATGTATATTTTAAGCATATTGGAACATAAGAAACATCATTAAGAAAAGTAAGCAATCTGAGAAACATTTTATTATTCATCCAACAAGTCTATCATTTTGTAGATATTAATTGTTAATTAAATATTATTATTAAATTTTCCAGTTTTACATATTCTTGGGCGGTTGGCATACGAAGCGTGCAGGGGAGCGAGGCCCCACAAATATATATATATGTGTGTGTGTGTGTGTGTGTGTGTGTGTGTGTGTGTGTGTGTGTGTGTGTGTGTGATATAAATTTATAAGGAATTGTAAAATCACTTAATTTGAGCCGATCAAGCTGAAGCAGTCAGTTTTTTTATCATTTATTTTTTTTCAGCAGCTTGATTCGCCCAAATCGGTTGGGCAAATCATTTTACCTCAAGATTTGCAAACTATGGTATAAAAATTGTACTTACTGAGACTTTATATGGGAAAGCTGAAAACGATAAGATGAGAAAAGAAAGACGCTTCGCTTCCTAACGACGCAAGTAAAGCAGGAGAGCTCGAAGAAGCATAGATTGAAGAACTAGTCGTTAGCGATCCCCTGCTGAACTGTATAGCAAAATGTTGGAACCGAATAAACGGCCACGTATTTGGGCAAAAGTAAGAGCTCTCGTTCTAAAGTGATCAGCGTCTTCACGTATACATCATTGCTGAGGTAGCCTAACCTCAGCTGGACGATGGGCCCAGCGGGAAGCCTGGCGGTGTATACGTAACAGAAGCAGTGTAGCCAGGACATACTCTTCTGATTAAATATAAGTGCCGACCACAGCACCTTTCACCCGATTCCAATAGTATTCCTTAAGTCCAGTCAATTTTCCAGACTATTAAGTGCAAACTTGGGCCTAAAATTAATAATACTCTAGTTACGTCTCTCCAACGTCATAATAGCAACTGTTTGCGTCATGGGTGGTGTAAAAATAAAAGATAATAATATACTTAATTGGACTAATATTACAAGGAACCATTGAGGAAGATTGTATTAAGTAAATCTTACATGAAAATACAGAAAATTTTGACTCTGTATAATAAAGGGCTAAGCGGGGGCTTGAAAATCGTGAAAAAAGAATGTGAGGGGAGGGGCGATCAGTTGTAAAAACTAATTCAGAGACGGTGAGGAGGGCTGAGAGGGCGTATTAAAAACTTTTATTGGGTTCGTTTCACATTGAAATAAAAATTATTTTGCCTTGTTTCGAGGGGGGCTGTGGGGGGGCTAAATATTAATGGAGGGGCCAAGGAGGGGGGTGTGGATAGCCCTACCTATATGACTATATACTATAGGAAGATATACATGTGTATATGAAATTTTTACAAACATACAATGTACGCTTGAGTAGTATATAATAAATGTTGCTTTATGTTGTAACATCTTCTTTTAAATTCAATGTAACATGTCATTTAAAAAATAAAACCTGTATTTTAATCTTTTTCAACGTCCAACACTTTTATATTCTTGAAATCAAATTTATAACCCAATTTTTGTATTCAAACAATCAGTTTTTTGTTATATTTTTTTTTTTTTGTTCATTAGTTCTATTTCTTAAAGTACGTTTAGATTCTCCAACATAGAAAGATGAGCAGCTCTTACACAAAAATTGATACACCATACCTGTTGAAGCTTCCGTTTCTTATGCATTGTTAGGTTTTTACATGAATGTAAGAAAGGTTTGGAAATTGCATTTATAGGCTAATCTCATGATATTATTATACTACTGTTTATCTTGGAAGGGTACACCTCATAAAGGTTTTTGAGTTGGTAGAGTTGTGTTATGAGAACTATTACATGTGTTACTTTGATTGGATTTTAGAGAAGATAACCGGTCGAGTACAATTTAAGTAACGAAATTTTTAATCACAAACTTTCGTGAAAGATCTGTTTTCCAAGTTTTTAGTTTATGTTATAAAATTGTTTGTTGGATAATAAAATAGCTTGGCCAATCAGGTTAAAAATAATATCTCTTTCGAAAAAAATTCGATGGTTAAACTTGTAACTAAGATTTCCAGTATTTTGTCTTAAGGGGGTTATATCATGATATTTAATTTTTATAGAATTAAAAAAAAATGTAAGACACTTATTTTATCCCTACACATAACATATTTAAATTTCAGAGGAACTAGCTCCTTAGTTTTTGAGACAAAAGTCTCAAAGTTTTTCTGTTATACACGGGCTCTTATGGAGATGTCATCGCGAGCTCACTGCCAAAAATACGTATTCTCATATAACTCGTGTAATTTTTTATAGATTTTCATAAGAAACCCATACGTGAAAGATAACTTTCAGAAGGCCTAGCTTCATAGTCTATGAGATACTGTTATGTACAGTCAAGTGGCACTTTCGACAAAAAATTTGACGGAAACAAAGCAAACAGATGACAACCTGAACTGTGCATGTGCAAGTACTGTCACTGATAAAAATTCATTGTTACGATAATATAGAAGAGTGAACAGTCAGCTTCGATCTCAGCATACCAAACTTTGAACGCGTTGCACTACGATGATCATCATTTGTACTAATTAGTGAATATCTTATAATTTTGATTTATAATGGTTAAGTATAAGAAATTTATTTTATTGTTAGGTTCTGACGCATGAGTGGAATTGAGATTATTGTTATAGTTGCTCAAAATATCAATGTGGTGTTGATAAATTTTTCATGAGAATACAAAACTGTGTCGTCCATATTTGTAAAATAAAATCCAGAATCACAGTTACAATTTTCTCTCAAAATTGTCATGCAGTGTGTCTCACAATCGTCTATGACTATATCAGTCAATAAAGGTGAAATCAGTGAGCCCATCGGTATTCCCTTAATATAGTTGTATATTGTACTATTAAAAGTAAAGTAGAAACTATCGAATATAAATGAAACAATATCCCTAATATTATGAAAGGAGTTCTACAGTTCTTATTAACTTTTGTTTATCTTTTTTCGAGACCACATAATACTAAATCTTGGGTTACGATCGTAAACAATGGACTAACATCAAGCAATAGCAATACCAGTTCTTGAAGTACAGTCATTGGTTTTTTGGTAGCGATAAATTGCAAACTGCAACCGTACCATTATAGGTCGCAGTTGTGAACAGCTAAGCAAAAGTCGATAATCTCGTCCAAAAAATACAAAAACGTTATTTGTTTGCAATATTCCTTTTACGTATTTTAACTTATGTTCATGTATTTGATTTTTTTTCTGTTGTGTAGCATAATAAAAAACCTTAATGATGTAGACAAACCAAGCCGACGAAACCTCGATTTCTTATTTATCAATATTGTGTTCTTCTTATTTACAATACCTTAGTCCCCTTCAAGATCAACAAAAAATTAATTTCATCGTGATACTCAAACTTACTAATTCAGTTTTAACTGGCAGAGTACATAAAGTTCAAATTGAATAGATTAAAATAATACTCTAACATTTCTCGTAAGTACGACATCGCAATGCATTCATGTACCCAAATGGCAAGAACCGGTTAAAAAGAATCCTTTTGCTCTCAAATAAATTAAACAAATTCATATAAATTTCTCACTATGAATGGAATATGAATTCAATATGACTTCATAAATTCAACAAGTTATGTACTAGTGATAAAGTTCTTTTAGAATTCATTAGGTATTCTCCAAATTAAAGAAAAATAATCAAATATTTTTTTGAAAATGCATTCTCCAAGCCTTAAAGTCAAACCCTCCCAGTAGTAACTTGTAGCTCTATTGACCTGGTGCATAACAGGTGGTGCCGTCACTAGCGGCGAGTAGATGCGATCTCAGACCCCCATCAACTGATCCGAAAGTACATACTCGTAGGAGTATCAGTGTTTATTTCTATTATAGAGCTTTAATAAAAAACATATATGATCAAATTTATAGAATAAAATAGTGACTTACGAAAATAATAATTGCAACTGGTTTCAAGAAAATAACCAACTCGATATAGTTTAATCCAGAAGGATAAAAGAAAGGTGAGGCGCTTGCCTTAAGTCATCACGTCTGCTACGCTAAAGAGTACAAAAACAATGGTATTAGTTATCAAATTAATGCCATCGTTATTCGTCAAACTTCTATTTCTTCACATCCCTACAAAGATTTATTACGAGTACGTCAATAGTGTAATAATAAAATTTAAATATTGGTGTTGAAGACAAGTATCACAGTATAGTTTATAAAATCTATTTTTGTTTAAGATTGATGAAAATCAACATGTTACCGAGTTATGATGTGAATGTGTTGGCATTTGAAATTATAAATGCAAGCATACTAGTGCTTTTATATGTTTTATCAACAATAATGAAAGCTTATCGAAAACAAGTTTTGAACAGGCGTGGGAAAAGCCAAGTGCGCAACAGATTGCAAAGGAAAACTATTCCAAGGATCGCTTTTTTATGAAATGTTCCCTAAAAAATAAAAAAATGAAGTGAAATTGTTCGAATTTACTGTTCAAGGTTTCAAATATATACCTTGTCCTCTACGTTCAGCATTGCCGTAAGAGGAAAAAGATCATTGCTCATTGTTTGCATGCAAAAATAGTCTTGGCATGTTTTAAAAATTTATTCACATTTAAGGTGGAACGTTTAGTAACTAACGATGCTGGTGTAGACATTGCTGCTAAAAACACAGCTGTACAAGATTTTTATGACCAAAAAATGGTACGGCTGTGTCAAGAATCTGTGGATCAATCTTGTAGTGTAAGATGGCATGTCGAAAGACTGTTTACCAAAGCACATAATATAACAAGATAAAAAAAAAAATTTCTTGAAAAATAGGCCGTTATAATGATAATCGAGAGTCAAGTCAGCACGCCAGTGATGAAATATGGCCTAGATAACGAAAGTTTGTCTGTGCAAGAGTATAAGCAAGTTTGTAATGTTCGCGTGAGTAAGCTTGGTGTGCTTGTTTCAGAAGATGAACCGTGGCTCTGTGCAAGTATTAATAAAGACCATCAACTGATAATCTGATAATCAGATCTGTAACGTAAAATACCTAGTCTTGTCAAAAAATGATATCGAACTAAGAGAAAGGCGTTTATACTATACCCAGTGCCAGGTACAAATGTACGTCACTAGATTAACTGTGTGTGACTTATATGTTTATTTTCGAGCTGGGAGCTACAATATTAAAGTTCATAGAAATGAACTTTAAAAAAAAAAGTTATTCCAGTTTCCCAAAGGTTTCATTCTAAGTATTAATCAAAGATTGTGTTTGAAAGAAAACAAAAATGTGATAAAGCTGAAGTTGTAAAACAAAATTATCAGTATTGCATACCACAAAATAATTGTCACTTTAATGGCTTGGACAAAAAAAATGTGTTAAGATAATTAGTTTAATGTACTTGTTTAAAAATTTACCAGAAACATGTGTGTAATTATGATTCATTATTAAATATTTATTAAAAATTAGTGTCTCATTGTTTTTATTCATCATATTTAATTTCTCAAAGTTCATTTACAATTACCATATTGACATTGTTTACGGGTCACTTATTTTTTCAGCAAATATTGGTTGCTGAAAATTAACTAAAATACAACACATATGAACTATACATGTCATCAATATGCTCAAAAAGATGTGCTGATTATTTTTGACAATATTTTGAATAATTTCATTCTTTGCGTAATACGTTCCATATGAATTCTAACCCTCGCTATGCTGTACGTTGCATTAACTTCTTCACTGAATTCAGCATTTATTAGAAAAGGTGGTATTACTACAATTATGTCTCTTCCTTCAGAATCTAGTTTTGACCTAATTTCTGCAAAATCTTTATCAGCTAACACTATATCACCTTTCTCCAAGAAATCCAAAAGTTCATTTCAATGGTTATTTGAGAATCACTTTTACTACCACCTGCACATGGGGACTTGAAAGTAATTAAACCACTCGGTGCATATCCAATGAAAACTTTGGCAGTAAATGTATGTATGTAAAGTGATTAAGTATGTAAACGTTTATCAACTTCCGGAGGAACCTTAATTTGAAGCTCAGTACAGTCAATAATGATTCTAGTTGTGGCATACTCTGGCTTAATGCAAAAAGCATAATGTTGTCGATAACATCTCTACTAAACCATTTGATCTGATTTCGAAGAGTCACTGTCAGATAATCTAAAGTCTCGACAAATATTTTGCACGTTGTTGTTCTATGCATCTCGAACAAAGCACCTAAGGCTGCGTAATTGAGTCTACTTTTTAATATCATGCAAAAAATGAGAAGTTTATTTTCGTATGTCACGTTGCACTTTTCAGACGTTGCAAGTTGTTTACACAGTAAGTTAAATGATGCAAATGTTAATCCAGTATATGAAATAAACTGACGTTCTTTTGAAATAGATATTATTACAAAAAAACCTCAGTTTTTTGGAAAACATGCACATCTATTCAAACACTTTTGTTATCATACTTAGGGGACTCGCTTCCATAGTTTTTCTCACTAGTTGTTTTCCTATTTGGAACAGTCACTAAGCATGAATCTCCATCAAACAAGTTGCACACAAAAGTTTGTGCAGGTACGTGAGTGAGTGTCAAGAAACCGACTTGGCACTCTTGAGACTGATAATGTATAACAGGATCATTTGTTGGAATATCATCTGCTTCTAGAGCGATGTTTAGTATGTCTGGATCAGTATTAATCTGAGTTGTAATTGTATTAACATTTTTGTGTATTCAGCGCTGCATAAATCACCTATGTCTTTCTAACTTACCCTTCTCATTAATTTGTGGTTTTCTGTAGACACTTGGAAATATTGTTGAAATGTAGCTTAGACTGCATTCTGTATGAGACTTGCAATTCCCCACAAAATGTGCACTGCAAACATAATCCTTTTCAGTTGGTTTCCAAATCGATCTATCACAACTGAAATGATAAATTTTTAATCATTAGTTATAGTTAAGTGAGAGTTACAATTTAATATTTGGATAGATTATAGTTGCATACCCTATTTTTTTAATGGCATTTATGCACTTTTCTCTTTGTTGCTTTTTATGCCACGCTTTTGGAAGTTTTTAAAATGTCAGATAAGGACTATTCCTCTTATTATTTGGCCAATTGACTACAAAGCACTTTTTCACACGCATATTAAATGATTCACTAAACTGCGAAACAATAATGCTTACGGTTTCGACACATTATTACGAGCAGATACATACAGGCTACGTTCCGACTTCGGTCAATACCAATACGTACAGATGATCATATAAGTTTTAGTTTTATTCTATTTTACTTTATCAATATTGTTTAAGCTTTAAGAAAGCAATAAATAAGATTTTTAACTGTGTAAGCACATACTGATTTATTTATGGTAGCAAAAAGTATTTTTTACCAAAGTAAGTTGTGTTAAATGTATGTAAGAATACACATAAAGAGGGTCCAAGAAGACTCAGTTTTCCCGATGTCGTGCGCTATTGTAGTTTCGTCTATCCTCTCTTCTCAGCTGCACCAAGCTACTAAGCTATAGAGCAGTACGAGTATTTAGGCAATCATGTTCTATTTAACATAGAGTTAAACTTATTCTATCTTATTCCGCATAATACTTACTAAGAATTTATATACATCAGAGTACATTTAGGTGGTTCTTTCATGACTCCCGAGTCAAAAGTTTGACTGTCAAGTTGATATTTATTGATGCTGTTTCAATTTAAAACAATTAATTATTAATATTGTTTATTAAGGCAAATTAAATACTGATTAAAAATTTCAAATCATAATATACGATATGAAAGTTTATAGGAATGATTATCTAAAATTTTGCGATTAACTTCAAAATACCAGCAGTAGAGGCTTACCTATGCTGTCAACACAGGAAACGAAAATTTATGCCTGTGTTTCTTTTAATACCTTTTGATTAAGTCAGTGAACACATATATTTCGAGATATTAGTATGTTTGGAATGGTTAAGCTTTGTTGTTCAGCTTTTTACTTAATTACGTTCAGTAAATAAATAACTAGGCTACAACTTTCGGTAAAAGAATGCTTAGTGACCATAAGGGCACATGTTAAGAATTTAATTTTCATTAATCATTTTCTTGAGTTCATATTCGTCAGCTTACTCTGAAATCTTGAGAGGTAGTGTATTGTAACTCAACAAATAATTCCTCAAGATTTCATGCCATTCAGTTCATAATCATTTCATGAAAGAACCACCTTAAGAATTAATTTCATTCTAATGATAGTGTTCTTCTATAGTGTTTCATTCTATAGTGTTGTTAGATCTATGTTAGGAAAAATTTGCACTTTTATGAATAAGTATTTCATATGTGAATAATTTACTGTATAAAGTAGGCCGATGAGAGTACGTCATTTTGTTGTATTGATATACCTGAATGCTCATAGCACAGCAATAGGATGTTTTCTGTTGTCACGATAATAATGCTTTCAAAATTTTTTTATGTAAAACATCCTTTGATGGGCAGTAAACAACCACATGAGAGGAAATATGCAGTGGAAAGTCTGGTGTTCTTCTCCGTTGCTGTTAAAAAAAAATTATAGATTTATTTAAAAATGGACATGTTTATCTAAAAGTAATTTTTCATGTAAACAAAAGTTTGGAGATTCGTACAGATCTTATAAATGCAATTTTAAGTAATTTTTTCATAAGGTTACACATTAAATTGCAATTTTTTAAATTAAACATATGAAAAGAGTACAGTTAAGCGATCTGCGATTTTTTTGGGTATTTCTTATACTATTTTGACTATACTTTTGATGATTGAATAATTTCTTTTTAAAAAACCTACGTGTGATGAATGGCCTGAAGGGACATTTACAGGCATGCAATACTGTGCTATTGAAGAAAGCAGTACCAGAGAATGGTTTGTCTTAATTTGGCATCTATAAAGGGTACTTCTCTGGGCACTCAGCACTTGAGAGAAGAAGAGGAAGAGGGATAGGGAGGCCTCCCATTACTGGATGAGAGATAGGGGAAAGTTAGGCAATTTCGCTTGAGAAGGTTGCTTATTCTCTTCATGAAGATAAAAAAAAAACATGTAAGAAATCACAGATGTACTTGCCCAAAGAAGTTGCACTGGCTGGGCATTGAACAGCAGTCGCCTGCATGCCAACCCACGTCCTAGTCAACTGAGCCACCGGGCACTAAATGTATCGACAAAGACGTATTTACGGTAACTGTAACTATACTGTCGTATGTATAGTTTAAACCCCCAACCTTCAGATTGGTAGTTGGGGACATTATCGATTGTGCTACGCAGCACGCTGATCTATCCTCTATCCTTATTACTTATAGATACCAATCAACAGACTTCTGAATTAGAATATTTATTGATAATTAGGCGTTTTTTATATTATAAGTAATTCAACCCACTCATTGCGAATAAAATAGTTATAATTATTATTAAGAGGTCAAATAATGTTAAAATCAAGTTTTAAAGTTTATTTTGCATATATATATATGTATATAAATTGTAACAGTTTGTATTGTTTGTGTGAAAAAAAACAATATCAGTGTCTAGGGCAAAACATTTTTTATAAATAAGAACTTTTGCTTTTGTTTCAACGGTCGCAAAAAAAATTTAAAAGGCATTTTGACAGTACTTGTAAGAGTGAATGAAATAGGAAAAGAGCCATTGATTGCTGCTATAAAGTTCTCTCTCTCTCTCTCTCTCTCTCTTTATACACGATATTACTTGTGAATACAATGCAGTGTTTCTAACTACCCAAGCGTTTTCGCGCACACTTGTGCGCAGGTTTACTCTCTCTCTCACACACTGACCAGGAGTAGGGGAGCGCCTTCTCCTCAACTTTAACTTAAGCCCCACCTCTTTCTAACAGCTTAAATATAACATTTCATGATTAGATCCCAAGTCCACGATGGGGCAATTGGATAAGCATTTTGCCCACACGAGACTCTGCACAGCCAAGTCTTCGATTCCTGGCCAATGCAACTTTTTTTTTTTTTTTTTTTTTTGAAAATATAAATAAATGATAAAATGGAGAAACATTATGGCATTCAAAAACACGCTGGATAAATTTCTGCTTTATTTTATAAGAAAAATTATTTATCATAAGATTACATTAATTATTCGTTTAAAAGCGCCTGACAAAAAATAATGAATAAGCAGAGTACGATGTGTTAATTATCCTGCTTTTTATCAAACAACTACTAAAATTGTAAGTATGAATACTGTATTTTTCGTGCATGACATGCGTAAATTCGAAATATCGCAAACCAGACCAGCTTGATATAAATGTACATAATAAGCAATAACATACAAATTAACAAAAGGTATAATGCGCGCTTTTTTCTATTAATGAGTGAACTGTGTGAGGAGAAAATTATGTAGTCAATTTTATGTATTAAGTGATAGGGCGTGACAAGTCGGTTAGCGGACGATAATGCGCTTTCGGCGCGGAGATGTTTGTTTTGATTCCGCGGCTTCTGCACGCCGTTTTTTTTGGGAAGACGCGCTCGTGCATGCAGACTGTTGTTTTTTGTTTTCATTACGTCAGTTCGTCAGTTGTCGTGTAGCTCTCAAGAAAGCATGTTTTCTTGGTTTAGATTGCTTGGGTAGTTCAACGGTTTTTTAATGTTTATAGCTTGATATTTATCATAGAATTGTGTTGATAGTTGCTTCGAGCTGGAAAATTAGCAGTTCTTAAGTAAATTGTTTAAGTATTGTGTTGGCTGCAATATTGTAGGTATATAGTTGGTGCATGGTGATGTTTTATTTGTGACGTTCAACCTAAATACTTTTTTAAGATTGTTAATGCAGCGTACACGATGCATTGTGTAGTGCATGTACTGTCGCTGTATTACGTGATTATTATTGTTTATAAGTATCTAAGTGCATGTGCTTTATAAATGACGTGTATTTTCTCGATTTCTAAATATTATTAAGAAGTGAAATTATATATAGTAAAACATAGTGCTTGCATCGGCTGAATTTTAACATAGTGTGTATCTTGTAACTTGTGAACGTGTTGGTGCATGTGATAAAAATATGTAAGGTAATGCTTGGACACCTTGATAATAGCATGCAGTGCATTCAAGGATTCTGGGGTATATTCATGTGCAATTGAGTTGATGTCTGGTGAATTTTCTATCTTTTATTAATACAAAAAATTATTTTAAGTTACTTTTACCTTCAACGCACTTCGTTTGGTCTTACCTGAAGATATATTGATTCTATTTTATTAGTGTACTTTTATAATTTTAACTTTTTGCAGGTGAGAGATTTATTTTTCATGTTATTAATTGAGCAAGAAAGTAATATATTTTTAAGAATATTTTTGAAATTAGACCTTTTTTTGTAGACATAAATATAAATTAATTAATATAAGCTTATGTTGATAAAACTTTCTGTGATACTATAAGTGATATTAAATTACGTAAAAAATTTTTTTTTTATAACATACTGTTATCAAATTAATAAGAAAACTGATTTTATTTTAAGTATTCAATATAATGCAAATAGCTTTATGAAAATTTCCCAGAAAATCAACGTGATTTTTTTATTTTACCTGTTATTCATACTTTTAAAGTTTTGGTTGGAGCTCAAGAGTCTTGTTAATGGCGTTCTTTTAATTTTTTTTAAATTTTTTTAAACAAAAATTTTTACATTATAAATTCTGTTAGTTTGTACTGATCATTTTTTAACGTAGTTTTTTTTTTTCAAATTATTCAAATATAATTTTTCTGAGTATTTTTGATATACTAATAATATTTAAAAAATGTCTTCAGTTGAAAAAAAGACTTTAAAGCGAAAGCCCGAAAGTTCTAGTAATGATGACACAGCAAAAAAACGAAAAAAAATTTGTATTTTTGTAGATGCATGGCTACAAGAAAATGAATTCAATTGGCTTTGCAAAGATCCTTCAAATATTGATAAACCTGCTCGTTGCTTTGTTTGTTGTGTTAACATTACCTGTTATAACCGACAAGATTTGATTAGGCACGCTGGGACTCAAACTCACAGAGATAATCTTATTGTTGCAAGGGAAAATGGAACCCTTAAAGATAAAGAGTATGTAGATATCGACACACAAGTCAAAGAGTTTGAGTTAATGACTGCTCTTTTTTTGGCAGAACACAACGTACCGATTCAACTTGTTGACGATTTCATTCCCTTTATTCAAAAAATGTGCAAAAAACCTCACATAGTTGAAAAAATGGGAATGAAAAAAGATAAATGCACAAGCATAATTAAAAATGTTTTGAGTGCACACGAGCTTACAAAAATTCTCGATATATTGAGAAAACAACGGTTCTCGGTTTTGGTTGATGAATCCACGGAAATTTCTTTAAAAAAAATTTTATGTATAGTAGTAAATTACGTTAGTCCAGACAACGGTAAAGTTATGTCACATCTTTTAACTTTGATTGAATTAGATGCAAAAGAGTGCGGCGCGAAGGAAGTTTTTAATTCGTTTGAAAAATTTTTTAATGATAATGAAATTCCTCTTAGTAATATTACTAGTTTAGGCTGCGACAATGCGAGTATAATGACCGGTTCTAAGAATTCTTTTTACACTTTGCTTAAACAAAAATCTCCAAACTTAATTTTGCTACCGTGTATTTGTCACAGTTCTGCTTTAGTTGCGAAAAAGAGTTGCGCGAATATTCCTGCGGAGTGCCAATCATTGCTTAAGGCGATTTCAAAGTATTTTTCGAATAGTTCTAAAAGGTCACAAAATTTTAAAGATTTTCAAATTTTTTATGAAGTTTCAACAAAAAAAATTCTCAAATTAGCTAATACTAGATGGCTCTCCCTTTTTAATTGCACCGACCGTGTTGTCGAAAATTTACCAGCTTTAGAGTATTTTTTTATGCTCGAGTGTCACGAAAATCAACCCTGCAAAAATGATGAAGAAAAATCGAGCTCACCGAAAAATATTTACAGATTATTAACTGATCAAAAGGTCTTAGCTTACTTACATTTTTTGCATTATAGTCTGATTCACTTTAATACATTTAACGCAAAATTTCAAACAAAAAGTACAATTATTCATAAATTAAGTAGTTCATGTTCAGAAATTTTACACACGGTTTGCTCTAATTTTCTGAATGAAAATGCAGTGAAAAGAATTGTTAAAGACAAAAGTAGTAAAGTAAATGATGAAGACTTCAAATCCTTAGAAGATATTAATGTTGGTACAGTGTGCGCTTCAATTTTAAAAGGTATTTCAAAAGAAGATGAGTTAGAAGTTCGAAGAAACTGTTTAAAATTTTATGTGACAGCATTACAAGAAATTCAAAAAACTTTTTTTAAGAATGACGACGTTTTGATTACGCTTAATTTTTTAGAACCTGTAAATGCTTTGAGTGAAGAGTTTTGGAACGAATATCCTAATATAGTAAATGATCTTCAAAAATTCTTTCCATACACTGATATTAATTTTGATGTATTAAAAGACGAATTCGAGTTATTACCAAAATGTTTTGGCCATATTGAGGATGAATTATGTAATTTAAATATTGACGAATTTTGGAAAAAAGTAGTTGATACGCGTTGCAAAAAAGGAAATTTATTGTTTAAAAATTTAAAAATTTTAATTGATAGTGTTTTAACTTTGCCACATTCTAATGCCGAGGCTGAAAGAATTTTTTCCATTGTTACTGATGTTAAAACTAAAAAACGAAATAAAATGGATGTTGATGTATTAAATGCAATATGTTTTATAAGATCTTATTTTCCACTCGCCGGTATTAATTCAATAAATTTTAAAATTTCCAGTAGTCACCTTAATTTATTTAATGCAAAAATGTATAAGCACAAAACGAAAGTCACTCAAAAATAAGACGTTCATAATTAATAATAATTTAAATATTAATACAATTATTTACTTTCTACTTTAGTAACCAACAGTATTATGTACATTTCTGTAATATAGTATTGTATGTTGTAAACGTGTACCTTATTTACCTAGTCATTTTGCGATTAGTATATGATCTATTCGTTTAGTAATTAATAACTGGGGTTGGTGTTGGTTGTTACTGTTATTGCATGAGTTAGAAATTTATTTGCTTGTATAAAAATATCGGAATTTGTGTAATGTGTATAATTATCTATTTCATTTAGTACTTCAAAGATAAATTATTTTTTGCCGCTTCAATTCATCAATTAAAATATTATTTTAATATCTGATCAAGAGTGGACTAGGCCTATGAGGGAAACCACTCAAAGAAAAAATTAAAACTTCATTTATAATTCTTTAGCTAAATATAAATTCACTGTAAATTGAACTTCTTACGTAACGAGATTTTTTCGCCATATTTATATCAACATTTTTTAATTTTTTCTTAAAAAAAAAACGCGCCGAGATACTTACCGCTAGGTGGTGTGGAAACAGTATCGTTATGTCTTATTTTTATGCGTCTTCCCAAAAAAACGGCGTGCAGAAGCCGCTGAATCAAAACAAACATCTCCGCACCGAAAGCGCATTATCGTCCGCTAACCGACTTGTCACGCCCTATCACTTAATACATAAAATTGACTACATAATTTTCTCCTCACACAGTTCACTCATTAATAGAAAAAAGCGCGCATTATACCTTTTGTTAATTTGTATGTTATTGCTTATTATGTACATTTATATCAAGCTGGTCTGGTTTGCGATATTTCGAATTTACGCATGTCATGCACGAAAAATACAGTATTCATACTTACAATTTTAGTAGTTGTTTGATAAAAAGCAGGATAATTAACACATCGTACTCTGCTTATTCATTATTTTTTGTCAGGCGCTTTTAAACGAATAATTAATGTAATCTTATGATAAATAATTTTTCTTATAAAATAAAGCAGAAATTTATCCAGCGTGTTTTTGAATGCCATAATGTTTCTCCATTTTATCATTTATTTATATTTTCAAAAAAAAAAAAAAAAAAAAAAGTTGCATTGGCCAGGAATCGAAGACTTGGCTGTGCAGAGTCTCGTGTGGGCAAAATGCTTATCCAATTGCCCCATCGTGGACTTGGGATCTAATCATGAAATGTTATATTTAAGCTGTTAGAAAGAGGTGGGGCTTAAGTTAAAGTTGAGGAGAAGGCGCTCCCCTACTCCTGGTCAGTGTGTGAGAGAGAGAGTAAACCTGCGCACAAGTGTGCGCGAAAACGCTTGGGTAGTTAGAAACACTGATACAATGTAGTAGGATACGTTCCTTATCAATTTCTGTAAACTGTCTGTAGCAGCTGTGTATATACTGCAAAGCTATGATAGATTGATAGTCCCTAGCCTAATAAGACTGTTTTACTTTACTCTACTCTCTTTGAACTCATACCGAAAGGTCTTTTTATTACTTTTCTTAATATTCTGCGCTTCGAGAAAATAATGAATTATTCTTAGAACTAGTATTATTTTTTTACAATTTTTTAAAAACTTCTTTTGTGAATAGGATTATTTTTAAATATAAGAATTTAACCCTAATTCAAAATTTTCTAGGGTCTTCCAATTGTGTTAACTTAAACTCTATGTTAACTCGCCTTTATTAAAGAGCCAACGAAGCTCGCTCACGTGCGTAACTATGCATAGGTATCCGAAAAGAAATAGAGAGACAAAGAAAGTAGTACACACCAACGTATTGTTAAGCACATGTATGTACCTTGTAACGGTGAGAGACCGTCAGGCCATTACCGGCAGGCTAGGGAAGGTAGGAAAGCAGGGAAAAGGGGGAAAAGAGTTAAAGGGACTAGGTGAGAAAGCAGTAAGGGAAAGGAGGGGGAAAGAAGAAAAGGCCGAAAGAGCGCTAGATTAGCTTGGGCCTTTGTGCGAGCGACGAGATGGATTTTGCTGCGCGAGGCGTTTTTGATCTCTCGGTTTCCTGCGTCGACCCCAACGACCTTGGTCTTCAAACGCTGCCAGTAGAGACGCCTACTGGCCGCAGTGTACCCGCTTCACTGCTCCCGAGAGTCTTGACCTGCGAAAGGCATCGTCGAGGAGCGACATTCGTGACGCTGTAAGTACCTGCCAACAGGCAGTTTGATTGTAAAGGGCAGCGGCCCTAGATTAGCCCGCGTAGATCTGCGTGGTTTGCGTTTTCACGCCGCGAGCACGTCGAGCAATCGCAATCGACGTGCGAGAACACACACACGTACATACACCTGCACCTGCGAGTAATTTTTGTATTTTCTTATATTTATCTTGAAAATATTTCCTTTTTTAAATATTCCTCGCGAATGAATATTTCGAGGTGCACCCGATCCCCTTTGTGCCTTGTTAAAGTCGTTGCGAGAAGCGGTTTATTGTGGGTGTCGCCGAGGGTACCCGGGCAACACAGGCCTGGTCGAAGTGGAGTGATTCCGCCTCGTTAAAATCCACATCGGTGGCACCCCGTAACAACCTATGTGTAGGTAGGTAGTATTGATACTTTTTGCCGTGTATTGTTATTCTTTCTTGTTCTCGTTGTTCATTTAATTCATTTATTAATGAATAAAAAAAATACAAACGTAATTGAATATTCGCTGTTCCCTAACCGATAATATTTATTGATAAGAATACGTATTTGTAAATAAACTTTCTCCAGTATAAAAATATAGAATAAAAATATTTAGGGTAAAACGAATAAATACTTTTTCATCATAGATAATCAAATACCATCAAGTTTAATGACATATTCTTAAATGTTTCACATTCATCGGGAGTCCCAAGACCCACACCTAGTTTTTTTAAACGTATTTGAAGCATGATATATTTCTCTGGCAATCCTACTAATTAGCAATATTGAATAACTTCATACATTAGTTGTTCTTGGATAAAAATGAGTTTAGGAACGTTTAAAAAAAATAAGTTTTAATACTAAATTTATTTTTTTTTTCTCCAACTGTACACTTATTGAAGATTTTCAGTCATTAGCATTCATGAATATAAGGGTGGTTCTTACATAACTCCCGAGTAACAGATGCAACTATCACGTTGATATTTACTAATACTGTTTAAATTTTGAACGATTCTTGATGAATATTGTTTATTGACTCAAATGAAGTACTGATTCAAAATTTTAGATCATGAATCCGATATGACAGTTCGTAAGAATGATTATATAAATTTTGCGCTTAACCTCAAAATACTACACGGAAAATTGTTGTTACCAAAATAAGCTATACCAAAAGTGATGAACATAGAAAAATAACGTACAGGTCTTGAGATTTCTGCCACCAGTCTCACATTTTTACATACTTATCTGGATCACCGAAAAACCTGTGACTAGTTGGTTTTATAACTATACTGGTACAAGTTTTTCAATAGCTTTGGTACAGGATTATTCTGTACCATGGATAATCTATTAAATTTGTATACTGCGCATGGCTTTCTACTGTACCACGCATAGTACGTGCGCTTACATATAGTGGAGATATGATATATATATATATATATATATATATATATATATATATATATATATATATACATACATGTATGGGATTGTCATTGTTATTTTGGCTCAATATGTAAATTGTTCTTTGCGAGTGAAAACTTATATGCATGCATATATATCTGAACATGTTGATGAATATTCATTACAAGTATACTTATATATATACAGCTCCCAGCCACATGATGGCTCTGTCGGTAGCGTGTCTGTCTACAGATCTTGATGGCCGGAGTTCAAATCCCACTCTGGACAAAAATTATTTATTAATAAATGAGGTTTTCTTCTGGGTGGAGTTTGAGCTTCATTAAACTTACCCGTTTCCCCATTTCCTTACCGTTTCACATACCGTAAATTAAGCAACGTATGGCTAAATACACTATACAGTATCAAAATAGCCATGTCTAAGCCCCTTATAAGGGGCGATGACAAAAAAAAAAGAAAAAAAAACTTCCTGTACTGGTACAGAAAAAACCCGTACCATACTTAGCATAAGGTTTAGCTATACTTAATAAGGTACTTTAAAGTATACTACCGTACCAAATAAACCTGTACCAGTCCATATTTTTCTTGTACAGAGTATCGAAAATACTTGCACTAACATATAGAACCTGTTTTTCTGGTAACAACTATTTTCAGTTGATGCTCACCTGCACTTTCAACATAGGACACGAAAATAAATGCCTGTGCTTATTTTAATATCTTTTGATTAACTCCATGAACGTATATATTTTAAGATATATGGCAGTATGATTAGTATTACGTAAGCTTTATTGTGTTAGTTTTGGACTTAATTATGTTTATTAAATAAATAACTAGGCCAAAGTTTACAGTACAGAAATGCTTAGTTGCTATAAGAGATTACGTTTAGAATTTACTTTTGATTTATCAAAAGGCGTTTATATTCGTCAGCCTACTCCAAAATTTTAAGGGGTAGTGTATTGTAAATTCATAAATGATTTTTCAAAATCCAAAGTTTTTTTGCTCATAATCATTTCATGAAACAACCATTTTAAGGTAATATTTCTAACGTAAAACTTACAAAAAAATCTTGATTTTTCTTATAAGTTTTAATAACAATTTCCTATTCTCGCATAAGGTTTTTATTATCAGTAAAAATTTAAATGCGCAGAAGTAAAATAATAAAAACTAAGAAATATAAAGAATTCCTCTTAGGATTTTGAAAAAATGCCAAATGCAATAAAATGATCTTATTTATAAATAAAAAAGTAACGAGATTTATTTAACCATGACACAAAAAATTCATTTAAAAAAAAAAACTTTTTTTACCACTTATAGTCAATAAAATTAGGATGGATGCATCCATTTGAATTATACACACAAAAAACAATACTGTTTTAATATTGTGATCATTACGTTAAATATAATACCAATTGAAAAAAAGACAATGAAGTACTACAAAAATTTTACAGAAAACATGATGATTCCATATATGCTAAGTTAGAACGTAATAACTGTGACTCTCTTCCTTGAAGATATTTTGTACGTTGCAAACCATTGCAAGAAAAAACAAAACACTATTTGTTATAATTGTAGAGAGCAAGTATCAGCGATGCCTAAGCCAGCTACTTTTTAATTTTGTGTATTATTTAAATAAATCTTTTGGAAGCAAGTGCCGGTGATGGATTATCAAACTACTCTTTAAATTGGTACGCCAGTTAATACCAACGATAAGTAACCCCACTGTTCTTGACATTCGTATAATAGTTGAATCAGCTTTTTAGGCACGTAAGCGGTAAAGCTAAGTGGCTCAACTATTTTCTACTTTTGTACGATCGTTTAGTGAATTTTTTGGTAAGCAAACGTCAGCAGTAAAAAAAATAAATGTTTCTTTTATTTTATATATTAATTAAATTAATTCTTTAGTAAACAAGTGTCAGTGATAAGTAACTAAACAGTTATTTATTAAGTATGATGAGTAAAATAGTTCATGGGTGAGTAAGCACCAGAGATCAGTGACCCAACTGTTTTTTATCTTTGGATTCAAACTAAATTTATTTTAAAATCAGTAAGAGCTGTTGATAAGTAAAACTACTCTTCGAGATTAAACACTCATACAAATAGCCCCAGTGTCTCGTACTTTTTTAAGTTATACTTCTATACGCGCGTTTTGCTCTATGGAGTAAATCAACGATTTCAAATTGGTGACCTTGAGAAAAAGTGTAACGAAAGTGGATTTTGCTTTGATTCTCCTCCTTCGTACCGCCCCTCCTGACGTACTTCTGCCACTTCTGGTCCCCAGTACTACATCACATAACGTCATAGCACCACACCACACCACACAACATTATAGCACTACACCAGCCCACACATTTTGAACTTTTCTTATCTTTTTTTGTAACCAATTTCTAAAAAACAAAAAAAAAAAACAGTTTTCAAAGAGATTCGAACCCCCGTCCTCTTACTAACTTGGCAAGCTTCTTACTCACTCTGCTATGAGCAGGCCTGACAATAGAAAACCGACTACTTCACTTTATCTTACAGTTCGTAACATATTTCTAATATAAATTTTTATTAACTTTCGGTTGAATTACGCATCAAATGAATAAATAATTTATTTAATAAAATATATATTTTGGTACCCGTTTTTTATCCAAAAATTTATAAATCAGTATATATGAGCAGAGCAGCTTTCATATTTATTAATAAACATTGATTCACTTATTATTAATTTGCTTCTTTTAAAATAAGAAAATAATTGTTTATACAATTTTTGACATTTTCTCATAATTCTCAGGTTAAAGAAAAAGAAATTTTCGGTACTGCATGAATACAATAGTTGATTTTTATTGGGTTTTTTCTTTCACAAAATTTTCTTTGTGATTGAGAGCAAAATTCAGAGAGGTGGGAGGAGCGCAAATATATGCAACAACGCTGGAAACTTTTTTTCTTGCATGGATCAGCTTACATACACGTTTTTATACATACTTGACCCCTTCTTTCTTGTGTTATTAAACAAAACAAAAATATTTATAGAGAAAAAATTTCTAAGAGAAAAAATCAAATTTAGCTTATTATCTTAACTGCATGAAGACAAATCTGAAGCTTTTAACAATAATATTTAATATGACCGAACAAGTGGGGAATAAACGGTAATTACGAAATCAGTTGATAATTATTATCATTTCTACTGCGATTGCCAATCATATTCATGTTTTGTAAGGTATTTATTCTTTTATTTACAAATTTATCAATCAATTTTAAATAATAGTTGTTAGCTAGTAAGAACTTTTTAATCAATTTCGAATTAACATTATTAAATGAAGTGTCCACTAATTTAACGGAAAAGTCTACTCAAGTGTGAATGTTACGTATATTATGTTGCGTTGGATAGTGAAAAGGAAAATTAAAGTATCAGTTGAAGGGTATGTGAGTTTTTGGTACCAATTAGTGAGTACTGTATTATTTTATTAAATGATGATTTACAGGTCAAAGAAACTTATACTGTTGTTGTCACACATAATAACAAGAAATTGTGATTTAGGACAATAGCCATTAAAAATGTTTTGAGTATACTTAATATATTTAGTAGGCACATATATAAGGATGTCTTTTACATAGCAAAAATACAGTGGAATATAAAACATAACTTTTTTTCGCATGAAATTTCAAGTAAACGCATAACAAGATCACACAGTGAGCGCGGGGTGGCTCAGTCAGCTAGGTCGCGGATTGGCACGCGAGAGACTGCGGGTTCAATTCCCGGCCAGTGCGACTTTCGGGCAAGTACCTCTGTAAGTCTCACATGTGCTTTTTGACGACGCAATGCTCCTCGAGGAGGGCTTAGGCGACCTCCTCGCAGCAATAATTGCCTAATTTTCCCCTAACCCCTCCCAGTAATGGGAGGCCTCCCATCCCTCTTCCCTTCCTTCTCCCAAGTGCTAAGTGCCCATAGTAGTGCCCTTATTAAAAGGAGCTGGACGTAGAGCACTATAATATAAAAAAAAAAGATCACACAGTAGCGGACTAAAAGAAGTGCCGATTGGTAAGCCAAAAATTTGTTTATAATATTTGTTGTTGAATTGCAGAAAAGTCTAATTTAAAATTAAAGAAACACTACGACCTCCCTTTCTTTTAGTGCAACCCTGACTAGTTGGCGGTAGTTAAGGAACGGCTAAGAATTTTATCTGTGCTGGGGAAACTTTAAAATTAGGAACCAATACACAATCAATATCACTAATTATATGTTAGAGGGTGGGTTCGTTACCTAGTGTAAAATAGTGAAATCGCTCGGGTTGCCGATGGTATAAAGAAAAACATCTTACAGTAGCTTTTATCTAAATTTAAAGTGAGTGTTAAATAATCTTTAAATTTATGCAGTATAGAAAGATTATTTTTGATTATTGCTTTATTAACTTTTTCTTTGGTTATTTTTTCTTATACTAAGTAAATTTATCAATATCTCTTTGGGCAAAGATAAAATTTTTATTCGTTAAGAGTTACTCTTATTTTATGTAACTTAATTTCTTATCCACTCGTAAACTTAAGAATGGATAAAACAATGTAAATTCCTAATTGATTAAATTGTAATAAATAAATAACAAAATCACTCATAATTGAATTCTCAAATGAACTGTAAGTCATATTAGGACTTGCAATCACCTATGGGGGGGGGGGTAGGTTGAAATAAATAAGTACAATTAATTATTCTCTTTTTTAAATTTATTCTTTTTTATTTTTATGAGGAAATTATGTTTTTAATTACTGGGCTCTTAACTTCTAGTGAGTTTAGCAACTAGTGCAATTTTTAAATTAACAACCAAAAAGTTTTAATTTCATTTCAAAGGATGTAAATCATTTCGAGATGAGTTGAATTTCACGTTTGAATACAAAATGAATAATATTTTTAACTTTACATTTTGCCAAACTATATTTTAAAGAATTTTTTACTTTTCTCGCACAAATTCTCTACCACGTGCACTTAGTTAGACTAGCACAGATGGTTTGTACAGCCACGAAGTCTTAGTCCTGGGCTCTATGCCTATCCCGAAAGAGTCACGTAGGGCTGGTAGTCAGGGTGCCGGAGCAAAAAAAAATCGAGAAAAGTGGTTTTGCTATATAACAATACGATATTTAGTTTAAAATTCGAAGAAAAATACGTTGTATAACTTCCTAAATCGTCGAATTTGACAGAGATACGAGTTATTATTTTTTATCGCAAAATAACTTTAAGAAAGGCTTTTTTCGGTTTTTATTCAATATTTCGGAAGGTTATGGTTTTAAAGCAAAATGTTAAACACAGAAAATATTGACTTAATAATTTTACATGAGGAGTAAGTCTTGAAAAAAATTAGAAAACTTTTTCTATTGTTTAAACGAGCCAGAAAGCTGAAAAACGCAAAAAAATTAAAATGCATTAAATACATTAAAATACATGTTGCAATATTCAAAATTAAATGAAAATCAAAGGTTTAATAGATATTAGTATGGTTTTTATTGTACACTAAGTCTGATCGCCAGATTTAATGAGTGGTTGTCTGTTGGACAATTGTTAATTAAAAATTTTGATTGTGAATAAAATGTGTCCCGGACATGGCATCGATATCTTACTTTTCGGAATCAGTGTGAAATAACATTACCTTCACTTCTTTAGAAACTGGATTCATTGAATAATCAAATAAAAAAGTTATTAACAAAAAACTTTATAGTAAACGTTATGATACAATATTTTCAGTTTTTTACGCATTCTAGCCATTATATTCGATGTTTAGTCTTGAGACCGGAGCGCTTTTTTGGCTCTAGGCTTATTGCACGCTAAAAAATTATTTTTCTATAGAATTAGTCAGTCTTTTTGCATGTAATAACTAACGATTGTAGTATTAAATAGCACATGAGCCACAGTACTCGACCAGCTGCAGCGAGCGATGCATCACGCATGCGCAGTAGGTGGAAAAGCGTTAATTGTGTAATTAAGTATCTACGCATAGGGTAACTGTAGGTATTACTGATACTACTCCAATTATTGGCATTTAACAGAAATAAGTACATAAAAAATTATTTTATAATGATGAATATGGAAAAAAAATTTTGTCGTAAAGTAGATAACTGTACAAATATTATTTAATTGCGTATCAGTACGAAACATAAATTTAAATTATTTAATCAATAATAACACAGATAGGTGTGTAATTCTCTCTCAAAAAATTAAATTTTACAGAAAAAAGTGACTTACTTTGAATGGTATTTTTATTAATAAATATGGCAAAATCACATAAGAAAAAATCTATTGAATTAAAGAAAAGCCTCAATTTTTTGATAAATGCAATGAAAATTAATTTTGAAAGTTTTTTCTTTTTTAAATTTTGATGCCAGTATCTGATACTATATTTGTCACTACTGTCAAATTACTGGCAGTGATTTGGTAAGGTACAGCCATCTAACCTTACAAAGTCATCAACCACTAAAGCCTCTTGCTCAGTATTTATCTTGGCCTTCTGAAGATATTTTTGAATCAGTAAACAATGAGAAGAGTATAACTAAAACTCCATCAGTTATATCAGGTCCTGTGTAGCAAAAAGTCAGTAAAGAAAAAAAAAGATAAGGTTGTTAAATTGAAAACAGCAGCAAAAATAAAAAATGAGATCAGAGAAAAGAAAAATGTGACAAACAAAACGACAAAACGACAAATTAATCAAGAAAGAAAAAAATTTTATAAAACAACAAACTAGAATCGAAAAAGAAAAGGCCAAACTTATTGCACACCAACAAAAAATTAATGAAACTGAACAAAAAAATAAATCCCAAGAAGAAATTTTAGTGCAGATAAAATTAGAAAAAGATTTAAAGAACCAAATAAGGGAATTGCAAACAAAAATAAAATACATTGATAGCTTAATTTTATTATTGTTTCTCAATTATCATACATTTTATGAGATTAGGTAGATTTTATTGTGATTTCACGTGATAAGGGTCAAAAAGTTATATTTTCCAGTATTACATGGCCAGTAATTCAAATTTAGACAGTATTGGGGAGCTAGTAATACGTGCATGACACTAGTAATACAAGTCATAGGAGCATGTTGAATATTCGCTAAATTGTTTATTGTTAATAATATGATCTTATTTATGTCTATTACAAAAATCATTTATTGTTTTTTATTAAATTAAGTAAATAATAAATAAAAAAATGTATTGGGTTGATACATTTTTCATTTTCATACTGTACATTAAAGAAGCCTAAGTCAAAAAAGTACCAGTAATACCCACAGTTACCCTACTGCTAAAAGGATCGACTAAAGCGTTCTCGAGGTACTGCGCATGCGCCATACATCGCTCGCTGCAGCTGGTCGAGTGCTGTGGCTCACGCGCTATTTAACACTACTATAATTAGTTGTTACATGCAAAAAGACTGACCGATTCTACAGAAAAATAATTTTTTATGGTACAATAAACATTTAGCTTAAAACTCGTGCTGGTCCGAAGACTAAACATCGAATATAACGACCAGAATGCGTAAAAAACTGAAAGTGTTGTATCATAACGTTTACTATAAGGTTTTTCGTTGATAACTTTTTTATTTGCTTATTTAGTAAGTCCATTTTTTTAGGTAGTGGAGGTGATGTTATTTCACACTGATTCCAAAAAGTAAGAAATCGATGCCATGCCCGTGTAACATTTTATACATAATCGAAATTTTTAATTAACAATTGTCCAACAGACCACCATTCATTAAATCTCGTGATCAGACTTGGTGTACAATAAAGAACATAACAATGTCCATAAGACCTTCGTTTTTCATTCAATTTTAAATATTACAACATGTACTTCAATGCATTTTAATTTTCTTGCGTTTTTCAGCTTTCTGGCTTGTTTGAACAATAGAAAAAGTTTTATAATCATTAATTTTTTTCAAGAGTTATTCTTTAGATGTTATTATGCGTTTACTTGAAATTTCATGGGGAGAAAAGTTATGTTTTGATATTCCACTGTATTTTTGCTATGTAAAAGACATCCTCATGTATGTGCCTACTAAACATATTAAGTATACTCAAAACATTTTTAATAGCTATTGTCCTAAATCACAAGTCCTTGTTATGATGTGTGACAACAACAGTATAAGTTTCTTAGACCTGTAAATCATCATTTCTAAAATAATATAGTACTAACATATTGGTACCAAAAACTTACGCACCCTTCAACCGATACTTTAATTTTCCCTTTCACTATCCAACGCAACATAAAATACGTAACATTTACACTTTAGTAGACTTTTCCGTTAAATTAGTGGACACTTTATTTTATAATGTTAATTCTAAATTGATTAACAAATTCCTACTAGCTAACAACTATTATTTAAAATTGATTGATAAATTTTTAAATAAAAGAATAAATACCTTACACAACATGAATATGATTGGCAATCGCAGTAGAAATGATAATAATTATCAACTGATTTCGTAATAACCGTTTATTCTCCACTTGAAAAAATAAACAAAATTGCGTTCTGTACTCACAATGGTTGAACTTCGTGAGTACGTCATGCATAAATACAGTGCTGACAAAGTTTAACCATCGTAAGTACAGAACTTTATTTTTTTTATTTTTTTTTATTCGTTTTTCAAGTTTTTGTGTTAGTGAACTACATAAATGCAGTACTAATTTTTATAGCGCTTCGTTCTTCCTATGGGTCCCACGACCCCCTTGTTACCTGAGAAATTGTGTGTCTTTATACTCATGTCATGTTTAAAAAACTTCGTTCTTACCATGGGTCCCATAACCCATTTATACCCCTTGGTTTGTTTCTTTTAATTTTTTTTTTTTAATTTCTTGTTTAATTTTTTTTTTTTTTCATTTCTTGTTTTATTTTTTTTAAACTTTATTTCGTTTTTTCTTTATGTTTCATTTTATTTATTAATTTTTTTTTTTCATATTTTGTTTCATTATTTTTTCATACTCCATTTCATTACTTTTTTAAAAATTTTATTTATTTTTTTTATTTCTTGTTTTTTTTTAAGGTAAAGGGAGAAACTTGAGAGAAAGAGACTTCTGGTAAACTACTTTCGTTTCATCAAATCTGTCGGTTTCAAAATTCCAGCCCCCCGAGTACGTGACATAAAGAACTTCGCTCTAAAAAATACTGAAAACTACCCGAGACAGTAAAGAAACACATACGTTGTTTTAATAATTCTTTTACAACATAGGTCTAAAGTAATAGTAATCAAAAAAGTAATATTCGTTTGATTTCGGAAGAAAACCGAGTAAGTATCACGAATGTGGCAACGTCACATTGTCACATAAATACAAGTAGATAGATTTTTAACATGGGATGATATATAAACACAAACTAAGTATTGTATATCTATATATACGACTGATCTATATATGGGAAATTATCTACCTTACGAGTCGACCTCATAAGCTGCCAATTCCAACAAAGAATTGAAGTAACAAGATGTTACTGAAGCCTGGGATATGCACATGTCTCAGGCAGCTATAAAGAAGAAAATAGGTCCAAGCTTTGTTTCTGGTGTGGAAACTGCAACTATAGAAAGAAAGAGTGTTCAGGCTCACCAAGGTGTTTTTTTTGTCCAACGACGGACAACAAGCATGAAACCGGCAGTGGGAGCTGCCCTCTATTTAGAAGAGCGCTAGAAGAGAGCGTTAGCCGCGATAGTCAAAAGTTTAATGCCAACAGCAACCTTTAGAGCACTTCTTTATCAGCGCCATCATCAATTAAACAGTGGACTATGGGTGAAAACTATAAATAGATATATGCATATGTGTAAATCAGTGATAGTTCACAACTTGGCAGGTGGTGGCGCTGATAAATAAGTACTCTAAAGATTGCGGTCGGCATCAAACTTTTGACAAACCCGGTCAACGCTGCTAGAAGAGGCCAAGAAAAAGGCCCGAAGAGAACACAAATAAAGCGAGAAGATCTTAAGTTGGAAGGTAGGCTAATGTGGACCCACACTGCGCTAAGAACTTTCACTCATCAGCAAGGGAAAGTATCAATCTTATAGTGGTGCTTGCTGAATTAGCAGCCTACTATGGAGCGCTAGACAGGGTGCTGGTCCTCAGGGACCCCAAGTCCTTTTCAGGACTCGAGAGGATTGGCACCTCTAGCAATTGGTAACGAGCTTGGTCATTAATGCTATGGGACGCGATGGTCTCCCTGGTGGCTCCACCCTAAAGTAATGCTAACGCGGTTCCGGGGTCGAACAAAAGCCACGTGGCATAGAGAGGTGGAGGTTTAGTGGGTATGGGTAGTCTAATAAAAAAAATTTACCGAGTCCCACACTACCGCTGTCACTGTGGTGTGCTTCAATGCGTTTCCCCTCCATTTCCAAAAGAAAAAACTACTACTTCTCCTACTACTACTACTACTACTACTACTACTACTACTACTACTACTACTACTACTACTACTACTACTACTACTACTACTACTACTACTACTAATACTACTACTACTACTACAACTACTACTACTACTACTACTACTACTACTACTACTACTACTACTACTACTACTACTACTACTACTACTACTACTACTACTACTACTAATACTACTACTACTACTACAACTACTACTACTACTACTACTACTACTACTACTACTACTACTACTACTACTACTACTACTACTACTACTCCCGGGTGGGGTTTTCGCTAGTTTCTCCATACCGGGCGCTTCCCCGGGTGGCAGATAGGGGCATCCTCTTAAAATAGGAGGTGACGATGGGCAGCTGGGGTGGCTCTCTGTGGTGGTGGTCGGGGGCGTGGATCGGGGGGCGTGTGTGGCGTTGGCATGTGTATCTGCGGCGATGTGGACGGGGGACTAGTGCCCCACGCCTCCATCGGTGTGGATGCATGGGCCGGCTCTGCTTGTGCTCCTTGTTCTTCGCTTTTTGCTGCTTCCGTAGGTGGCACTCCATTGCTTGATGCGGGCCAACAAAAACTAGCACCCGTCGTGTATAGAAGTAAGCGGCAGTTAAAACATTCTTCTCAGATACATGCATCACACATTCTTACTAAACAAACACACGGACACTTACAGATTGTTCTGGGTTGCGTGTGGCGGATCCTTTTCCGGGCTTGCGTTGGGGGCCCGGCGACGGGTGAAGCCGGATGATGAGGCCCAGATAAGTCTGGGTAACCACATCTGATATGGCTGTACGCCTCATAAACAAAAAAAAAGTGATGGGCCGACTAATCTAGGCTTACTACCACTGAGGAGGCTATATGGCAGCACCTTAGTGCCTTACGCCAGCCCGTTTTGTTGAATTGTCTGCGCGGTCTCGGGATTGTACACCTGCCGCTCGTCTCGCTGGGATGACCGTTGTGTACCAACAAATACAAACATTACACACGAACACCATTCTTACGCTTGTTACTCAATACCAGGGCAGTCTCCGTGGGTGGGACTGAGGGAGAGTGGCGACTCCCGGCCAGCCCGAGCAAGGAGCGGTTCTCTCTGGTAACAGAGAGGAATGCTGCCCTGGTTTAAACCATTTCCAAATACCTATTTCTAGAAAAAAAGGGTCGTGCTGGCCTTCGCAGGTCAAAACGACACTAAAAAGATGCCAAAATAAAAAACGTCAATGCAAAACTAGTACCCCAGGCGGTAACCTCTCTGAGGGAATCCACCGGCAGTTTCAATCCAGTGAAAGCACGGGTGACTGTCGTAGGCCCCACGAATTCTGGGGGGGAGCACAAATACGTGTCTCATGGCCAACAGGGACTGCTTAATGTTCCATGGTCTTTTCTTACAGACAAAGGACGAAGAGAAAGCCTGTCGAGTATAGGGACTAACGACACCGAGGTTAGCAACGTATCGGTATTTAGCCACCAGACCCAGGAAGAGCTTGCCTCTTTAGAAGAAAGTGTCACTTGGCTCGGAGTAAAGCGACAGCAAGTTGCTGATAAAGTCCAATCAGCAAGGAATGACATTACAGAGACGCTGCAACTGATTAATGATAAGTACGGCAACACAGCGAACGCTGTTAAAAATGGGCTCAAAGCGGCGCTTAAGCATCTTCAAGAGGCAGAGGTGCTGAGAAAAGGCTGTCTTATGGATGAAGATTTATATATCAACGCTTGGAAGTCGTCATTTGAATCTCTGCAGTGGAGGGAACAAAGGCGAGATAATTTCCGACGGCATGTACAGAAACGAACCCTGAACACTGCCTTGAAGGAAATAGAACGAAGTAAGAGAAACAGGAACCCATCGGACAGCCCTGAAAAACGCCAGCATACTATGTCTTTAAAGAAAAAGAAGACAGGTAGTGGCAAACAAGAAGAAATTCCCCTGAATGACAAAACAAGCCAGAAGAAAAAAGTGGACGCCACAACAACAGTAGTAGTGAAGATGGCTGAATGACAGACCTTTGCAACGGTGCTGAAGACTATGAAGGCGAACTTTGACCCCGATAAGGCTAAAGTGGCAGTCCAAAGTGTTGTCACTACAAAAAAAGGAGACATACTTATTAAGGCCAAAGGTGTAGAGAATGCTACGGCATTCTCACAGAAAATTGAAAAGTCGGTAGCCGGACAAGGTACTGTCAAAATAAGCAGCAGAAAAGTGGCTTTAGAGGTCTGAGACCTGGATGCCATTGTAGAGGAAGCTGAGGTCAAAGAGGCTTTCGCTAGGACTTTTGGACTTAAGAGCCAGAAGCCAGAAGTAACTCTCTTAAAGCCAAATGCCAGAGGACAAAAGGCTGGCTTTAATCAAGGTGGACGAAACAACTGACAGACAAGTAGAAAAGGAAGGCAGGTTAAGAGTTGGCTTTGTAAGCTGCCGAATTCGAAGAAGAATCGAAGTAACAAGATGTTACAAATGCCTAGGATATGGACACGTCTCAGGCAACCGTAAGAACGAAAACAGATCCAAGCTTTGCTTCCGGTGTGGAAGCTCAAACCACCGGAAGAAAGAGTGTCCAGGCCCAGCACGGTGCTGCCTTTGCCCAACAACGGACAACAAGCACGAAGCAGACAGCGGAAGCTGCCCTTTATTTAGAAGAGCCCTAAAAGAGGCCAGGGACAAGGCCCAAGCAGGATTTAAATAAGGCAAAAAGGCCTTGAGTTGAAAGACAGGCTTATCTGGACCCACGCTGCGCTGGATACTTTTTACCTATCAGCAAGGGAAAGCATTAAGCTTATAGTGGTGCTGGCTAAGTAGGCGGCCTACTATGAAGCGCTAGACAAGGTGCTGGTCCTCAGGGACCCCGAGTCCTTTTCAGGACTCGAGAGCATCAGCACCTCTAGCAAATGGTGGCGAGTTAGCTCGTTAATGCTGTGAGACACGATGGACTCCCTTGTGGCTCCACCCTGAAGTAATGCTAACGTGGTTTCAGGGTGGATTAAAAGTCACGCGGCATGGGGGGGGCTTAGTGGGTATGGGTGGTCTAATAAAAAAAAATCCACCGAGTCTCACACTACCGCCGTCCCTGCGGTGTGCCTCAATGCATTTCCCCTCCCGTCACAAAAAAAAAAAAAAAAAAATACTACTACTACTACTACAACTAATTAAGGTTCCACTTGTATTAGTTAAGTAGCTAACGACATCTACACTAATGAGAGTGTAACCAGATAACATAATAACACCTTTTAATTTATTCTTTAATTTAAAACTATTTTTTATGTGTGACTTTGCCAGTGGAAAATATTCGATCAAAACATTAGAAAGGAATGTAGAAAAATAACAAGTGGGTGAGTGTCATCACTTAACATTTCTATTTAATTAACGCCTTTTTTTCGATTACTACTCGATTCGATGCGATTCTCTCACATGTAAAATTCAAGCGCTAAGGTTTATAAGAGATACTTTCAGCTACAAGTGTCAGTGACTTTGGCCCAATTCAGTGCCCTGAATTTGTCACCAACGAAGGCATACGTAAAATTAAAGAAAACTGTTTATGTGATGTTTCTGACACACCACTACTAGATTGCGTTACGAATGTTTAAGAATTGGGAGATAAATTTAATTTTGTTTCGAATATTAATAAATGTCATCATTATTTTTTTTAGAACGTTGAACATTTACTCAAAGATTGTGGAGAGTTTAAGACAGTTAAAAAATAACTACAGAAAATAATTGGTAACAATAGACATAATGTGTTTATTAATCTTTCTTAAAATGATGGAGTTCTCTAAGACAATTTCAAGCGAACACGAGCCTTTCTTCAACATAATAAACACATTTTAATTACTAAAGCAGGTAATGTCACCATTGTCATTGACAAATAAACTATTATTATTTAAGTAGAAGAACTGTTAAGTGATGATAAATATTATTTAAAGTTAGAGAAGAATCCTTTGAAGCAATTAATTAAAGATACTAAAAGTTTTTTTTTAAAGTAGGAAATGTGTGGGCTACTTATTTCTGGCGCTTTTTTGCCTAAAAGTGAACGAAATTATCATTTAAAAGTAAAAAACAAGTGGTCAAACTCATACTTAGTGCTTACTCAACTAAAAATAAATGTAATTATCAAAAAATATAAAAAATAGTTAAGCTACTAATCACAATTGCTTTCCATGCAGATTAATTGCCATACCATACGAAATAAAAAGTCTGTTTGGCTTTTTTAATTAAAGAAAACAAATACTTAAATATTTTAAGCTTTGCAAAGGAACTAAGTTTTGAAGAAACTTATTCATAGAACCTATCGTGTTACTTTATATATTTATGCATGACCAAAAGATATTTCAACCGAGTTTTCAGTGATTTATTTAATACAAGATTATATGTTATTATTAATTATGAGGTATTAATATGTCCCAAAAAACTCAGTAATAAATTTTTCAATTAGGAATTTTTTTTTCAGTTACCATACGTGAAACAGTTAAATCCTAAAAGTTTATCATCAATAAGAAGATGTTAGTCAAATATTAGTTAGAACTTAACAAAGTGATTCTCAATCAAATCTCACGATAATTTTCCTGCCAACACTTCAGTATATTGCTTAATTCTGCATGACCACATTTTTAAATACAATCTGATGATCGGAGATGTCAAGAAACTCATGTAAAGTAGTGGTGCGGGTAGACAGTGGTAGTGGGGGTAAAACTACAAAGGCTCATGCCTAGCTCTCTTAATATCATCCGTCTTTTAACCGTCATGGAGAATGTTCATAGCAGCAGCAGCAGCAGCAGTTCGTATTCTTCTACTTTATATATATATATATATAAATATTCACCGTCATCGTGCTCTATCGATCGTTTGACCCATGAGTATAAAACAAAAGAATCTCACATGCTTAAAAAATTTTCGAAAGGTTTTTGTTACAATGTAACCTCTCAAAGTTAGACGAACAAACGTATCTTGAAAGAAAGGTGAGATAGACCAAAAATGATTCCATGTATAGAAAATAAGTATTGAGGCGCTAAAATTTGTATTATACGGATTTATACAAACAATTGTAAGGACTTTAAAAATAGTAAAAGTTTTATCTTGAAAAAAAAGCTACATTCTACCTATCCTACCCATAAATTAAGTTATTTCGTATTTTTTATCATGTGTTATAAAACTAATTGTCATGTGACCAAAACATATACTTTTATGATTAATTCTAAGATTAGTAGAAACTAGTGCAGCAAGAATGAATTTTAAAATTAAATTAGAAATATTTAAATTAAACGAAATATTAATGCTTTAAAATATAAAATAGCAAGTTCTTATGTTTTCCTTAAAATTAATTTAAAAAGTGAATTATATTACTTAGCCAAAATTTAAAAAATTTTAATTTGTCTGATACAAACAAAGATTCTAATAGGAATCGATTGTACATATATTTGATGTCATATCAAATGCACCAATAGTATATTACACAGCTATGAGGAGCGAAAGTAATACTTAGTCACAGATCTTACGAGTATAGTCGCCCAAGGCATATTAAAGGTGATAATTAATGTGAGATCTGAAGCTTCTTCACTTAACTCATAGGGTAGATACGATTTTTTACCAACGCTGCACTGATAGAAGGAATTTTTGTCCCGTGTTCTTTCGGCATAATGTGTTGAAAGTTTTTGTTTCTTTCTGCATTACACAGCCAACAATTCGTACACGTATTGATACAGATGTCATAGTAAAACATGAAAGTACGTAGAATGCGCGAATCACGTTAACATAAGGACAATATTGGAGTATATATATCATGTGTACACTTATACTTGCATACGTCATAATATTAAAATTTCCACTATTTTGATTTCTCATTCTTAAAAACCTATTAAAATTAGATGCGCTTTAGTTTTCTAAGTTTCTATTATACTGAATCTTATAACATACGAGATGAAAGTTTCACTTCTGCTGGGGGTCCCAAGACCCACACCTGATTTTTTCTTTACATTTCATATTTTCATATACATGCTCAAACAAGGTTTCTCACGTTGCCACTGTTAAAATTGTACTCTGTGATGCCATAAACTTTTTTATATTTTAAAATCTAAGAGTACGTCTACTGGAACACTTTTAAAATCTTTAGTTTGCTTAAACCAGTCAATTACAATAAGAGCCATGTGTGTAATAAGATCTTTTTGAAGTTATACTTCTATAGCCGCGTTATGCGCGAGGGTAATTCAACGATTTCAGATTTTGACATTGAGAATAAGTGATGGAAGTAAATTTTACTTGATTCTCCCCCCTTTACCTTGTCCCCTGTGACGTACTTCCACACCACACATTTTAAATTTGATGAATTTTATTTCGTTTTATTTTAACCAATTCTAAAAAAAAATAATAAATTAATAAATAAATAAATAAATAAATAAAAACAGTTTCCCAAGAGAATTGAACCCTCGATCTCTTGCATAATAATCAAGGTTCTTACCTTCTCTGCTATGAGCGTGCCCTACATAAGAAACTCGACTTCTTTATTTTATAATACAGTTCGTTGCTTATTTATAATGTTAACTTTTATTTACTGTGTATTAATTTATTTAGTTTCATTATACATTTAATAAATAGTTAATTTATTTAATGGAATAAATTTTTTAGGTACATGTTTCTAAAATTTTAAAATTAGTATATATTAGCAGAACAACTTTCATATTATATAATTATAAGTATTTAATTACTTATCATCAATTTGTTACTTTTAAAATAAACTTCCAGCTTTTTTTATCCACAGACTCCAACAAGCTTTTTAGTGATGGTTCATTACTCATAAGATACTCAGATACTTTATTCGGTAAAAATATCTGAAAATGGTCGTCTAGTTTAGCGATAGGTTTCGTGCCAAATTTAGTGTTAGCTTTTCTCAACTTTTTGACCGTAGTAGGGTTCCCCTTTGCTATTTCGTTGATCTTTTTGTGGGAAAAAATTCACCACAGGCCAGTTGGTTAAGTGGTACTCAATCAGTCATTTGAAACGTAAGAAAACTATATGAGTTTTTAAAGTGAATAACATATACATGAATAAGAAAACATATCACAAACTATTAAGCCGAAGCTTTGCTGTTTCAGACAAATCTGCTTATTTTTGTAGAAATTTTCCTACTCTAAACCTTTTCTATTGAGAGCTTATACATAAGAAATATATCATTTGTCATCTCAGAAACTATAAGCAATTTTATTATTTCTCTTAGTGTAAAGCTTATGATGATTTAATCCTTTATTTGTTTGTTTTTTATTATTATTTATAATTTGGTCACGTAAGCACTGAGTATAGTCAAAATCAATAGTTGCTTTCATAACAATACTCTTTACGACCTTTGCTTTCTTAATCACATATTTATTTTCAACGAGAATAGTATGCAGTTTACTTCTTAGCGCAACAAATTATAATATAAAATTTTAATTGCACTAATCTTGAGGAGCCCAACAATTTTCCATTTTTTTAACAACATATATTTTTTATTTTCTGAATAATCTGATGTGTATAATTCTTTAATATCCAATTTTTTTATGTTTTAAACATAAGGGCTTATTATCTCATATTTTGGACTGTCTGTATCAGTATATGTGAGCTTTCAATCATTCTCGAGTTTGGAGAGCATATAATTATAGTGGAAGCCATACACAAGTGCTTCGTATGTTCTAACATAGAGTGCGCAGCTATTTTAAAATTAAAAATAAAATGTCGTGTAGAGAGTAAGACCCCAGGGGTCAAGCATCGCTTTCTAAATTAAATGAGGGAATGATTTTTGAGTATTTAAAACAAGATAAGTATAAAATGAAAGAAGCTTATTGCAGGAAACAGCCTTTTGGCAAAAAACCTAATTTATTATGTCAAAGGGTTGTGTATTAGTAAATCATGGGTGAGAATAACAAAACGTGCTTAAGTAAATTAATATATGTGTAAGTATGTGGTGTGTAAAATAATAATCGTACCTTGTCAGGAATTATGGTTGCAATGAATCTGTCACTTACATTTATTCAACGTGAACAAAGATGCGAGCAAGGAGCTTGGCTTTTCCGAGTCTGCTGGCCAGGCAGGACCGCTTTTTTGTTGCCACGAAATATCGTTAATGGCTTGCTAGTAGACGATGTTTGCTCACGATTGACGCAAACTTATAGTCGATCTCAGTTTTCTTTTTTGGGTTAAAAACGAGAGTTAAAGCGACGTGCGAGAGAGAGGGCTTCGTGAGGAAAGAAGTTGTACGCGCAAAAAACCGGAGATTTTTTTCATACATTCTGCTCGTTTTTTCTCTATACATTCTTCTGTGAACTTGCGCACACGAATCTTACGACTTTTATCGAACACCGAAATTCGTATTTTTTTAAAAGAATTAACTACACAACATATATCATACCCAGCAATATAAATTATTTTCGTCGAAATATGCTATGTATATATATATATATATATATATATATATATATATATATATATATATATATATATATATATATATATATATATATATATATATATATATATATATATAGAGAGAGAGAGAGAGAGAGAGAGAGTTGTAAGATAAAATTTAGTGTCCGACCCCCCTCGACCCCTTTGCCACCACTCTCGACACCCCTTTACATCCCCACCCACAGCCCTCCTCATAGTTTGGAAAAACCCTCTCTAGTATCCCCTCTGCCCCCCTTCCGGCTACCCACTATAATTCAGTTGCATATATTAATTATATCTAACAGATATTATCATTCTTCTTAGCCTCCCTCATAATTTTGAGGTCCCCCTCTTGCCCCCTCGGGTTTTAAACCCACGACCATTTGAGTATCTCCAGCTATGAAGCTAGCACGCTAATTACTAAGTCGTTAAAGCTCTGAGAAAAATTTAGTAAAGATTATATAGATAACTGGAACCAAACAATAAAATTAAATGTAAAGATATTAAGAAAATAAAACTGTAGTTGATTAAGAAACAAATTGTAACAATCTATTTGTTAATCTCAATAGTGATAAAAAAAAATTGTTGTACCATTATTAATAATTTTATCGATGGCATTTGTCACCAACCTCCCAATAATCTATCTTAAAAGGAAATTGTGTGATATAAAGTAAATACTTTATTTCTAGTCTTGAATTATGAGTCAGACAATTTCACACTTAAAAAAAAAAACATTTGTTATACATGAGTATTTCGGATCACAATATACTATATAAAGCATTGTGTTAATTGTAAAAGATAAGATAATACTGCCTAAATATCTACGTGTTGGTCCGTGTACTGGATCCATCTCAAATCTGATACACCAAGCATAGACACGGAATGTATCCATTAACTATCTATTAGAAACGTCATTTTCAGAACAGAAGCTAGATTAAAAAGTTATGTTGAAATTTGTACTATTTTAGCAATTAAATTTAAAAATCATAATTTCACTTATAGTAAGTAAAATTACATTAAAGTTAAAATTAAAAATTAGTACCAGGAGTAATTCAAGTAACTTAAATTAAAAACTTTAGTCTGGTAATAACGACATCAGGCATTATGACTTATAGCATTATAATAATATTAGAATTCAGAAACAAATGAAAAAAATTATTTAAAAAAAAAACCAGGTGTTGGTCTCGGGTCTCTCGGCAGACGTGAAACTTCCATCTCAAATTTTATTAAACTCTGAGTAACAAAAACTGAGAAAGTTAGATTACACCTAATTTTAATAGGTCTTAACGAATCTAGTATCAAAATTTTTAAATTTTTATTATTATTACGTGTTCAAGCATGCACGTGCTAAAAATACATAAACTTATTCATACTACGTATGTTACACGTTATTCGCGCATTCTAAGTACTTCAATGTTTGCTATGATAAATGCATTAACACATGTATGAATTGTTGGTCATGTAATATCAAACGAAATAAAAACTTTCACCACACTTCCCCGAAAAAAGGTACTTTTGTTCAGTTACGCGAAGCAAAAGTTCCTTTTATTTAAAATAACTATTCGTACACCTGATATGACATTATAAATGAACAATCAATTCTTGTTTAAATCATTGCATCTGATAAATTAAATTCTTTTCTCATTTTGGCTGCCACAAAAGTAAAATAATCCACTCTATCTGATCGAGATTAAGGAAAACAATAGACACATTTTCCACTCTCAAATTGTAATTTATCATTCAATTCGTTTTCTATTATTTATAAATTAATATTAAAATTTACCCTTGTTTATAACTAATTTTTACAAATCTTAAAATTTTTAGTAAGAATGTACGTCACGTTGAGTAACATCGGTCCCATAAGAATTATTTTTATAAATAATTAAGATACGACTGTTTTCCTTATTTTAAAAAATTATATTGTAACAAAAATTCTTCGAAGGTTTTATCGACATTCGTATTAATGTTTCCAATATGCCAGAGTAAATAAAAAATTTTTTTTGACTTGTTCTTTTTAAAATACAGTCAAAAAAAAAAAATTAAGGTTATGCTTGTACACAATCCAATCCTCTTCTATTTGTACACGTCCATCGTGTACATCTCCTGTAGAAAGCTCTTAAAAATTGTTATTTTAAGTCTATTTAGCTTTCTCTTCTAGATATGACTGTTTTTCAAATTTTGAGAGGTTATATGGAGTCAAAAATTTTGTAAGTATCCCTATTAATTTTTTATACGTGGCATGAAAAAAGAAATATTGTTTTACTTATTTTTTTCAAGATAAATTCAAAAAAGGAAAAAATTGAGGTTCTGTTTGTTCATAGCTAACCCCTCTATATTTATGCATGTCGATCTTATAGTTTTCCTTCAGAGAACCCGTAAAAATTGTTATTTTAAGCTAATTTTGCTTCCCTCTCAAGATACAGTATTTTTTCTGGTTTTCATAGGTGAGCTTGTCGTATTATATATATTTAATACTTTGTGCACGTTTTTTAAAACATATGTTAACATATAAACATGTATGTAATGACCAGGACATGCAACACGTATATATATATACAATAGACATACATCTACTTTATCTCTAGTGTTGGTATGTACAGCTGTTTTTTTTTCCCTTATCTTTTCTCCATACCTACACCTGAGATTGAGCAAGCGCATCGATTTCGTGTTTAGTCGTAGCGGAGAAGCGGACATACTAACCTATCTATAATATATGCATACATATATAGGTATATTACCAGAGTGAGGGGTAGGGAGCAAGCGACGTTCATGCCAAAGAGATGGAGCCGAAGGGAGTATGTAACAGAGAAGATAGAGAAAAGGGCTTGGGACGCAGGGTGCGTGGCTACCTTTTTTTGTAATGCATTTTCTTACGGCCCATCATAAAAAGTCTTACTTCAAAATTTGTTATTAAAGAAAAAGGTTTTAAGATAATTTAAACATTCCAATCTTCAATAAAAATCAAAAATTTGTTGTTTCCCAAACAATAAAATAAAATCAGAACATAGTAGTTTAGGAAAAAAATTAATAAACAAACGAAACATATTGTTCAGCAAAATTTTAATTAAGTGAAAGACAAAAATTTAGTTGTTGTACACATGGAAGAATATTTTTGCCTGCTTTAAGTCTGTATAGTAATAAATTAATGCAGTTATTACTAAACAGTGATGATTTTATATATTTTATTTGATATTACAATCATCTCTTTTCTTTTGCATCATTTTGTGCAATACTTGCGAGTAAAAAAAGCTATTAATAATTAAAAAAGTTGAGGGGAAGTTTGTCACATGACACCTGAATCTATTGTCAACAATTCTGATCATCATTCTTACAGTCAACAAGAATATGATAATGGCTTTACTTCTGTCGAAAAAAGTTTATAATCAAACCCAGTGTCATTCAAGCTACATTTCAAAATTCTCACACAAATGATGAGTTAAATTTATATGAAAAAAAAAAAAAATTGAAATCAATTGCAAGTATAGAATGCCTTAAAAACTATAAAATTAACTTTTTAAAAAACTTTTTTTAAAAATCATTAGTACCATGAACCTGTAAAAGGAGAATGTGGAGACATTAACGTTTAAAAATCATATAAGACTGAATATTCTAAATCATAAGTATATCTGAATGATTAACTAAATAGAGTACTTAGTTACACAGATTTAAATAAAATATTATAAGATGTCAATCCAATGGTTTTTCCTCTACTTTTGTTACCACAAGATGTACAATGGCACTCTTGCTGTAGGTGAAAAAAATGGAAGCACAAAATCTTACGTTTTATCATGACGTTGCCTTAGGTGGCAAGGCTACGTTTCTAACTTATGTACTTTATCGCATGATTTTTCATTAATTTTCAATCCACGAGAAAAAAAACCATGCTAGATGCAACTGTACCCCACCGTACGTTATACATTATTGTACTAAAACAAAATTTGGGATAGGCACAATTAAAACACTAATATCCAGGGAAAAAGCCATTGTGGCATAAAAAATTCTTTTTAGTAAAACAAGTCACAATCGAAAAATTTTACTGCAGTGAAGAGAAGTCGAATTTCAATTTGCATGTGTGAGTGTGAGTGAATTGAGGAAAAAAAATTGAGCACACAGGGTGATCCTAATCGATGAAAATGGCGAACTCGCAAGTAGCAAAATACAGTTATTAAACTATTGGTGTTGTTGGCACGATATTTCAAACGCAGTTTCTAACTGCTGGTGCAAGTAGGACGCTGCACAAAGGACTCGGTGCACTGGTCGCGAGATCAAGTAAAAGAGCTTGGCAAAGGCGAAGTAATAAAAAAGTATAATCGTCTCGGACTAAATATGTTAAGCACTGACTGACCCACGAGCTCGCACACGCTCGCGCGCCCGTCAGCAGGCCAAGCAGAGCTCTTGGCTGCCATGCCAGCAGCCAATCAGTAGGCGCCACAGCCAAGAGCTCCACAATAGTGTGGCTGGGCATTCAACGCGCAAAACAAAAGATGAAGGGCAAAAACCCAAGGGGAGGGGAAGCCCGAGACAAGCGTGTTCCTACGGAACAGACTTCCCTGCGCATTGCGAAGGCAATAAGTTAACGTGTACATGTGTGTGTATAATGTAAAAGACAACTCAAATTCCAATTTTGACATCTATTTTAATAAGTCAATCCGTGGATAAAAGACACAGTCTAGTGATGTTTCGTTTGAAGATTCCGCTGGCTATTTTGACTGAGACCACTCGTACTATGCCGTCTCTTAATGATTACACCCAATGGCCAACGGGAACAGGACAAAGTAGAATCCTTGATTACCACGAAGGAACCAACCTTAATATCTGCATTTGAGTCATACCGTTTCTGATGCTCTTGTAGTTCGTTCAAGTATTTAGTATGCCATTTAACTCAGAAGCATTGTCTTGTTTTGGTGATGAAACGCCACGTAGAAAGTCGATAATCTGTAATTAAAGTCAGATTGTGATCAGGGAGCTAAATTAAAGATCGACCTATTAAAATATGAGTTGGGGATATTGCTACTGGATCATTTGAGTCTGATGAAAGAGCACAAAGAGGCCGAGAATTCAAAATTGCTTTAATTTCAATCGCCAGAGTTTCAACCTCTTCAAGCTGGTAATTCTGCCATCCGTTTATGTAGACTTCTGGGCTGCTGTTTAATGTAGTCAGCGGAACACTTAATGATATGCCTGACTTGATGTTCGCCATTTAATATCCAAAATTTGTTACGAATGAAATGGAGAATAGTTTGAATGAAAGGACTCCATATGATGATGATCGAGATAAAAAATTACTAACTACAACTACAGTATTTAGACAAACTGTCTTTTTTAGTCCAGGAATGTTGGAGTCAGCAATTTCAATGCTAATGGGCCAAAAGGATTCTAGAATTGACAACCAGCTTGGACCACCAAACCAAATCTTATTTTTCAAAAACTCTGGAGGAAGCTGTCCATAGAATAAAGCGTCAGCTGGATTGTCTCCTGACCAGACGTGTCTTCATTGAACTACATCCCCTAACGACTGGATTTCAGTAACTCGATTTGCCTCAAAGGTTTTCAATGCAGAGGGCGACTTTTTTAACCAATGGAGTATGATTGTGGAATCTGACCAAAACACACTTTGACTAATTTTGAACCTCAGAGGTGAAGAAATAGTCTTATAGAGTTTAGTGAGTGTCCAAGCTGCGCAAAGCTCAAGTCTAGGTATAGTTGATTGTTTGACTGGGGTAACCCTTGATTTAGCACACAGAAGTTGAACGCAAAAGCAACCCGAAGGATTGAATGTAAATGCAAGCACTATGGCCATTCTGACTAGCATCGCAAAACCCATGAATTTCAATTTGACTAGGCTTATCTATCACAATGTGTCTATCCACCGCAAAGTTGTTTATCAAATCTAACTGTTTAGCGAACAAGATCCAGCGACAGTACAATTTTTGTAGATTGGACTCATCCCAGTTCAGCTTGGCTCTCCAACAATCCTGCATAAGAATTTTTGCGAACAATATTATTGGACCCAGCAACCCAAGTGGATCAAACAACCTTGCAATTTCAGACAAGATTCTACGCTTAGTACAAGGGCTAGAAGTATCGATTGATAGAGTCCTGTAAGTCAATTGATCTTGCCATGCATTTCTGACGATACCTAAAAGTTTCAAAACAGAATTTGGATTGATAGCACAGTCTGATTCAAAGACTTTTTTGTCGAGATTATCAAGATTATGCTGGTGATTGAATGCCCATTTTCTGATATCAAAACCACCTAACTTTAATAATTGTATAACATCATCACAAATCTGGATAATTTCTTCTAACAAATCGGCACCTGTTAAGAGGTCATTGACATACAAATCCTGCTTCAATACTGCACTGGCACGAGGAAATCTCTCTGCTTCGTCATTTGCTAGTTGATAGAGTGTTCGAATGGCCAGGAAGGGAGCTGCTGAAGCGCCAAAAGTAATGGTGTTCAACTCGTAGGTTTGAATCAAACCTTTTTTGAACCACAGTATACGTTGAAATTTGCGATCTTCTGGATGGACAAATACTTGACGGTACATCCTTGCGATGTCTGCATGTATCATAAAAGCATGAGTTCGAAAGCTGATCAAATGTTCGAAGAGAGTTCGCTGAATCGTGGGACCAACGAGCAAAGCGTCATTTACGGAAGAATTGTTACTCGGCTTGGCAGACGCATCAAAAACTACTCGTACCTTAGTGGTGCTACTTGACTCTTTAATTACTGCATGGTGTGGCATATAATAACCTTCGTCTTGCCCATTGCTCAGCTATGACATGTGTCTGAGATAAATATACTCTTGCATAGTCTTATGATATTCAAGTTTAAGTTCGGGATCGTCTCTAGTCTTCTTTGTAAAGAGTGTAAACGTCAAAGGGCCTGAGATTTTGATCTACCTAAAGCAACACTGGAGTGACCAAAGGGTAATCTAACTGTGTATTGACCTTGAGAATCGCGAGTGGTATTCATAACGTGATGTTCCTCACATAAGTCTGATTCAAACGTAGTTGTAGGATCAATGTCAAGCTCTTCAATACTACAGAAGCGTTGTAACAGTGAGTTAAGTTTAATCAAGCGGCAATTTAAGGTACGTTTTGGCTTACTTCCATTTATTCGCCCAGCAATGACCCCTCCTAATTGAGTTTTCTGTAAGATCAAATCACAATACCCCCTGGAAACATTGATTTGCCCGATTGAAAACATAGATAAAGTGGCTCCTGATCTAACCAACACATCGATTGGTCGAGGAATGTGGAACTGGGGGTCAGCTAATCTTATGTTTTTTGGAATGTCTAATAGATCTCTTCGAAATGTTTAATTTGGGACAAAATCGGAAATTTTTTGTACGGTTAAAAAATTCAACACCTTTTCAAAATCATTGTAATGTGCCTTAAACTTTATCTTAACGCAATGTCTAGATATGGTACAAGTATCGTTGATGCCACCTACTGGAATGGAACACCATTGTTTGGGTAATCCTAACAACCAAACTAAGCTTTCTATTATCAAATGACTAGTGGAGCACGAATCTAGTAATGCACAAGCTTTCCTAAATCCACTGGTATGATCTGTGACGTAAATGAGAGCTGTAGTCAATAACTGAGAATTTGGGACAGACGCTCTAGTACTAAATGATTGATATCCTAGTTATGCTTGTTTGTTAGGGGTTTTGCTGTCAGCTTCGTATCCCTTTGGTCGTTTGAAGGCATCGTTAGCTGGTCTCTTGTCCACGTGCAGGGTGTGTGATGCATTTTGTAGCAATGTTTGCAACGATTGGTGCTACTGCACTGCTCTACATGCGGACGTAGACAATTTCTACACAGTTTGTGTTCCCGACAAAATCCAAGCGTTGCTAAATATCTAATTTTTTGAATTCTGGCCAAAAGTGAAGCATGTGATTAGATTTACAATTAGAGCAAGATGACGTTAGTCCTGTGGCAAAGGTTCGAGAACCACTTTCGCTACGGTGAAATTTTATCGGGGTGGATACCTTGTCAGTATTGCGCTTCCTGTTTGTTGACTTAAATGGGGCGTTTTGTTCAAAGGTGTGCAACAGTAAAGAGGTTTCGTGTAAAATCTTGAAGAATTGCTCTAACGTAGGAAGAATGTCAGATTTCAAAGTCTTTTCCCATTTCCTACGCGTAAATGTAGGGAGTTTTTCAGCTACAATCTCAATAATTATAATACCATCAGGTACATCTTGAATAGATTTAAGTGTGTTCAAATATTGTTGGATCGTGACGTGAAGTGCGTTCAAGGTCACTGCAGTTGCTTTGTCTACTGATGGCAGGTGTAGAATGGCTTGAATGTGTCTTGATGCTAAAATACGTTTGTGCTCGTATGTCTCTACTAACTGTTTCCAGGCAGCGTTATAATGGTCTGCACCAACACTAAAAATTGATAATTTGTTTACCACATCATCTTTCATACAAGCCTTCAAGTACATAAATTTAACTAAGTCATCAATGTCTGTTCGTTCGTCTACCATAACCTTGAATGAATTAGAAAAGGAGAGCCACTGTTCTGAAGTACCATCGATGATAGGAAGCTCTGCTACAGGTAGTTTCAAAAGTTTCTGTTTTTTCACGAAGGAGCTATCACTTAATCCTGCACTAAAATCCCTAGACCTAGTCTGCATTTTTCCCACCTTGCACGCTATAACTACGTATCTGTCTTGTAAATCTAAGAACTCTTTCAATCGCGCGTTACTTGGGTTGATTTGTCTCAGTTCGTCGTTGTATCGTTCGCATTCTGTTAGTTGTTTTAAAGTAACTCAAGACGAATTTCTGCATGTGCTGAATTATAACCTTTCTTTTCAAGCTTTTTCTCAAAATGATCTAATTGTTCTTTGAAAGCTGTTGTCTCATTTTCTACATACAAAATACGTATTTTAACTTGTTCAGTTGCCATTTTTGATAAGAAACGCTTAGCTTTATGCCACAAGGATATTAATAGACTGAGTAACCTAGGAATAAATTTAAAGTAATATAACGTTTTGTTAATATGCTAATAATTAAACAAAACAAAATTGAAAGCTAAACATCAAGGCAATGAAGTAAAAACTGCAAAATTCAAAAAGACAAATTAATTTTAGTCCTTGTTAAGTCTCACAGAGGTACTCAACCGCGGGTACGGTCAAACTCACAACATAAAGCATCGACCGGCCTGGTTCAGCTCACGATGCAGTATGCAGGAAACGCAAAGAACGATACCAAAATAAGTCCTCAACACTAGCCTTCTGCAATTAACACTTATTACTAACAAGCTATATCTAAATGGTGAAGGTAACTTTGATCGTGATGCTTATGTAAAAATGCATGCAAACGTAACCTTCCGATGGGTTGCACCAGACCAGAGAATGTAAAAAAAATACTAAAGAATTTAAAATAGATAGTATCTATCAAACTCGTAGCATGCACGTAATTGTAAATTGAATAACTGTATGCTGGGCATGTACATGCGCATTTATCAGCGGGTCAGGCTCGATCTGATGCTTTGTGCACCGGGAGATACGATATACATATTTATTTTACTTCTCATTAGTCTTAATCACCGGTTGGAATAATATAAGATTTACTATATTACCACTTATCTTAATAAACCAAGTTAGAGAGAGATGTCGGCCGGGTGGTGAGGTATCCTTGGTGAGGCCGGCACGCAAGGTGTTCTACGAGACAGAAAGAAGGCAATCGAATAAAAGAAAAAGAAAGAGAGAGCAAATCTCTCTAGAGGCGCCAAAATGTTTCATCGTGACGTTGCCTTAGGTGGCACAGCCACGTTTTTAACTTATGTACTTTGTCGCAAGATTGTTCATTAATTTTCAATCCACGAGAAAAAAAAACGGTGCTAGATGCAACTGTACCCCACCTTACGTTATACATTATTGTACTCAAACAAAATTTGGGATAGGCACAATTAAAACACTAATATCCAGGGAAAAAGCCATTGCGGCATAAAAAATCCTTTTTAGTAAAACAAGTCACAATCGAAAAATTTCACTGCAGTGAAGAGGAGTCCAATTTCAATGTGTATGTGTAAGTGTGAGTGAATCAAAGGAAGAAAATTGAGCACACAGGGTGATCCTAATCGATAAAAATGGCGAACTCGCAAGTAGCAAAATACAGTTATTAGACTGTTGGTATTGTTGGCACGCTATTTCGAACGCAGTTCCTGACTGCTGGTGCAAGTAGCACGCTGCATAAAGGACTTGGTGCACCGGTCATGAGATTAAGTAAGAGAGCTAGGCAAAGGTGAAATAATAAAAACGTTTAAGCGTCTTGGACTAACTGTGACTAAGCACTGGCTGACCCGCGAGCTCGCACACGCTCATGCGCCCGTCAGCAGGCCGAGCAGAGCTCTCGGCCGCTGCGCCGGTAGTCAATCAGCAGGCACCGCAGTCAAGAGCTCCACGATAGTGTGGTTGGGCATTCAACGCGTTAAACAAAACATGAAGGGTAAAAACCCAAGGAGGGGAGGAAGCTCGAGAAAAGCGTGTTTCTACGGAACAACGTTGTTTTAATACTATTTGTATAGAACCTCTCACCAGCTTAGAAGTATGATTTTCAATCCTTACAATATGCAGAAAGGTTAACGTGACAACTTTTCCTTGCACGCATGTGTTATGATAAAAATTAAAATCATTAACCTTTTTTTATAATAATCAACAAGTATTTAGAACTAAACATGTCTAAGGTCAAGTTGGTCATACAATGCGTAGTGCATCATATAATTAAAAAACTTTTGGAATAATAAAATAGGAGACATTGTCACATCGTCATGACAAACGGCTTGAAGTTAATCTAGTGAAACATAGCCGATAAGAGGTGGGGTATGGGTAGGGTATGAAGCCTATATGAGTAGGGGCCGCTTAGAGTCAAAAGTAGGCAGTTTTAGCCAAGTTTTAGTAAAGATTATTATGCCTAAAGTTGTAGTAAGTAAAGGTAAAGTTAATTCTATTGCAGAGAGTTTGTTGTACAGAGATCTAAAATATTGATGGTATACAAATATATTGTAATTATTACAACTATTGAGTTTGTGTCTGAATCAGAGGACTGTTGATCGTCAGCAATAGTGGAAGTGCCTTTAAGGTACTTTTGTTACAACTATTGAAAGTTTGTGTCTGAATCAGACGACTGTTGATCATCAGCAAAAGTGACTTGAAGGTATTTTATTCTTGTCCTAATAGCTGAAATAGTTGAATTATACATTTTCACTGTATCCCCGAGATGTAAGAGATGAGCTCGTTGTGCTTTGGTTTTATTAGTTGCGGTATTGACACCCTAAGGTAATTTATAGCGTTAAGAGATCAAATGCATTACATCTTTCCTGCTAGACAGGGATATCAGAAGACGCCTTGGTTTTGCTGCAAAGGGAAATTTTTCTAGACCAACCATCTGATTGATATAGGTAATTCCAATATTCGATAGTTCTTAATAGTAAATTTACTCTTTGTACCTTGTCTAAAACTAGTTAAGGGTTGAGGGACATAATACGGAATGAAATTTCAAGACCCTTCAAGTCTGTCTTCCATTTATATTTCTAAGCTATCAAAAGTTGCCCTATTGGAAGGAAAAGGGTAGCTTTCAACTGCGGCCAATCTGACTTTCTAACACTGCTTCTTGACCTGAAACGAAAAGAGGCGCCAACGCAGCGTTAGCAAATCTCGATCGCGTTCGTCACCGTTGTCCCTCTCACCTCTTGGGTTTCTGCTCCTGAAAAAGGGGGATTGGCGCGGGAGTTCTCCTGTTCTACGGGAAGAACTATTAATTTACACACAACAAATACCTTTCACTGTTTCTTTTATTAAACACTTAACACTAATGCACAGTCTCCCTCTCTTCACAATACACGACACAATGCTTCACCTCGTCTTCTGGACGGTGCTACAGCGACTCCGCCTCGCAACCCGCGAGCTGCGAGCGCTCGTCCACCGCGTCCTGCTGGTCCGGGACCAGGAGGGGCTCCTCCACGTGCAGCTCGAGGCTCGACTCCAGACTAACTCACAATCTCTTGCTCAAGCAATGGCCGCCGCCACTGCTGCCGCCACGTATCTCCTCTCGCAGTCACTCTCATACATAGCAGCTGCTGTGTCTCGGTAGTCGCGTTCGCACTTTCCTTGTCCTTTTCTGCTGGCGCTGCTGTATCTTTACATCTAAACGGTTTGTCCGTTGGCGTCCTCGTCCCCTCCTCTCAGCGTGTATACAGCTCTCGAAAAACAAATAGTTTGGAGAAGCGTCAAATTAATGCTCTTTGTATACACGTTTGAATCAGCGAGAGAATTTTGGAATATAGAGGCCATTTTGCCTTGTTACAACTTGAATATCCTCAAAACTCTGAGCATCAGGAGAAAATTGCTCCAAGGCATCCGGCCTTCTATTCATATCCAATACAGAGGCTGGTAATGTCTCCAAAGATTTTTATGCTTTCATTTAATTTATGAACTTGAGTCTTGGTAGAGGTATTACTAGCATCAACCGGGCTTTTCAGCTGAACAATTTTAAGGAGTGAAGAATTTATTAAGCTCTTTATATTGCCAAGCGTCGTGCCTTCTACATCATTCTTTTCATACGGCATGTTAGCAGAAGTAGATAAATTGTCAACAGTGGTTAGGAAGCTCTAGGTTATCAGGACACTGTCTCTTCGACTGATATTAGACTGGAGTTAATTCGTCAAAAAGCAAGTATATATCTTGGTAACACCAGTAGATTCCCTGGATATCAGTCACAGAACAAGCCATATAAGAAACGTGGTGAGCCTTGATGCAGTCCTGATAGCAGAAATCAGTGGTCACCGACTTCTTGCAGTAGCCACAACTGTCGAGAATCATGTTGCAGGGACCAGCACACAAGGAAAATTGAGGTTAAGAGTGGACTCTGTGAAGTTAAAGCACTAGAATTTAGTCCAATAGGCACAAGCACCACTTACCAACAGGCACCAAGAGTTGAAAGCACAGCACGAACACCTAAAGACAATTAAGTAGTTTTGAAAAAAGACAATGTTTATGGTACATCCCGAGTTGATACGAATTATATTATTACTCAAAGCTATCGGTCCGTTAAATTCAGATAAGACGTATTATGAATATAAAGCAAGCTCATACATCAAGAGGAGCTCATACACCGCTTATGTGTACGCGTGTATGTATTAGCTTTAAGGTGAATGCTTCATAATATGCTGACATAGAATACAGCCAGTCTCGTTGCAAGAATGCATGTGTGTATGAATAAATATACCGTATTGTATGTATGATGGAATAGTTACTTGCTCATTATTTACTCAATTCTGATAATGTCTACTAACTTAAAATTTGTAATTCACACATTACTTCATCATTTTCAAAACTGATTGTAAAATCCCCAGAAGGATTAATTTCGAAATTTGTAAGCTTACTGTCACAATTGAACTTGTATTTAATACTCTTATATTGCTGGTGCAAGCTTTCATCATCACTGATCCAAAAAACTTAATTGCACTTGTCAGAAAAATGCGATTGATACTGTTGTATTGTTATTTTCTAATATGTGAAATCATAGCATGTAACATCATCGTGCAAGCCTACTGTTTTGCTGTCAATGCAGTCTGCAAGAACATCGCTCATTGGTTGACCTAATTCAACCAAAAGCCTCTTTAACTTGCTCTGATGCTATAAAAACGCACCATCAAGAGGAAAAATCGCTCTCTTTACGTCTGTCACCTGTCCTCTAAAGTTTCAGTCAACTCTTGACTCTCACGGCTCGTGAGTACCTTATACACGTAAGGCATAATGTGTTGGTTAAGGCAACTCGAGTGCGTATCGAGAACATCAATAGTATCGGACTACGCTAAAGAGCGTGGTACAGCAAAAGAGGCCCGTTGAAAGTGGTTCTGGCAATAGCAAAGGAAGCAGAAATCGCAACATCTTACTGGCCACGAACTCATTCGTGTAGGTCAAGGAAACACTGAAGGTTACCGCACAAAGCATTAGAGAACACTGGAGCAGCAGTAACAACAGTCAGTGATAGATGTAAGTTATTTACCAATAATAAAATTAATGCTCAACCTTGTTAAAGTAAGCTGATTAAATTGTATTCAAAAGAACAAATAATTATTAAATTGCTTTAATAAAGAAATACGTTAATTAAAATTACCCATATTATTTAAATGAAGATTATTATCTAATTAAAAAGAATCAATATAGCTCACGATCTGAACCCTAAGAGACCCACGAATGACACTTAAATAAAACAGTTAAGACCATACTCTAAACAAATCCAGTCATAACATTTAAAGTTTTACTTTTCGAATATAATATATACGTTATACTATGTTCAACTATATATATCTTACTATATTCTCGGTAGGGTATTTTACACAACCTCTCTTAGCCCCCACAGACCACCAAATTACTCTCATTCACCCCCCCCCGCCACTGCCCCCAACAAAATAAGGTAAAAACCCGTCATTTTTTCGCTTATTTTAACACATCGTAGTTTTTTTCCGACAACCCCCACAGCCCTACGCAGCCCTACCCCACAGCCCGCCCAATGATCCCCCGCACATTTTCTCGTGACCCTTATCCGCCTCCCCTCCACCTCCTACACTACTTTTGGGAAACCTGACAGGGATCATACAGTCTTTATCAAACCTTTATGTGCATACAGACGTGTACATATCGTATATGGATTGATCTATTATTTTTTAAACTGCTTCATCATTAAATTATATTAAAAAAAAACTGTTTTGTTGACATGAATTATCTAAACGTTAAGAAGAAATTTAAAGCTATGATTGATTCATAGGGGGTCGTTGCGCAAAGCGTTATTATAATTAAATATTAAACTATAAAGTTAACTTTCATCTTATATAGTTAACTGTGTGGGCATTCTAAGCAATATTCCACCATACAAAACCATTTATATCGGTAGTAAAGAGATTATTTATTTATTTGTGTCTTACTTAAAGTCAAGTCTTTCAATGAGAATATAATTGAAAACATCATTAATATAATACGTCATATATATTTTTGTATTGTTAAAATGTTTATTTCTAAGGAATGTTTACTAATCAGAACAAGATTTTTTTTAAATAAACTTTTATTCAACTATTTTTCCACATCGCTCAGGAGGCAAATGGATGGATCTTATACATACGTAAAGATATTAACCATTCCATTTATACAACTAAAAGTACGAGTAGACACCAATTCATATTAATTGTATTTTTATTTATTTGTTAGTATAAAGTTCTTCGTACGCTAAGTTTTTTTTGTAGGTATTTTTGATAAACTATGTGTAAAATGTTACTTTTTATGTGTATGTATTATATTATTTAATGTATAAGTTAATAAAACCAATACATACAGAAATTCAAATTCCATTTATTTGATTAATAAAACGAACCGTTAGAGTTTCGCATTCCAATGACTTATTTCATGATTCAACTTATTAAGCCCTATTAAATCACCAATACTTAGGTCTATTCCTATCCTGTTTTAAATTAATGTTAAAATTGGTATAATAGATGAACACAATATACATATAAGAATATTTAAATTATGTTGTTATTATTAGATACATTATAACTTATAGTAAAAATTCTTCTCTAAACTATATTCTCAATATCTTTAATGTTTTCTCTCTCAATTAAAAAAAAAACTTAAATTTTCATTCTTGCACCTCCATAAAGCCACGTACAATGGATCATGAAAAAATAAAGGTTTTTTTAAGAATTATTCCACATTATCAAAACTTTGACCTTGAGACTTGTTTATAGTCATAGCAAATTCTACAACTAATGGGAAGTGTTTTCTGTACAAAATGAAAGGTAATGAAGTATTTTTGGTATTTAATGTAATTTCTGGAATAAAAAATTTTATTACCAATTTTTCCTTCCATAAATATTTTACCTTCTACCTGATACTTCAACAATTCAGTAATTCGCCGTCGTGTACCGTTATACAAGCCGTCTGATATAGAAAAATTTCAAATTAACGCTACTATTGTACGTATTTTATTTTATTAACAGTTTTATATGTTGCATTATCGATGCTTGATGTCGAATACAGCATGTCGATCCAATGATATTTTCTTTATTATTTCCAGTAGGAAATGTAGGATGCAGTGCATACGATGGACAAACATTTTTAACAAGAGCAAAAAATCTAACGTTGCTTAAATATTACTTATACTAGTCTTCTTATTGACCAAATAGAAAAATCTATAGTCCCATACTCTATTTCGGAAGATTAGCACAACAATTTTTTTGCATGCATGTATAAGGAATAGAATAAATTTCTTTCGCAATAACCAAAAAATTCTAAGAATGAAATGTTATCAAGATTTAATATATCACATTATGCGTAGTGCCTTAAATAACTCTAAAAATTTTGAAAACAGTAAAGTTAGAAGTATCTTAATTTTGACTTTAACATACATCGGTGGTACTAGGTATATTCAGAAACAGTATCAAGATGCAATGACAATAATACGAAAGTTTGGACGACCTGATTTTTTATCACCGTAAAATTTAACTATACATGAAAATAAACAAAGCAAATTTTAAAAAACTTTTCGAAAGGTACCGCTCCAAATAATATACCGAACAAAACTGTTAAATTATTTTATAGAAAATTAAAATTGATTTTAGACGATATAACTAAACACAATATTTTTGGAAAAGTCATTTCTTACGTTTACCATTGAATTTAAAAAAAGAGAACTACCTCCTTTTCATATTATTATAACAACGCATCTAAACAATAAATTATTTACTACTACAGACACAGATGAATATATTTCAGCGTAAATTCCACTTGATTTATAAATACAAAGATAAGTTATTAAACACATGCTTCGTGGACCTAATGGTAAAGATAGTCAATGTCTTACCAGTTATCAAAAACTTTGTACAAAAAAATTTCCGGAAAAGTTTACTTATCATACTTTTTTTTACAAAAAATGGATACTTAAATCACAAAAGAAGTGACAATAGATCTGATAATCACACATACACAATCAAAAATAGTAATTAAAAAATTTTAGTTGATAATTCAATGGTAATACCATAGAATCCATTTTTATTAATGAAATATGATTGCCACTTTAATGTTGAGTATTGTGCATCTATTCAATGTATAAAGTATAGTTTTGATCATATTCATGAAGGAGGAGATATAGCATTACATAAAAAAATGAAAACAGATATGAGTGGTAAGGAAGATATAGAAATTTTTCATGAAATATCAGAGTATGTAGATGGCCACTATTTCAGTCCAATGAAAGCAGTATAACAATCGTAAGAGTTTCCTTTGTGTGGACGTAGTCATTCTGTTTTTAATGTACCAGTACATATTGAAAATAAACTAATAGTATTTTTTAAAGATAACAATATGTTTAAAGCAATTGAAAACTCTGAAATGTCATGGACGGCTTGGTTTAAATTGAATAAAATAGATAGTTCTACAAAAAAATTGGATACCTAAAAAATTCCAGAATATTACTGTTTCAATTTGACATTAAGAACTTGGGTTAAAAAAGAAAGAGTTAGACGTAATTCAACAATAGGTTGACTAAATATAGTGTCACCTAAGAACTTTAAGCGTTTTTTTTTTTGAATGAATTTTAAATTGGGCGAATGGAGCTAAATCTTTTAAAAGTTTAAGAACAGTTGATAACATACATTACAGTACGTTTAGATATACTGCTGTTGCTTTCAGTTAAGTTAAACACGACTCTAAAACGTATAAAATATTCAAAGAAGCTTGTAATGTTATGCTGCCACATCAACTGCGAAAACTTTTTGCAGGGTTTTTAATATCTAAAGACGTTTGTGGTAAGTCTATTGAGGAATCACTCCAAAAATTTTTTATTGAAGATTCAAAAGACAATAAATAAAGTAATGCTTTCTTACATTTAATTTAAATTTTTAAATTTGAAGGAAATTCATTTTAAAATTTTGGATCACCAGAATCAAATAAAACAGTAAAATCTAAAAATATTGAGGATACTAAAACTTTCAATAATTAGGAAATCTTATATCCATTATTTTGGCTTGTAAAAGCTTGAACTTTTTCATTTAAAATATTCAACAGTCATAATAAAAACCCTTTATTATTGCAAAGGTGAATAGAATACGTAAAATACATACAAATATTTTAATATTTGAGAGTCTGTTCAACAATAAAAGTTTTGTTTGGATTCTCCATATCTAAGACAGTTAGACGACAGTTGACCTCTTACAGTATCGATTTATTTTTATAAGGTTCATTGCTATTAAGCAAATTTTTTAAAATTTTGTTAACAATTCCACAGCATTTTTCAGTATCATGCAAGCTTTGGCATAAATTATTAAATTTGCTTTGAATAATTTCTTCTTATAAAACTTTGAAGTATTCATGTGATAAATATATTCTATTTGGTGGAAGACAATTTATCTTAGAAGGTGATTTTAAACAAACACTTCCAGTGATGAAGCATGAGTGTGCAAGTTTTATGATTAGTGGAACTGTAAGGTATTTATTCTATGGAAATACAGTAAAATTATGAATTTAAAAATATGCGGTATACAGATTTAAAACTCTTATTATTGTTAATGAACATTGTAAATGGAACAATAAAGTCTTTCGAAATTCCACACACATGGAAAACTGAGGGTATTTCTGAAAATATTTATAAAGATGGTATAAATAGCTGCCTATACAAAGTAATTTTAACAACTTGTAACAAACTTTCATACATTTTAGGAAATAAAGTTTTTAGTTTAATTAAAGAAAAAAAACATACTTGTTACAGCATAGATTATGCAAAGTATAAAGGTAGTAATCACACTGGCAAAAATAGAAACATAAGGTTTTCTATAGAAACTAAAAGTAATATATATGAAGGTTTACAGCTACATGTTTAAAATTTTAAAGTAAATGATGTTGTTAAGTGGATAAGAAACTCGAGTGTATTTGAAGGATTGTGCAATGGCACTAGACAACGTATAACAAAATTATTCAAATATAATTTAGAAGCAGAAATAATTACTGGTAAAAAATCTGATGATAAAGTTTTCATTTCAAAAATAACGTTAAACACTGCTTATAATTCATCTTTACCGTTAATTATATACAGGATATAATTTCCAGTAAAACTAGCCTTTTCCATGACAATCAATGAATCGCAAAATCAAAATTTTAATAAATTAGGATTTAACTATAGAAGACCTTTGTTTTTTCATGGTCAACTACACATATTGGTATCAAGGTGTAAAAGTCCTGAGGATATATTTCTAAAAAAACGGTTCGGAGAACCAAGCAAACCTCAAAAACGTTGTATGACAAAAAAATTTCGATCGTTTACAATTTCATTATTTGTTTGCCAAAGTTTATTCCTTATAATTTTTTATTTTTCTCTAAGGAATTAACTTTTTTTAATTTATCGAATGCATCTGGAAAATTAAAATATTAACAAGTAATGGCTTGAAAAAAAGCTAATATATTAAGATACTGTATTTCTTAATTCTTACAAAAAAAAAAAATAGAAATGCTCACAATACAAAATTTTTCATGTATATTATAACTTTGACATTGATCTTGAAATTTATGAATTTTAGTCAAAAATTAATCTTACGAAATTAAAGGAATGGACAGCCTTTTATTTTGTACTAGAAATTCCATAATGACAAAAATTGTCGTATATTTTCAATCACCGATTTTATAACTATACAAATTTTATACTTTAATTTTTTGTCCTACATAACATTTCGCTGCTATGTTTTAATAATAATAAGTATAAGCTAATAAATATTTTAGTTAATATGGTGATATTAATGTGTAAATTTCTCTTTTTCAAAAAAATTTTTCCAATAATATTTTTATTTCTTAATAGTTGAACTCCTAATATTAGTTGTATTTATGATATAATAAAATATTGTGATATAAAACTATATGTTTTATATATATTTTAATTATACTAGAATAGAAGCAATATCAATAAGAAAAGTTAGCGAACAAAGTAACAATTAATTATTAATCTAACTAGTCCATTATTTTGTAAATATTAAATTTCAATCATACGTTGTTTTTAAATTTTAAAGTTTCAAATATTCTTTGGGAGTTAGCACATGCACGTGCAGGGGGCTAAGCCCCACCCGTATGTATGTATATATATTTATGTACTATATAGTCGTAAGAGTTAGAGTGAGGTTTTGCTCCCCTCCGCTCCGTCCCGCCTCCCCCCTGCTCCCCCACAGCTTCCTCCTAAATAAAGTAGTTTTTCATTAATTTTTTTTCAATGTTCAAGTTATCCTACTTTTTTTCTAGCTCCCCCCAAGCTCCCCTGTACATATAATAAATTAATTTGTAAAGCCTTATACGTTAACTGTTACAAATGGTATAATTTTAACATATAATTTTATTTGACCATAACAACAAATTTTGTTACAATTAACTTACTTACGATGTTTATTTCGATTGCATACTCTTAAATGTCTTTTTAGGGGCTCTGCTCTTACATAACCTTTCCCACAATTTTTAAAAATAATTTTTTAAACATTTTTTTCATGATTTTTCAAATGTCTCTGTAAATAATAATTTCTTTTGAAACGTTTCCCACATTAAACACACTTCAAATTTTTCTCAATATTTTGGAATTCCTTTGTGCAACGAAAATAGTTTTTCTTCTCTTATATTATAAAGCTACATAGATCACATACAAAAAATTTTTTTTTTTTTGTTAATTTTTGCGTGCAATTATACACACTCTTGATTTTAAAATTTGACATTTGTTAAAAGTTACATTTGTCACACTGATAAATTTTTGCATTTATGATAGTGTATCTGAGAACATATTACATAAAACGGATTGTTTATGATTTCATAAATCTGAGTACTAGACGGTACTGAAATTTGCTTTTTTGATGAAAGAAAAAATTTGCAACAAAGTATAAAAATAGTAACAAACTATTGAAAAGTTTTTCTGTTTCTCTAAAATTTCATTCTAAACAATGTTTTTAATTTTAAATTTAATGTCTGATTCAATTTGGATAAGAATTTTTTTGGGTTTCTACATCTAGACAATGCAACGTATAATTGCCTATGAGAAAATAAAGGTTTCCTAAGGTTCAATCTTCAGGCATCAAAACTTTGTCCTTGAGATTTATTTAGAGTCACGGAAAAAGCGAAGGTAAATCAAAATTGTTTTCTGTACAATATAAATGGTAGCAAAAAAGAACTGTTTGTATTTAGTGTTATTCTTGGGATAAAGATTTTATTTCCTTTTTTTTACCTGTGATTATTCTAGTTTCAATGATGTATTTAAATAGTTGTGTAATTTGTAATCTTGTACCATTGCAAAGTCCTTCAGATACGTTTAAGTTTCGTATTAACATAACAATAGCTTTAATTTTTACATTTAATTCGTCTGGTCAAAAACCTTCTTTAATACTATTCAAATATTCTGTAGGAAATAAATATAAATATAATCGTCTGATTTATTTACTCCCTTGTGAGTTGCTTTGTCAGTACTTTAATACGTTACTTCTGTTCCTACCATATTATTTAAAATTTTTTTGTTATAAAAATGTGTGTATCCATTGTGAGATGTTAATATAGCTTCACTTATAAAATGATCATCATCATTATTAAAAATTTTAGAACATACATTACTTGTTTTCCATGTCTGAGGAATTCCAAAAGTTTTAATTTTGCCTTCTACTACATCCAGTAGCAATAAAGAAAACTTTTTATCGATCAAACGTTTATTTTTTTTTAAATAAAAAATATGAAACAAAAGCCAAAAATAAGATAATTTTATGGTTTCTTAAACAATGGTAATTTTGCTTCCGTTTTTTACCACTCGGAGAATTTGACGAAAGTCTCTACCTAAAATTATTGTTTCATTTCTAAAAGGTTTATTACTACTAGATAAATCTTTCAAAGTCCTATCAACGATTTCTAATGCTTTTTCGGTGTCATATAAGCTTCATTCCAAATAGTTACTTCTACATGACGTAATTTTTGTTTATTTGGCTCAAACTAGAAGAACGCACTTTCTATCGTGCTTAAGTTTAAAGGAAGTCTGAACGTTCTGTGAGTAGTCATTTTCTTGGAAGCAGAATGAAAGCAAGACCTGTTTCAGCTATTGTAAGAATTTTTTTATCAATCGATATGAAATAATAAATTAATTTTTTGTATTGTAAATTTTTTTCAGATCCACCAGGACCATCAATGAAAAAAATTTTTTTCAAATTTTATTATTTCTTGAAAAATAGTAGTGATAGTAATAGTTTTTACACAGATCTATCTTCAAATTGAAGTCAAGACCTCAAATTCTACGTAAATATAAAAGAAAGAATTTCCTTTTATTGCAATTTGAGAGTCTTATTCACTGCCACATTTCTGTTTAGACATTTTGTAACTTTTCCAAACGAATTTAACGAAGTAAAAGTAAACGAAGAAAAAAATACCAATGGGCCAAACTTTTGGTTATAAAAATTAAAAGGAAAATAAAATTTAACTAGCGATACTGTTAAAACAAAATCAATATGTGATTCTAAGAATATCGTAATCTCTTAATTTTTGACGATATTTGAAATCTTTTAATAACTGGTCGTTTCAAATATATGAAAATTAGACATTAGTCAGGGAAAATAAGAAATAATTGTTAAAAATTCCTGTAATTAATTATGATCAGTATACATTTATTACAAATATCAATTCTAAATATCGATTAATATAATTCGTGTTTTTTTCACATTCTTCGTAAATCTATACTTGCAGTTACGGGGGTTGGTGCACAGAATTCGCAGGGGGCAGAGATAGTTATAAGAGCTTAGGACGAGGTCTTAGAAATAGCTGTTGACACATGCAGGATAGACAGCTTATTTTAAAAAGGGGCCTACTAGAAGGAATAGTAAAGCTCACTAAAAAAAGTTAAGGGCACATCTCTCTGTCTATATAAACTTTACCACTTTTATTTAAAATTCGCAGCTTTTTCTTCACATTGCCTTAGAAGCAGCCCAGTAATCATTCCCTAGCGTAGAACATGTATTTCCAAGTATTTTCAAAAAATGCCGTAGTCTTCCGAATTCTGTCAAATGTACTTTAACATATTTTTTTATACTAACAATTATTTTTATCATTTTTCAAGGCTCAATAAATTATCAATGCAAAACCTATTTTGAAAAAATTAGACTTAAAATAACACTACAAGGGTGGGGGGTTGGCGCGAGGAGCACGCAAGGGGGCAGAGCCCTACTAGTATATATATTGTAGTAGAGTATTGGTTAACAAAAATTGTAGAACACATAAACATATTTCGCGCAAGAATATTATGTATACTAGAATACAAAATAATTGGATAAGACATGAACTACTATAAGTTATTATAAACTAAATAACTTATAAGTAAATCAATACTTGTTCTTTATTTGCAGCTCCTTCTATGTGGAGTAATATTACCAGTTATTGGGGAACCCTTACCTGGAGGACACCACCAGTAAGTACTTGACGATTAAAAAGCATTATAAATTATAATTTAAATTTAAGAACTTCGCCATATAGTTTGTAGTAGCCTATAGTGGAACATATAATTTAATTAAATTACACTTTCAGCTTTTATGTAACTTTTTCTGTCTAGCAGCTTAACTGTCTATTCAGACATAATGTCATAGTGACACATAGAATTACTTTGTAATATCCAAACACGAAAAATTACTTACACAATTTTTTTGCTGTACAGGCACTGTAGGTCTATAGTATGTACAATTTAATACTAAACTTAATGTAACAACCACAACACAATGACTTGCACAGGCCTACGAAAAAAAATTGTTTTTCAAATTATATTTCTATAGGTGTGTTATGCGAGAGAGTAAATCAGCAATTTTAAATCGGTGACCTTGAGAAAATGTGTAACGGAAGTTGCTTTGGCATGTTACATTTCCTTTACCTCGCATCTCTTGCCATACTGTCTCTTGCCTTTTTTCCTTTTCACCACACTACATAATGCCATCAGAGCACACATTTTGAACTTTAATAATTTATTACTTTTTGTTTCACCCGTTTAAAGAAAAAGTAAAAAAAAAAAAAAACAGCTGCTAACTGGACTTGCATCTCAAGTTTTCTGCACCCAAATCGAGTCCCTTACCCACTCTCCTATGATTGGGAATTCGATTAATTTTTAATATGGCATCGTTTGTAACTGATTTTTTATGTAAATATTTATTTACTGTTTATTAATTTATTAATTTATAAGTTATCAATTTCTACAATAAATAAACTATACATTTAAAAATTTTCTTAAACTTAAGAACTAGTTCATTTTATCAGAGAAACTTTTACATAAATTAATCAACATTTACTTGTTTATCATTTATTTGTTCCTTTTAAAATAAAAAAATTAATGGTTCATTAAATTTTTTCCTTTCCTTAGAATTTTCGGAAATTCGTTCAATACTTTTGCTGTATTCTATGAATACGTTAATTGATTTTTTTGGGCTCTATTTTTTCACGATTTTTTCTTTCATCCCTAAATTGATTTTTGGCTTAAGGATATTTATCACAGTAAGCGGGAAAAAAAATCAGAGAGGTGAATGGATCACAAATATATGCTGCAACGCTCGCAACTGTTTTTCTCATAAACGTATACCTACAGACACGCTTTCACGCAAACTCGAGCCCTTTTTTCTTATGTCATTAAAAAAAAAAACAAGTTGTAGATCTGTTTGAAACTTGAATCAGTTTATCTAAAAGTTATCTTTTATACCAAAAAAAAAACTGGAAGATGTCTACAGATTATATAGATTAAATTTAACGTGATGCTTTAATAATGTTACATATTAAATAAAGATGTTTTGAGAAGGAGGCATGTATAAGAAAAGGTGAAGTTGAAAGAGCAGTAATATTTTTGGGTATTTCTTATGATATTTCGAATGTACATTAAATGTTTAAATAATGCTTCTCAAAAAAATCTATGTGTGATGAAAGCCCTGAAAGGACCATCACTGGCATGTAATACAACCGTATTGACGAAAGCAAAACTGCGGGATGGTTTATTTTTAATTTTCAGGAAAAATTATATTTTGGGTATTAAAAATAGACGAGGAATAAGTATGTTAACGTATGTGACAGATGTGAGTGTGACATTAGAGATGTTATCAGCTTAGCTGGTTGGAAGTTCTTTTGAAATTGTCGGAAGATTTGATGAAAACGTACAGTTTTGTAGTGGACAGCCTTAATATTATGTACATTGCTCTTTGCCATCATATACTGTTTATTATTATTTATTCATTAAATATTAAAATATTTATAAAAACCACATCAAATTAACGTAGATATACTCATTTCAACGATAATTGCTCCACCTTTGTACACAATATCGTTTCATAGAAGGTATACTTATATTCATTACTATATTTATCTGATATACGATTTCATAGAAGTATAATGTACTTGGCTACCCAAGCACCCACTGTCTACTGGTTTTTTGTTTTTTAATCCTCGATGCAAATGATTTAATTGCATGTTTTTTCCTGCTGACCCCGACCCAATCCTAACCCGTATTTCCCGTGTACATAATGATTTTTACAATACCTGACGAAACCCTTGAAAAAAACAGTAAATTCACAACAATCATTAACCTTGTACTATTTTTACCCAATACCTTAAGGTGGTTCGATTATCATAGCTCTCTATTTACGAAAGTTCTGAGCCTTTGCAGTACTTATTGCAAGGATATTGTGGATATGCATAAATTTTTTAGATTTTATCTTGTTCTTAGTTTTTCCATAATAAAGCAATGAAAATGTATTTTTAAAACAGAGAGCATACGAATTGGTATGTGACATTGCATTTATTATATAATGTCTCAAAAATAGCATTTAACGTTTTTATAAGACTTTGATGTAAAGTAGGCGTTAAAAAAACGAATTCAAACAAAACAAAATTTACAAAATTGTATGTATAGTTTTGTCATGGGAGTTATTTTAGTATTAAAAAATGAGCTATTGAGAGGATGTTAAACGCAATGTAGCAACGTTGCGAATACATGCATATATAACTATGTACATGGGCGTATGTATGTATGTATACCGATAAATAAGTCAAAACAGCAAAAATTAGTTTAAAGCATAGTAAAAATGAAATACTTGTATCTTTAGGGGGGGGAGGGGTAAAATTTATCGTACAATTTTTACTATGAACGTAGACAGACTGAGTTCCAATTATAGTTTTCGTTAGTTATGAAACATTCCAATAAAACACTGGCACTTTACAAATTATCAATTAATTCTTACTGGTTCTTCCGTTTCCATTTTTTGTGAAAAATGATGAACAACGCTATTCAGCAAACTATTTTTTGATTAATTTGACATTATTAGTAGACTTTTCAGATAATTTACAATAAAACTGTATATAAAATGGTAATTGGAGCATGACTTTATTAAATTCTTATTGTTGATTATACAAGTATGAAGCAAGTGTGTGGATGATTAATTTTTTTAGATTATTGATTTATTAAAGTTTTTTTTTCTTTTTTCATGTAATGGCTGTAAAAATTAGTATTTTAAGTCAGTTATTGCCATTTTCTGCAACATTCCTGTACTCAAATCATTTTTTGTTGTTCCAACAAATCGAGTCTATTTTTGGTCTATTGTTTAAAAAGGGCATCATAGTAAATTGTACACAATTTTTTATTTTCTTTAAAATCATGTGATGATAATCATTTACAACTTAAAGGTTCTAAACACATAACGTCACAAAAAGCTTCATAAAAATTACTGTTTATCTTCAATATGTTGTTAGTTAAACTGCTTAATTTGAATTTTCCGTTCCCTATCTTTTCTGGAAGAATTTTTTTCAATAAGACGTAAGAATTGAAAAAACCATTAACAATGTTATTAACACTTGTACTCATACATATTTCACTGGATTTTTGCCTTTGTTAATAATCTAGAGTTATAGCTACAGTAATGAGCAACAAGTAAGACTGCCTTTCAAAATTTCAGTAATGAACTCTTACAAAATAATGCATCATTGCAATTTATAAATCATTTTTTGTTGTTCCAACAAATCGAGTCTATTTTCGGTCTATTGCAATTTATTAAACCTGTAATTGTTGTAGCTAAGAGATCTGTATGTTGTATCAGTTGGGTATAAGTTGTGAACATTGAAGTAGCAGATTTAGCAGCTATTTGTAAAATATCTGCATCTACTTGTGAACCAGCGTTTTGAGATCAAAGTAATTAATTTGAAAACTTTTATGGTGCAAACTCCTATCTGCATTCAATTGTTGTTGCAGCTCATCAACATTTGTTGATTAGTCAATCACGCTTAAATTATCTGTTTATCCAATATTAGTTTATACGTAACACCTTTAACGGTTTAAATCAATTTTTTTCTAATTTTCTAGTTTACTTTAGAGTATTTTTTTGCGTTTTTGACATTATTGCTTATGTTTTTAAGCCTTAAATAATTGATGTGCTTGGAAAACTATTCTGTATGCATTCCAGGAGAGACATTCAACTTAGTATTCATTTTTGTTAAGGAAACATCACGGTCATTTTTTGGTAAAATTGTACCAACTACACAAAAATCCCCTGATGAGCTTGTACTTAAACATTTATGTTTTACAAGTTTCTTCAAAATCATTCTATTCAATGCCTCATTATATTGTGTTGATGCAAACATGGTACATAACATGCATGGATCTCTTTTAATAAGACTTTAGTCTACGCAAGTGTAGCGGTATTATCACTGCACTATAGTTCATTACACTAGTGTAAGTGCGTTGTCTGTTATAAGGAAAGGCTCATACATGTATTTATATCTATATATCCCAACCGACACAATGGCTCAGCGGTAGAGTTGCAGTCCCATCGATCACCGAGGTTCATTAGCATACGGCACGGTTAGTACTTGGATGGGTAAACGTTCAGGTCCTTGCAGTTTCGCCTCTACCGTTTGCTTTGTGGATTGATTGACTGTTTCTCTGTCCCTGTGACATCGTGAGCGGGAGGTGTGCCAAATTTCTGCCCCATTATCTAAGTCTGCAGCTTGGACACCAGGTCAGAATGGAGGACAATTATCATGGGCAAATGCGGAGCAGTTGTTAGGGCCCTCCCCCCTTCCAATACCATCCCGATTCCTTCCCAGTTCCAAGTGCTAAGTACCCTAAGTAGTGCTTCTACAAGAGAGCTGGACGTAAAGTACAATAATAAGAAAAAAAAATCTGAACATCCCTTGACTAGCTTGCTTGGACACGGCTGCGTACTTGCGACAAGTCAGTCTTCTCCTAGCTCTAGGTGAGCTCAGTCATGTTCGCTTTCTCGCGCAGCACCAGCATCGAGTGATAGACAAGCCCATCATGGTATTACCTTACTTTCTTTGCACTTAAATGTGCATTTTAATTCTCATTGAATAACAATAGATTTAATTGCTCAGTCAGTGAATTATATGTATTTACTTATGTCAATTTGATTACTAAAGTGAAAAACATGTTATGTTAATTAAAGAGTCTTCTTACATTAGTTCTATGTGTGTGTGAGCCTTTCTCGGCCCAATGTATGTAGCGAAACTTATCGAAGATTTTTCTGCCACCCTCTCTGTCCTGATCATCTAGCATCTACGAGAAGATCCCAACGCTATCCAGCTCTCCAACCTATATATACAGTTTAATAACAAATTGAGCACATGACAAATTTTTCAAAATAACTGGCAAATACAGAAAATGAATCTTGCAATGTAACTTTTAATTTTTCATCTTTTAAAAGAATTTTATGGTGATTATTATCACTGCAAATCAGATATTTTTCACGGTTGACAAAAAAATTATCTGGCATGTTTGACAGATGTTTTGTTTAACTTTCTGGCTTACCCTAATTTTTTGACAAAGTACAAGTAAAGCATCATAAAATGTCAGTGATCAAATATTTTTCCCTAAACTCTAAAAACTGTGAAATTGATCTGTACAGAGACTTTAAGATTTTTTTCAAGTGATTTCAATAAAACAACTTAGGAACTCTATTCAGCTTTTGATATTGGGTGATCTTGGTAGCAGGACTATCATCCAACTATTAATACTACTTTCAAATTATTCTTTCTCAACATTTGACTACTATTCACTGAATCTGTACAACCATCTGTTTACATAGGTCCAGCTGATCCACAGTAGATACATCGACAGTCATAGACTAATGGTGTATGTACTCCTTGTTTGACATTTTTTACATTTTCAACTACGAGTCGTATAGTCTAAAATTCCACCAATTAAGAATAACTTTATCACTTCATATCTGTTGAAGCTGTAGTAACTATGTCCATCTCCTCTTTTAGATCAACCCATGTCATACCAAACAATAATATTTACAATAAAAATACCGTCCCATGATGGTACCGTCAAATTTCGTATTTATTAAAAACTAAAACGATGTTCCGGCCGTTTAGACAATGTCTCGGCCCTCATCAGGAACAAAAATCTATGAGCAATAAAAAATTTTTCACAATACAAATTTTTATGAATACAATAAACGCAAATTTAGTCAAGTCTATAATATACCTCTGACTTTTACAAAGGGGATATGAAATCGTAATGCAGTGAGAGATTCAAGTTTTGTTGCTTTAATACCATGCACATATACAAATGACACAATATACGCACACAATACAATCAAATAAGAATCGCAAGCAGTTCCTTGTAAGACATACGTAAACAGATCATGTTTTCCAAATACCACAAATAAAAGGGGCCCTCAAATCATGTACATAGAGTGAGCCTCCTTTCTTAATTGACTTAACAAGAGACTTGTGACAATGTTTTAATTTTTCTGTATCTTGCTGTCTATTAATAATTTTATTAAAATAAGGTACATTTACCATTTCGGAAAATAAACGCTTTTTTTAATTTTGTTCTGTGTCTAAAATTTTTGTTTTATCGAAATTTAAGTTGTGTGTAAATTCAATGCTATGTTGTGACAGTACAGATATATCTTTTTTTTTCTATGTCTCTTTTATGTTCTGCCATTCTTGATTTTAAAGCTCTCAATCTTTGACCGACATAACAGCAGTTGCGATTCGCACATGATATGTAGTAAACGACATTATTTTTATCAAAAGGCTTGGTTAACATCTTCTCGAAGTGAAAAAATCGAATTGAATTTATTGTTTCAACTGTATACAAGACCAATGTGAAGCTTCTTACAAAAATATTTGATGCGACCGTGCAAGTGGGGAAGATACGGTAATGTAAAGATAACCTTATACAGAATTTGTATAAGATCATTTACGAATTAAAATTGAATAGCATTTGTCGCGAATATAGTTATAAACTAAAAAAAGAGTTAAATGCCATTTTCTCACATAAAGAACCCGAGCATAAAGGTACATACGATACACATTCAACAAAAAGTATCAGTGACCCTGGCCCGGTTCGGCACCCTGCATTTGTCAACAATAAAGGCATAAGTGAAATAAAAGAAAACTGGCTATGAAACCTTTTTAACATACCGCTACCAGATTGTTCTCAAACATATTAGATTAAGGCGATAAATTCAATTTTGTTTTTAATGTTAATAAATGTGAGTATTTTTAACTTTTCAAGAATGTCGAACATTATTTAAAGTATTCGGGAGAAAGTGTGTCTATCAGAAAAGAACTATTTAACATGATTGGTAACTATTGACAAAATGTATCTACTCGTCTCTCTCTAAATGATAAAACTCTCCAAGACAATTTAAAGTTAACACTAGTATTGCTTAAAAATAATAAACACATTTCAATTACCAAAGCAGACAAAGGTAATATCACAGTTATCATTTATAAAGAAACTTACATTAATATAGTGCAAGAATCATTATGTGATGATAAATATTACTTACAGATAGAAAATAATCCTTTAAAGTGATTATTAATTTAATTGAAGATACAAAATATTGTGTAAGCCAGTGGGATCAATACGGTATTTTTGATGAATTAAATAAGTTTGATAAAGATATTCATAAAAAAAACTTATCTAAATGCTACGAACTAATAAAAATACACAAAAAAGACTTTCCTATCCATATCGTTGTCTTGACACTAAATTTACCTACTTATATTTTGTTTAAATTTCTTTCTGATTTTTTAATTAAGAATATTGCACTGGCAAAATTACACGTAAAAAACAGTTATGAGTTGTAGAATAAATCAAAAGGTATTATTATTTTACCTGGTTATACTCTTATTGGTCAAGATATTGTTAGTCTGCTTACTAATGCTAGTGAAATCCTAATCATAAATGTAATAAGACATTTTTGGAAATTCTTAAATAGTAAAATCAATGCTTTTTAATAAATTCTGCACAGGTGTGTCTTTGATTTTGGATTCAATTTTTTTTCATTTCAACAACAAATTTGATAAACAAATTTTTGGCTCTCCAATGGGCAGTCCCTGTAGACCAGTTCTGTGTGATCTTGTAATGCGTTTACTTAAAATTTCATGCTTAGAGAAGTTATGTTTTGATCTTCTACTGCATGTGTGGTATGTGAATGATATCCTCATAAGTGTGCCTACTCAATATATTAACTATGCTAAAAAAATTTTTAATAGCTATTGTCTGGAGATACAATTTACTGCTGAGACATGCAACAATAACAGCATTAGTTTCTTAGATTTAAAAATTATTATTCAGCAAAGTAACGCAGTGCTAACTTATGGGTACCAAAAATCCACACATTTAGGCCGATACTTGAATTTTTTCTCCCACCATCCAATACAACATAAAATAGGTATCATTTACACATTAGTAGACTTTTTCATTTAGTTAGCAGACACTCCATTCCATAACGATAATGTGACATTAATAAATAAATTTTTACTAGCTAACAACTATCCTCAAAAATTTTTTGATTAATTTTTGAACGAAAGAATAAATACTTCAAGAAACATGAACATGATTGACATTTGCAATAGAAACAATAATAACTATAAAGTAATCTACACATTACCGTATATTCTCCACTTGCATGGTCCTATCAAATATTTTTGTAAGAAACTTTACATTGGTCTAGTATACAGTTGAAACAATAAATTCAATTCGATTTTTTCACTTCGAGAAGATGTTAACCAAGCCTTTTGATAAAAATAATGTCGTTTACTACATATCATGTGCGAATCGCAACTGCTGTTATGTCGGTCAAAGATTGAGAGCTTTAAAATCAAGAATGGCAGAACATAAAAGAGACATAGAAAAAAAAGGATATATCTGTACTGTCACAACATAGCATTGAATTTACACACAACTTAAATTTCGATAAAACAAAAATTTTAGACACAGAACAAAATTAAAAAAAGCGTTTATTTTCCGAAATGGTAAATGTACCTTATTTTAATAAAATTATTAATAGACAGCAAGATACAGAAAAATTGAAACATTGTCACAAGTCTCTTGTTAAGTCAATTAAGAAAGGAGGCTCACTCTATGTACATAATTTGAGGGCCCCTTTTATTTGTGGTATTTGGAAAACATGATCTGTTTACGTATGTCTCACAAGGAACTACTTGCGATTCTTATTTAATTGTATTGTGTGCGTATATTGTGTCATTTGTATATGTGCATGGTATAAAAACAACACAACTTGAAACTCTGACTACATTACGATTTTACATCCTCTTTGTAAGAGTCAGAGGTATATTATAGACTTGACTAAATTTGCGTTTATTGCATTTATCAAAAATTGTATTGTGAAGAATTTTTTATTACTCATAGATTTTCGTACCTAATGAGGGCTGGGACATTGACTAAACGGTGGAAACGTCTTTTTAATAAATACAAAATTTGACAGTACCACTATTGTACGTTATTTTAATTACTAACCAACTGACATTGGACGTCTTATTTTAATAATATTTACAATTTGGCTAATGTCGTCATCGAATCTTTTTGACTAATATAAGGTTCAGTTCTCATTCTATTTATGTTATTATAAATATAATTTTTTATTTCTGGACGCCTGCATGAATACAAATAATTATTTATTGATGTTACAACATTGATACAAAATGACATCATATAAACACTATCTTTGAAAGACAGTTAAATGAAAATTCATTCCCTGAATTTCGATTGATTTAATAAGTTAACATAACTATGAATAATGCTTTGACTTTTTTTCTCATCACAAAAGCTTAAAAATGAATTAGAAGAAGTATATTGTGGTAAAAAAGCAATTTTTTAATTTCTTAATTTCAAAAAAATCAAAATACATAATTCATGTTTTATTTCGAAATTGATAAAAACTATTTGTAGTTAGTTGTCTTACTAATTACTTTTTCTACATATTAACTTATGCAAATGTACTGAAGTATAAATAAGGTTTGAAAATGATAGAAGCAATTGAAGGCAACAGAAGCATCTTACAATTTGTCAACCAACTCATCAATTTTGCTGATAACTAGATTTCTCCCTTCACTTGCTGCCACCATGCAACTCTTCTCAACAATGGCTTCGATAGCTTGATCAACTTTTCTTTTATAACTTTAATAAATACTATTACTCATTGACGGTATACTTAGGCAGGCAAGAATTTTGTTGAATTCTGCATGACAAACTCCTCTGTGAGTAATTCCTGAGAATAATTGTTTATTTAGTCTTCCTGTACGTCATTATTAAAGTATTGCATGATTTACAGTTGATACTTAATAGAGAGTCCAGGCCCTCTCTTGTCTTTGACGTCTCCAAGATGTTAGTGATGTAAGTGTTGCAAATGCACAATACGTCTGCCCTGATAAATGAAGTCATCGGAACTGTCTGTTGACAACTTTTTCTCTGCTCCAAGTCTTTTTTGAGCTTTTTTGATATAAGAAACAGCCTTCAATCGCTTATTCAATTGCTTGGCAGTGATAAACTTTCTTTTGAAAATGAGCTGACGAGATAATATCAACGATATTATTTACATCGATGTACTACGTCTTTGCTTTTGATAACGCTGAGAGTTTTTTGATTACATAAAGAAGATTCTTTTTTGCTTCACGCAAAGATTTTAAAAACTTTTTTATCAAAGAGAGTTTGATGTGCAAGTCATAGAGAAGAATCTTAGTTGGTTTATTTAAAGGTTTTTTCCATAATATTTTTTGTTTATGTAAGGTATAAGGCTGGTAAATTTTTCTTAACGTAATAATCATTAGGACGTTGCTATCTGGCAAGCAAAAAAAGCATGGGAATTTTGTAAAACCAGATTTTTAACCTAATATTATTGTCAGCATCTTGAAATTACCTAAAATCTTTCATTCATTTCTTCTACATTCAATCTTCTTCAAAACCATTTGTATAGTAACATAGTCTTTTAAAAGCTATACTAAGTAGGGTCTCACTATTCTGACTAAACATAAAACTGAGACGAGCAGAAATAGAAAGAGCGTATTGCCAATAATAAAAATTTAAAAAAAAATTCTGCTCATCTCATTATTTTTTTGTGCAGTAAATTTTGTTAGAAATAAATCTTAAAACATTAAAAAAAATAATTTTTCTTACACCTCCGCCGAAAGTTCGTTCCATCTGACCCGATTTTGAGCTAGAAAAAGCCTCATATCAGTCCTGCCATATGTGCGCAGAACGAAGTGCGCAGATATATATAGTTATATATTCAGCACCGAGAGGCAGCAGTAGTTATACAATACATATATATATATATATATACGGCTAACGGAGTTATAACCTTTATAGTTTATACAACACAGAAAATCATTGGATATTTATTTACATACATTATTGGATATATATAATTTTTTTTTTTGCACAATTTACATGTATATATAAATTTATTCATTTCATATGAACAGAGTAGACAACACAAAATTTAAACTACCAAATTAATGTTTTTTGATCAGTTACTTTCACTTTAATGATTTATTTAGTACATAAATGTAGTATATACATGTCATATTACAAAAATAAACTATGAAATCTTTTATTTAATCGAATTATGCTTATCACAATTATAATAGTTATTGATAATAACCTGATTTATTTTGCACTTACGGATATAAACATTAGGATTTTTAAAATGATCTTTATAGGATCCATGATTCGAATTTAAACGGATTTCTCTTCCTCTCGTTTTGCCAGCACGACCAACCTGCACAAATCCTCGGCCCAATCTGATTCTATATAATATACTACAGTCTTGGCGAGCGTATATATATAGATATACCTACACACATGTACACTCATCTACGTGCATGTAAGTGGTATTGTTCGAGCGACCGATCGATCAACAATAATGCATAATGCACTAAATCTTTGACTGTATTTTTAAACCATTATTTTTAACAAAACTAAAACCGTGGTGACGAACTTTCAGCGGAGGTGTAAGGAAAAAAAGTATACGTACCACGGCCAAAAAGTGGGGCTACATCTGACCGCGCATTACCGGGCTCGCCTTCGGCTCGGCCGATAATATAGCGTGATCAGTAATAGCTCCACTTTCTGGCCTAGGTACGTAATATACTATTTATGAATCAATTATACAGTGTATTAAATGTTTGTCTGTTTGATACACGTATAATATTTATTTTTTACTTCATACATCTAACTTTTAAAATCAGAGTTTTTTCAAGACTACACACGAAACTAAGTTTAAAAATTTTTCCGTTTACTGAACATCGTATATCAGTAAGAGTTTAATTAAGTATGGAAAAAACTAGTTCTCTTTAAGTTAATTTGGTATATCCACCTAACATGTGCTAAAACGTGCTTAACACTGTAAATGTGCTTAACCATGTAATAAATGAGCTTTGCTAGTATATTTTTACGTTTATAAGCATTTATGTCTTTGTTTTTGGCAATTTTTGATTTTTTGTACAATGCGGTAATATAATATTATAATAATAGTCTTCTTTAATATTTCCAAATATTTATTACTGTTTTGCCATTTAATTGTTTGCTCCAATCAGATAATTCAAAAGCCTCAAATTTATGTCGAGGACCAAGAAATAATGCAACAGTATACATCCAGAGTTGTAACAACGTTAGAGTATTTTATTTTTTCCTGTCTAAATTTCTTAAAGTTATTTGATATTACCCCCTTTTTATTATTTTTATTTTAATTTAGGGTTATCCCGACAGTCTATTGGTCTCGTCGCTGGGGCCACCAACTCACACCCTATGTGTGGGGGTGTAATGCTGCACTAAATAACAAACTCATTAATATTATACCTCACCATATCATTTAGGCACAGTGCAAGTAACTCCGATGAGACATCGTGCCAGTTAACCAATGGTGCATGGGGTCCACTTTACCACTCTCTAGCCTTTTCCGAGAAAAGACTCTGTATTTCAGAACGTCCACTCCTCACCAGTGCTCTCTGCCGAAGTATTGGATCAATCATCCCCGAAGAAGCCCCATATTTTCAGGGACTGCTCCACGCCAATCAGGCCGGTGATCGCTGCTTGGCGTCGGATCCGCTAATCTAGCCCATCCATAACACTTTTACGCATTTACCCAGGCCCGAAGACCTGTGGGGCAAGGAAAAAATCCTGGAATTACTCTGAAAGAAAATTTCAAGGACAAATTCGCCCTGGAACAGCCAGAGTTGCATAGGAGCTTTTTCCAGTGATAACAGTTGTTGAAAAAATCTGCACTCACCGAGAATTAAACCTATGACCCCTGGAATGATGTTGTATTAGTAACAACCATGTAGCATACCACTGAGCCAATGCCACTCTTTACACCCTTTTTTATTGATTTTACTTTCTAAATTAGTATTTATATGATCTTATTTATCTAAAAATGTATTAATAGCTATAAAAACTAACGACAAGATCACCTACTTTTTACCATATACTGGAGTCGACACTAGTTTGAAAACTGTAGTACATCTCAAGTTTTTCCAATACCAACCGTTTGGACTCATATAACTGAAATTTTATTAACTGATTACAATTGATGTACAGAGAATTTTATTTGGAGAGTTTTTAGTTGTAAGGCACGCTCCAACGTACCAAATGTACTATTCCATTTTGTGACCACATTAATAGCCAGCGTCACATCAGCATCCAAGTGACGTCTGACACTCGCATCTCTGACCATAGGTAATACGCACACACTAATCCACGCGTCTTTTCCTTAACTTACCTTCACGCACTCTCACTCACGTAGATGTTCCTGATTTTTCTATTTAAATGCCACACTACACCACGCACTTACCGTATATATCACTTGTTTACTTGTCATCCTTCGATGACCCCTTCTAATGATCCTGGACTCATTCCTATCCTTGTCTGTAGCTCTATGGTACTTCTACCTGTTCACATGCTATCTACTATGCTCTTTATACTCTGTCTTGCTCTCTGCTTTGCCGTATGCTCGTGGTACACTGCACTACGTCTACTTTCTTCTATTCTCTCCCCGTAGTCTAGATCACTATCCTAATCTCTTTTACGCTACTCTCCCTCTCTCTTATTTTTTTTCTGTACACTCTGCACTACCTATACTCTCTGTTTAGTATTGAAGTTAAAATTTGGCCCGCTCACTTCTGAATTTTTATTGGTCAGTGCATGTGCCTAGTCAAGTACGACGAGCGTCACTCCTTTGACCAATCATCACAATTTGTAAAGAGAGCAGCGGCTCTCTGCGAAAACGACGCGAGCGAGACGAGTCCACCTCCGATCATTGATCCCCTTCGCATGTCTTACTCGAGTGTTCTATCGTAGTAACTCAAGTCTCGCCACCTCGTGATAATTTATTGAAAACTCGCTTCCGCGTTCAAGCATTTAGTAATTTTTAACTATTGTTTGAAATTAATCGAGATGATATTAAGTTCTAAAATAGTGACTGTGTTAAAAGGAAGTAAATTGAATTGTATTAGAATGAAGAATCCCGTTGCTAAACACTCTGAGAGAAATATTAGACTTATAGAGCTCAAGAGTGCGTGTTCTTAGAGTTCGTAGCAACGAACGAGTTAGTGGCATTATCACGTTAGAGTCCAAACCCTTGGGCTCGTTCAGCCCAACATTTCAAGCTTTTATAGATTGATACTGCATCCAGCTGTAAGAACGGAAACATTAGACTGCTAAAATTTTATGGTACGCACTCAGAGAGTTTGACGTTACTGTGAACTCTAACAATACACACTTTTTATCTCTATTAGTCCAATATATCTTTCAGTGTATTTAAGATCGTTGTTCTTACTTTCTTTTATTTTAACCGTACACTCACTTTTCTCTCTATTTGCTAAACTACTACCTCTACTGTGCTATACTTTGTTTTTTTACGCACACTGACTCTCTTCTATGCTGCCATACACTCAGCTGTGAAGCTCACTCACTAATCTTTATAACTTAAGAAATATATCTTTCTACAATACTTCTGTACATGCCAAATGTATATAGAATGTACAAGGTAGCAACATTTTATCGAGGCTTTGCCCATTTCTTTGCATAAATGTTTAAAATATTCAATTTTGTTCGTTTTAATTTACGAAATAAATTGAAGTATTTTTCATACATTCTTAAAAACTTCAGAATACACTGTATTTTTAGTTTTTTCTTTACCGTGTGGCATTAGTATAAATTGATTGTCAGATGTACCTGATCTCGAAAGTCCAACATACAATTGTCCATGTGAGAAGCAATCAGAGTATGAATCAACAGTAATAGTAAACCAATAGTTTTTGAGATTTTTGCAAACATACCAACAAACGCTGCTTCTTTATATAATAGTAAGATCTGACATAAACGTCACATTCGATTTTGGATGAAGGTGGATTAAGCGTTTAGTGCTGTACCAAGTGAGGGGCCCTTTAAGGTTTTATGGATTATGAGAATCATTCTTCGTTGATTGTTATAATAATTCAATATTTAAATCATATATTTTAATTCTAAGGTTTTATTGGCCTGATAAGTTATAAAATATTGATAAAAAGAATAATAAAAATTCATCATTTTAATCTATGAATACGCAGGAGACGATAAATCACTTTTTTTTTAGTTTTCTTAAAATCTAAGTGGTTTACGTATAGTTTTCACAAGCTTAAAAGATTACTTGTAAAAAAAGGTACGCATAAAATTTTCATTCGTAGAGATTTGTCATTTACGTTCAGAATTATAGCCCTTTTGTTGATAAATCCCGTAAGACTGCTAGTTAAAATCGGTGACTTTTTAGTGGCGATTTTCGGAAAAATTATGTGGTTGACCCTAGTATTTTTTATCGCAAACTTATTAGGCACACTTTAACATAATTTTAAAATTGTATATATTATTACTATTCAAGTAAAAATCTCCCAAGCCACCTTAAACATATCTATCGTTTTGTTATATAAATAAACTATCCCACCACTATCAGCAAAGCATCGAAGTAAGATGAAGTTACTAGCTCTCACCGCAGCACAAATAACTAAACCCCATTCAATACCGTCTTTATTTTTACTACCCAAAACACATCTTTTTATCCGTTGTTAAGTGCATGGAGAAATATCTATTAGCACATTTAATTTATTTTTCATCGTGATTTTCAAAATCTCTTAAGTATATTTTAGATTTACGGAAATAATCAGTAAAACTTAAGTCTGCTACAAATTAAGAAACTGTTTTACTGCAACTATCAAACACATTCTCTTCCATGCACTTAAGAAAAGTAGTTTGGGATCTATGGATATACAAAATTCTACTTCTTGTCATATGAGTGTTTCTATTATTATTCCTATCTCGCTCTCGTTTGTTATTATTTTGATTATTTTAACTATAAATATAATGCTTAACATCCTAATCATGACTATTATTTTTATTTGTATTGTCTCTGAAAGCTCTACTATGTTTCTTGACCTTACGCACAAATCGATTTCAGTTATAGTACTTTTAAGAGCTTGGCTTGGGCAATCCCTTGATGCTCGATTTCTATCAATGCACTCATAGCACTGCGTACTAGCAGTGACTGTGTTAGCAGCAATAGCTACAGAGCTACCAGCCCTATCTCAGCTCATTGTGGCACCGATCATTGATATTGCAAATAACCCCCTTTGCCTATCAAATCCATCGATTCTGATTAAGTCAAGTTTATAACCTATTAGCTCCCTCCCCTCCCCCGTCTTGGATTCGCCCAAGATTCACTAAATAGAACAGCGAAGTGTGTTGACACGTAATGTGAAACGTTTTCAGTTAATAATTATACGTCTATCCCTCATATTTCTTGAAACAAAATTATTCTTTAAAAAAACATGTTTTTTTAGAATCCATAAAATTAATTTTGACGAATAATAAGCTGTAAAAAGTGAAAAAAACATAATTATGCTAAGAAGTACCGTGTGTTTCTTACGCCATGAAATAATTGCTGTCCCGACGGGGTTGTTGATTTTCACGTTTTTCCGTTATAATAACTGAAAAGAGCTATTTGTTAAAACTATAATCTTTTAAGACTAACAAGAAATATATATTTAAAAAATTATTTTTTTCAATCTTACAACTTTGTTACCAAAGCAACAAAGTGCTGGAGCTTAATCCTTCTATTTTTTTATTGCCACAATGAATAAAACTACACATAACTTTACCTATTTAAAAAACTGGAAGATTTAAATGATTACTTTCAGGGTTATAATGAAAATCTGATCTCTCACGTAATGGATTTTTTCTTGTCGAATTTGACACTGCTGTTTCAATCTCGATGAATGTTCTGAGTCAATTTCTTGACGCCAAAAATTTCAAATATTTAAAGCAATTGAAGTTTTCCTTCCAATTTGATCTCTTTTGACTGTAGGTATGGTGGAAACTTTTTTTAATCCCTAAAAGCTGTTTTTGTCAACTTTGTAAAACTACAATGTATTTGTATAGGTAGTTCGACGTTGAATGGCCCTAAAAGGACCAGGGAGCTAAACTCTTTCTCGACTTAAGTTTTCAGCCAACGTGACTGCCTGGATACTTCAGGGTGATCTTCTCTGGCCTACTGTTGTAGAACAGACTGATTAGGCGGTAAACTACAACAGCTGAAGCGTTAAAGCTAGTTCGAGTGCTCTTTACCAACGTCCCCTGGTCTTACGCCGAAGACATTGGCGTCTAAAGCACCTTCTTTTTTTGCAGAGCTCAGTCTTTTTGGTGATCTAAAGTGAGAAGATTGGATCATGATGCTTGCCCGTTGGAGACTGTTGCGTTTGCTCAAGTTTTTTTTTTCTTCATAGTTGTTAGGTTTGTCCAGCGCAAACCTCGAAGAGCATCGATGATTCCTGGTTGAATGCTTACACAGTCAAGAGAATAATGAAATGTAGGATTGTCAGGCACTGGGGTTCCCAGCCTTTTGACGAATAACTTTGCTCCTGATGTCTGCCAATGAATGACTGACTTGGTTTAATAGTAGCCGGCTTCATATAGTCTTTTAGTCGATGAATCGTTGCCAGAAATGGTAGTAAACATGTATTTGTTGGCAAGGCAGTTTAATGTTAGGGGGCCCTAAAAAGAATTGATAAGATTGGTTCTCCAGATCACCAACTGCTCAGTGATAGTCAGAAAAGTGAGCTTGGGGAATACCTTCTCTGTGGACATGCCGTTCCTACGAACAACTGAGGAGGCTGTTGTAGCTGCCTGAATTCAGAATTGTTCTCCCTGGCTTACTATTGCAATATAATCTGCTCTGGTACCAGCACCAGGTTGGATAGAAGAATGGCCATAAAATCCCAAATTGCTAGAACCAGAGTGTGCTCTGGCTTGACGTCTTCTGGTATTTCGCCGGAGACGTTAACATTCCGAAAGCTTTTTTTTCTGTGGCACTCGGTTATCTTAAGAATACGGGGTTGAAACAGATTTATTTCGGTTGCCCATAAAAAAAAAGTGTCATCGGTAGCCGGGATGCCCAGCTGTAGGACTAACAACTATGTTCTTGGTGTACTGCCAATGAACGACTTCTATAACCGACAGTTTGATGGGGCATCTTATAACCACTCTACACTATCTTTGATTGCGGGTGGCTTCAATTTTACCTTGACGCTACCTAGCAGATCTTACTGAACTAAAGCGAAAAGTTGGCTTATTTTAGCAAAACTTTAAGCTTATTTAATGCTATTGTTATGAAATTTTTTAAGAAAAAAACTATGCGAAAACCATCTCAGATTTATCAAGAATCAGTATGCAAAATTTCATCAAAATCGGTTCAGTAGTTTTGGTGGTAAGCAATTACAACGGTCTTAGCGACTTTGCTTTATACATTAGTAAGATAAGACTAGAGACTAGCTACCCTTCATCACGGCTTCACCATAACTCATAGCGTTGGCTAGATGGATTTATCTGTCAAAAAAATAGCCTCCTGCTCACTTTCTCAACATGATAAATAGTAGAAATAGACGTGTGTACTTTTGAAAAGCAGATTTTTGTCGGAACCTTGCTAAAAAAAGTAAACAGGTCTTGAAAACTGATTTTTTGCGGTTTTGAACACAAATAAGAAATTTTCTGATCGAAAAAAAACTTTATAAGATAGACCTTCAAAAACCGATAAAAAAGCTTTTGTGAGTCCTAATTGGTCCATAACTTTTTGCAGAAAAAAATTGAAACCGTCAAAAATGGACATCTTATGACATTCAATTCCTCGGCTTCTAATGGCTTAAATTGTAGGTATTACTACTATCTAACTATGGTTAAAACTTGGTGAAAAAATTTTTGTAAGTTTTTTCAGAATTCTCGAAAATGTGAAAAGAAAGTGTTTTGCAAAAATGGAGAAAAATTCATGGAAAAGGCTCGAATTTTAATTTTGCAAAGTGATATTTATTCTTCAGATGTTCTTCTACAACTCAATACTTGTTTGAAATCTTCACAATAAAGCCCTCGAAAAACGCGTTTGAAAATAACGCATTTTTGCGGCTCTGGGCTCCGATGCGAACCAAACAACGGGAAGAGCCGCATGGTGGGAAAGCCTCTCTCTGCTGCTAGCCGAGCTTTTACGGAAAGTTAATGCACGTCTTAAAATCGGCAAAACGATAAAAAAAATACGATTACTAGGTAACTACTAAACAGAATTTAATGTTTTTTTAAGTGGAGTACCTTGGAACCTATGATGACAAACGAGCCATTATTTTCTCTGGACGTTGTAGAAAGCATAAACGTGTACGCGCACAAGCATGGTATGTCTTGCAGTCTGTGTCACACTCACTGCATGAATGTCAAGAACGTAGAGAGAGCTGACGATGACATCGAGGATGCACAAAAGGAGAATGACGGGATAGACATCCTGTTAGGTATGTGCCACTCTGCAGATAGCAAGAGCAACGCAAATAAGGATGAGGAAATAGATGCGACCGAAGAATAATCATGTATAAAATGTCTGAAAAATGACCGTGTACCATTTTATGAGTAGATATATTTGCAAATTATTATTACAATAATGAAATAGTTTTAATTTTTTTAACAATCGACTTTTGATATGTATTTAAGTCATATTTTCTTGATAAATTTCTAATAATTAATAAGTGACGAGTTATTATAAATAATTTAATGTAATAAATAAATAATTAATGTAACAAATATTTTACTTAAAAGTAATTAGAAGTACAGAAACCACAAGATGGTTTCAGTAATAGCAATAAACAACTTAAAAGCAACAGTACTGCATGTAAACTACAGCAGATGAACAAAGGGGGGTGATCGCTTATTTATTTTATTACGAGAATAGGCCAGTTGTTGATATTTTTGGGAGGTACCCCACATAAATGAAAAAAACCGTCAAATTTCATTAAGTAGTTCCCAAGTTATCGTATTTTTTATCGTTTGGATAATTTAAAGTCATGCATTCACTTTCCGTCAAAACCTGGCTACCAAAAAAGAGAGGCCTTCCCCACCATATGGCCCTTCCCTTCGTTTGGCTAGCATCAGAGCCCAGAGCCACAAAAATTCCTTACTTTCAAAAATTTTTCAGAGGCTTGTCGACATCATGGAGATTGCTAACGAGTATTGCGCTGTAAAAAACATCTTAAACATGAATATCAACTTGCGAAATTGAAATTGAATCGTTTTTCGCAAATTCTCCTAAGTTTTTCCAAACAATTTTTTTAAAATTTTTGAAAATTCTAGAAAAACTTACAAAAATTTTCTTACCAAGTTTTAACAACAGTTAGATATCAGATATACCTACAATTTAAGCCCCACAAGAAATTTCTAGGACAAGTAGAAGCCATGTAATTTCAAAAAATAGCCATTTTTGGCAATTTTTATGTTTTTCTGCAAAAAGTTATGAACCAATTAAGCTCTAATTGTTAGTTTTTGAAGCTCTTTCTAGTTGTTTTTTTATTCTTCATCAGAAGTTTTTTTTCACCTGTACAATCGCTAAAAACCTGTTTTCACGACCTTTTGGCATTTTTTCCGCAGGGTTCCGACAAAAATCTGCTTTCTTAAACTATACTAACCAATTTCTACTATTTTTCTCTAAATTTTTACGTTAAGAAAGTGGGCCGGAGAATTATTTTAGAATGCAGGAACTAATTCTCCATCTAGCTTACGCTATCACTAGATGTAACACCGTAGTGTGTTGACACGTCATGTAAAACGTTTTTGGTTCAAAGTTTGACATCTATTCTTGATACTTTTCAGAATAGAACACGTCTTGTTAAAAATATTTTTGTTCGGAATCATGCAGTTTGTTTGCCATAACCATTGCTTAATACCTTAAAATCTAAAAATTTGGAAGATATAAGTACCTACTATTATGAGATTTACAAAGGAGAGCTGATTTCTTACATAATAAATTCTTCATTTGACGATATTGACGCTGATATTTTAATCGTGATAAATTTACTGCATCAGTCTCCTGACATCTAAATTTAGAAACATTTGAAGCATTTGAAGTCTTCCTTTCAATTTTCTCTCTTACAACTGTAAGTATTGTGAAAAGTTTTTTGAGCCCTAAAGGCTATTTTTTGTCAATTTTGTTACATTATCGTGTATTTGTACCCGTAGTTTGACGTTTAATGGCCCTGAAAAGGACCAGCGAGCTAAATTCTTTCTTGACTTGAATTTCCAGCAACGTGACTGCCTGTTGACTTCAGGATGATCTTCTCTGGCCTGCTGTTGTAGCACATACTTATCAGAACGAAAACTACAACAGTTTGTAGGGGTCGTTATTATAAAAAAATTTATGATTATTATATAATATAATATTATTTCAATAAAATTCTTTTACGTAGCGTTATATGTTCATGCATAGTTAATATTCATGGATTCACATTTAAGAGGGATAGAAGACAAGGGGGACTTGAATTGTAGCAAGAGTACTGCTGCCCTGTTAGCTGCGTCTATTTTGACGAAGTCAACTAATTTGTTACTTATAAATTTTCGACAGATCGTGGCACAAAAAAAACTACTCAATTGAAAAATAATTAATTAAAACCCCAAAAGAAACAATTTTGCTGAATTTATCTGAACAGAGGATGGGAATGAATTGAGTAAAATAAATTTAAAATGCTATGATTATGAGCCACGGACGAAGATATATTTTGTGGCTCAAGGGAAAAACTCTGAAGAGAAAAATCCAAAAGAAGAACAATCAACGTAAATACAAAAGAGTGAGGTTGAATTATAAATTTTGAGATTAACTTTCTGTAATAAAGAGTGTATACTTATGTATGGTGTCAAGAAAACGTATAAGTGCACGTCCGCATGTGTCTCAAAAAACTCACGAATCGACAAACGTCTCACGGTCCGTGAAGCAGATTTTCGCCGTGCTTTTCTCGCAGCACATCAAGCTCCTCAAAGACCATGTAGATGACGATGATGATTGAGTGAAGAAAAGCGTGAGAGAAATTAATCCCGAAAAGGTGACTCCCAGATGCCCATGTGCGTGATGATGATGAGAAAGATGTAGAAGCCAGTAGGACGAATATAATACTCAACTATGCCAGATACTCGAGATCGCAGTTGACAACTGTAGACCACTCTGTATAGACAGATAGTTCAGAACTAACCCGGTGCGCCCACCCGCTAAGTAGTTGCAAGACCCCCCTTCCTTTTTTAATTCTCCCACCCGCTGCAGTCGTCAGGACCCGTCAATCCCTTACACCTTATATGCAAAGCCAGTAAAGAGAGAGAGAGAGAGAGAGAGAGAGAATGATATAAGCAATCAAGAGAGGGGGAGAGACCTATGACCCGAGGACACTTAATAAGAGCAAAAGAGATGGAGACGTAGGTGCATGATAGAGAAGGAGAGAAATGTCTAGCTAATGAGAGCATAGGGAGAGAGACATAATGAGATTTGGCGCGAGAGCGATTAAATGTACCGACTGAAACAAAAGGAGAAAAAGGATGAAGGTAAGAAAGAAATTGACCGGCGCTTGTATGTGTGAATATGTGATGAATTTTTGTGTAAACTCGGTGTGCTGCCAATTTCGGCGTGCTGCGAGGTTGATCCTTCACCGCTCACGAGGCGGTCTACGAATTGTAGTCTTTTCGACTAAACAGGACTCGTAGTTACAAAATGGAGTTCATATTGCCCCCAACACGTATTACGAGGTGTTTCAGTGGGAGTGTGTAGGAACGTAGTCAGATTCTCAATGCCCCTGACTCATGATACACAACGTCCCGAGGTCTTGTGATATTGATAAATATATATTTGTCAACTCTCTTGTGCTCCAGTTGGACGCTGTAAGTCACCGATGTCCCAGGATCGCTCCAGTTTGTACTGCGCTGGAAATTCTCTGATTTACTAGTTTACTTATCTAGAGAATAGCTCTAGTTCGCATTGCCCCAGACATCCGATCTTTACCCGAAGAATACAAGAGAGAAGTCACTGGTGAACGGGGAAAACTAGGAGACTGTTGTAGCCTCTTCTAGCCCCAAAAGTGATTAACATAGGCTGGCATGGGCCTTTTATACCCTCCTGAGAAGCTGCGTCGGCAGTTTTGATTAGGCGGCTTGAATAGAATAGTTGTGAGCTCTAGTATTAGGTATAAGTTCATGTCATACGTTTGATTGGTAAGGCGCTTTTACATTTCTTAATCGTGTGAATATTTAAATTCACGATAGCTTTGGTTTGTTGGTATATTTAAATATTTAAAATGGGATACTAATTATAAACATACTTGTGACCTCACAAGCTGAAGCATTAAAGCTAGTTGTAGAGCTCTTTGACAATGTCTCCTCGTGTTACTTTGGAGACGTTGATGTCTAAAGCACCCTTCTTTTTTTGCAGAACTCAGTCATTTTAGTGATCTAAGGTATGATAATTGCCCGCTAAAGACTGTTCTGTTTGCTTAAATTTATTTTTCTTTTATAGCTTTACTGTTAGATTTATTTAACGCAGACCTCAAAGTGTATTCGTGATTCCTGATTAAATGCTTAGAGTCAAGAGGGTAATACAGTTTCGTTGGTGGCCAGGGGTCCCAGCCTCACGACGAAAAACTCTGCTCGTGACGTCTGCCAGTGAACGACTGACTTGGTTTAATAGTAGCTGGCGATTTAAAATATTTGAGTGGACAAATCGCTGCCCAAAATGGTAGTTAAAATGGGTTTATCGGCAAAGTAACTTAACGTAGCATGGCCCTGAAAAGAACCGATGAGATTGATGGTTAAGTAGGAAACGTTAATTCTTATAGAGCCAGTGGTGATACTTCTAGCCATTTTAGAATATTGTTTTTGATGATGGAGAGTGGACTTTGGGTGGCTTGACTCTTACCGTCAGAGTTTCTGCGTACGCAGATCGTACTGCAGGGAGGTACGCCACTGGCTGGAGAATATCTCGTCTTCAGGTCGTTCCTCAGAAAATCAACCGTTCATCGTTAATCAGGGAAGTGGGCCTGGAGAATACCTTCTCTGTGGGTATGCTGCTGAAATGGGTATACTCTGTGGGCATACTGAGGAGGAAACCGATGAAGTTGCCAGTTGATGTAGCTACCCGAACTCCTTTAGGTGGTTTTTTCTAGCTTGCTGTTATAGCAAATTGTGCTTGGGTAGCCCCAGTTAGGTTAAAAGAACAGCTATAAAATCTTAAAGTGTTAGAGCTGACTATATTTTGGCTAGTCGTCTCCTGATATTACACCGAAGACGTTGGCATTCAGAACGCCTTTTATTCGGCGCACTTATTAATTTTGTTTTTTTGGGATGGAATTTAACGTCCAGTAGATAGGACGTTTTCTAGTAGGGGATAAATTTGTTTGTGGATAGTATAACCAGACCCACTTACTTCTATCGCAGGCAGCATCGGTTTTACTTCTATACCACCTAATGAATCCTACTCAACTAAAGTGAAAAGCTAGCGTATTTTTGCAAAATTTTAAACTTATTTATTACTTTTCATATTAATTTTTTCAAGATAAAAACTATACTAAAATTATTTAGGGTGTGTCAAGAATCAGTATGCAAAATTTTAGCCAGATCGGTTGAGTAGTTTTTACAGCTAGCGATTACAACGGTTTTAATAACTTTGCTTTACATATTACTAAGATTTTATAAGCATTAGCTTTACTATTTCTTCTTTAATTTTGTTTTATTATTTGGAAAATGACTGCAGGATCATTCACACAACACTTTGCTCTAATATTCTAAGGAAAACCTAACTAATAATAGATATAATGTCTGTTTATAATCTGTGTTTAATTTTTTGTGCGATATTTGAACTAGCTTTTATATTCTATGTTCAAACTATTAGTGTATAATAATTTGTATGTTTTAATTTTAATTTCAGTTGTTGCAATAATCATTATATCCTTATTTTATTTGTGAGAAAGTTACTAAAATGACGTGTACCACTTTTATTAACAATCTCCACTTTTGAACTATCAGAAATTTGATGTATTACGTCTAACTATACAAGAATTACCGATACAAGCAACAGCTAGATCTATTATTTTTCTCTGCGTTTTAAAAGTAGGTAAAAGTAAATAATCAATTTGTCTTGACTGGACGACTCTTGGTAAAATCTCGCACAATATAATCCAAAACCTCAACGACAGTCACAAATGATGACGAAAAAAATCTTGCTAAAGTTGGTATGATAGAGCTTCCAGAACTTTCTTTGTATACACTATAAATAATAGTAAATATTATATAAATCTTTTATCTGTTTTATATTAAAGGTTTCCTTTGTTTATTTATATCTTGAAATGTTTGTTTGCACTTGCCATTTTGCAAATCTTTTGTTTTTTTCTAGAGCTATCTTTCCCTGTATTTAAATTATTTTATCTACTTTTTCTAGTAACCAGCTGAATGCAAACTGTGTCCCTAGGAAACCTGAACAGGCATGCACATATAAACACAATTCCTGCGCACTACCCATAGGATAAGGTATGCCAGATGAATTGAGCATGCGAGCATAACATTCCTAAAGTCATCCATAATAGCAGTACAATTTCTATGCGATCAAATACAACCATTTGTATAATAAGCGCTAAGTCACAACATTTCTGGGATATGACACTTTATCGTTAAACGAAAATAATCCTACATTGTCACTAAGTGTCACCACTACTTTTTTAAACTTGTCTATGCTCTTCTTCCTTTTTTTAAATGCTTCTGGCACCATATACAGTAAAGTAATATCAAAACACATTCCACCTATTACTACAATGTACTCACGCACATTATATCAAAATTAGAAATCAACATTTGATCAAAATAAATGTTGAAAGTTAGTAATGTATTTACAAGGTTTAAATCGCAGTCTGTTTAATTTTTTAAGATTTACTCGTAATTAAAATTTAATGATTGTAATTTAATATGATACCAGCAACAAGTTTTTTAGTTAGAAATGCTAGTGTTACCACTTACAAATGCAGGGGTTAAGTAACTCTTTGCAATTTTAAGAAGACAAATTTTCTTCCTTAGTAGGAAACTATTTGCCGCCTCAAAATTATGTAACTAGTTGCGTACCCTGATGACTTCACCCACATTGAATATCTAGTTTGAATAGAGGAGAAGCTGAGAAAACAAAAAAAATGCCAAATTATAAGGTGCTTATATATTAAAGTTTTTTTCCACACCATAAAGCACAGGAAAGATAAAAATTTAATGAAATATTAGATTTCATGAGATGTGTTATAACAACATCGACTACCTGCTGACGTGCCTGTCTTACGTTACTGAAGACTACCACAAACTTCTACTTATTAAAGTGACTCCATAGAGATGATGGCAAAAGTGGCTCAGCCAATGTACCGTAACATTGAAAACATAGCTTCTAGAGGTCAAAAGTTAAAACTCCCTGTCAAAGCTGTTTTGTAGTTAGTACTTATAAGTAGCATTAAAATATTTCTATTAAAGTTATCTTTAATTTTAGTAGCCAATGACACATTAGAAGTTTTAATTGAACTTCACACAATAAACACCCTCTTTATATAACAGAAAGATATAAGAAACCACACAGTACAAAGCTATACCATACAAAATGGCCTTGTTTAGGGGGGGAGCTGTGGAGAAGTTGAGTGGGAGTGGAATGAGTGGGTATTTTGCTGTCAGTTCCCATAAAATGTAAACTGTTTTAGAATATCCGATTAAAATTACGCTGATTATTCTTTTAGAGAATTTTGACTTTGGTTTAGGTAAATAAACATAGGCTTCATAGCTGGATCCCTTAATTTTGTTCAATAGGATTTTACTCTTGCATTTAGATTAATCAGTGCAATGTCGAAGTTAATTGATTTCGAGGGGTTTAGTTGGAAGTTATCTGCTTCTTCGGCAGCTAGTACTCACAGGGATTCAAGTAATCCGAAATCTATAAGGAATGCTTTTGTTTTCTGCAAAAGAGTTTTATTAAATCTTTATGATACTCCGTTAAGTTTAGAAGTTTTTGGTGGAGCATAATTGCTATCTATATTTTCTTTTTTCATCGTCTCTTTCAACTCTCCATAATTCTTGTTCACATAATCTATTTGTAAGTAGCGTATTTTCTAATCTTTTTCCTACTTAATTTCTCGTGATTTTAATAAAGTTATCTACACATCTACCCACTTCATTCTTGTTTTTAATAAAAATACTTGTGCGAATCTCAAATAGTTATTATATATAGTTATAATATCTTATGCAAACCTCACATTAAATGCATTAATGCCTTGCCATGTCGAAAGTAAATAAAAATGGTAAGGCAAAAGTCAATATTACTTAGTTTGATTTTGTCGAATTACGAGTACAAAACAGTATTATTATACGAGTGTCATACAAAGTATGTGTTGCGCCAAAAAGACTTGACTAATTTTATATTTTGATTCTAGAAATTTTTACGGCTACAGATTTATTAGAAAGAATACTATGTTTTATTAGTATATAAATTTTTCTAACAAAATATTAACTAAACATATTAAACTTACCTAACACTGTGATTTTGTTAAAAGCTTTTATATGGGGATATTATAACTTTTGAGAAAAATACCGTTATCGAATTTTTATTTTTAAAAAACTTGTTAACATGGATATTGCTCATATTAGAAAGTACTAAATAAAAACGAAACTTTTACAATACAGCTACGGTAATTGTAAATTCTCACTATAATTTGCTTGGCTAAAAAATTATGACTTTAGCGAGCCTCGAATTATTTATATGAATTTTACTTAATTGTGATTCATTAATTGAGTCGGAAATCGATAATTGGTATCAAAAAAGGATAGATTTAAATAAAGATGAGTAACATCACAAATATAACAACTAAGTAATTGTGATTTATTTATCAAGATAGAAAAAAAATACAGTCACACGCGAAAATTTTGCTGTTCACGAAAAAAAAGGAGCTAGACAAATTCAACTTAAACTGATAAAAGTTCGTTTGAGTCAAGACAAGGAGTTGATATGAAACACGAACCTGCCTTTGAATTAAGACGACGAGTCGATATGATATATGACCTCACCGATTTAAGTAATCAAATAATACACCTATGTGAATATTCTGGATGCCTGGACTAAGGCTGGCAAACTCAGGCAAATCGTGAAAAATGGCTGCGTTAAGCATTTAAACGGACAAGGTCAAGACAACATTGCTGTGCTACCTCTGGCACCAAGGGCCTTGCAACGAAAAAAAGTCTATGCTAGTTGACTGCTAACCAGGGAGTAGGCCTAGACGCTCGCTCATAAGGAGCTCAAGCCGTCTCGTTCAAAAGGAGAACCAAGAGTAGGGCTAATACACACAAATACACCAAACTGGAGAACATACCTTCTTATCATTATTAGGAAGAATTTCCAAATGCGGTAGTGCATGCCCGTGTAAGCCTCCTCCAGGCCTTTCTGATAGAGAAGCAGCCACTCGCTGAGCCACGAGTATTGCGCGCCTTTGTAAAGATCATGCTAACGTGAACAGTAATCTTCAATAGTCCCACTGAATTTCTACTTAAAGATGCTCATATCAAGATATTTTGAATATATAAATGTATGCAAGGGTTAATTTGTACAAATAGTTCATAAATTCACCGAACGAAATAAATTATTTTCAAAAATACAGTTTATGGATTCTTATTTAAGATGCTTTTTTTCTTTTCCTTTCTTTTCTTAAACTACTTCGTCATATAATCCTCAGAAATTTTTTTAAGCTAATTACATAGATTCAATTACTCCTTCCAAAAAAATTTTTACATAAAATACTTAGTAGTTATATACATTTAAAACTCTTAATTTGTTACTTATTCAACTAGCTTTTATCATGATGTCTTTTTTATTTGTTGATGAAATCCAAACATTCCAAATTACAGTTACTTAATAACTAAGTAGTTCTAACAATCAATAGTTTTTTATTACGAAAACCGTAGAAGCGATTTACAAGTCACTCAAACAATTGTTTTTATTAAATGATTTGTTATTTTACTACTACTTAAAAATTAATTATTACGGCACTCTGAAAAATAATTAGAGTTTCCTATATTATCGATCAGATTATGTTGATACTACTACAGCTGTGTTCCACGATTTATTGAAAATAGCTTAAGTACTAAAAAAATAATACAATTTGTTGCTGGTAATTAATTAGTTTATTTATTTATTACAAATTCTTATTCTAATACTGAAACTAAGGTTTTAACGTTTGAGGTATTCAAAATATAGGGTTAGGATAATAGGATAATAATGTATTTTAGATACTTAAATTTTCATTCACATTTAAAATTTGCTGAGTGGGTATCCTAACTGAGTAACGCCACGTCTTGTCCACCGTTGTTAATGAGTACATAAACATAAGCACGTACATTCATATACGACCGCCATTCACCACAGAGAGAGTCATCCATGAGCCCCCCCCCCCCTTTTCTTAGACGTCGTTGTTCTTTACTGTTATCTGCAAATCTGCTTGCCATGGAAAAAGACATTATACCAGTTGTCTACTTATATAATATATCCTAGTGATTAAATCATTTCAAAAACACCGCAGAGTTATCTGGAAGGAAGTGACGAAGACGAGTCTGAAACCCAAGCCCTCTAGCCAGGAAGCAAGTGCTTTACCGTCTTAGCCACTGAGAACTTCCAACACTGCGTGCTATCTACTGTGAAATTAGAAAGTACCTTTACCTAATATTTTGCGATTGACAGCTTTGCTTGATTTTAAAAATACGCCTGTCCTAATTATACACAGGAAAAATTTGGCTTGCAGGTAACTTAATGATAAGACCATTTCTTGTGGATTGAGCCCGAAAAAATCTTGTTTTAAGCATTTTAAGATACACATGCCTCGTTTTCGTTGTTATAACGACTTTCTGACGTATATTTTTCAGTAAAGCTGTGAAGTTAAATTTAAGTGACCTAATTAAATCAAAGTAAATGAGACATACCGGCAATAGTATTTATTTTTATATATTTGAAAATTCGAGTGTGCAAATCTAAAGCTCGGTCGCCGACGCGTCTGCTTTCTTAAACTTACTTCGTCACGCTCCCATGCGACTTGAGTTTACAATAGAAAATAGCTATATGTTTATTGCTTTCCTCAATCTTATTTAGATAGAGTGGATTACTTTACTTATATGGTACCTAAAATTTAAAAAAATATTCAATTTGTGTGATACAAAGATTCCAACAAGAATTTGTTGTACATATATTTAATGTCAGTGTGGTGAAAATTTTAATTTCGTTCTACATTACGTGACTAAGAATTCGTACATATATTTATATGTATATTATAGCAAGCATTTAAAGTACACAGAATGCTTGAATCACATGTAACATACAAAGTATATTAAAGTTAATAGATTATATACATGTGCGTGCTCGATTACGTAGTAATATTAAAATTTTCAATATTTTAATGTATTATTCTTGAAGATCTATTGAAATTAGGTGTGCTTTAACTTTTTCAGTTTCTATTATACCAAATTTCATAACATACGAGTTAAAAGTCTCACTACTGCTGGGGGTCCCAAAACCCAAACCTAGTTTCTTTTTAACATTGTGAACATGCCAAACTTTTTAAAATATTTATTGCTTTATTGTTGCTAGTTGAGAAGTGTCACATCTTTTTTTTGTTACCCTCTTAATTTAAAATTTTTTTTGCTTGACAATTGCATATTTGAATTGATGACTTTGACCTAACTGAAAAGCAACTTTGGTATGATATAAGTGATCGCTTATCATATCATATTATGGAACATGGCAGGTTTTTGTAGCAAGAAGTTGTAGTCCTTATTTATTTGCGGATGTTATAAGTTTTGTACAAAAAATTTAACCCCATTTTAGTAAAATTAAATCTGAAGGCTTTTTTAGTTTTACTATATGCTTTAGATATAATGTCTCTAATATTTGATAGATTAATTAGTATACGCTTGATAAAAACGTTATAATTATTTTTAGACTTTAATTTGTTACTGCTTTTATTTAATAATAACGACAGTAAAAAGTTTTTTGTAGCATAGTATTACTTTTTTCCGCTAAAATAAGAAATTTTTTTATAAGAAAGACTGAACTAACATAAAGTAAGAAAAGTATTTAAGATTTGTGAGGTTACGCACGTGGTTAAAAAATGTAAATGCGCCTGATTCTCAAACGTGTGACATGGAGATACACCTTATTCTAGAGCTCGCAACTATACCTATAACTATATTTGTATACACTCGAATGCATGGAGGAGAGCTAAGTGTATTACTTACTTCTCTCCCTCTTCCTCCCTGAAAGCAAGATAAGCTTTCCAAATGAAGTTGATCATTCAACTACAGAAACAAAAATATAACTGTCAAATTATTAAAGTTTTTCTATCTTTTTTACAGTCACGGTGAGATCAACACGAATAAATCACTATTTTTGTTCAAATAAATAAATGCCTTCATCACAACGACCCAGTGCGCTTAAATCAAATCTTATTTTTCTGCCTTAAGTAATATTATTTCCTCACATACGAATGCTTTTACACAAACGATCCAGTGCACTGAAGTCTTTTTTTTAATAATTTATATTTGTTAACCATGAATACATTACTTAACTGCTATAATACGAGGCTTCAATTAAATCTTAAGCTTCGAAACTTTACGATAAACATATATAGCTTTCAGTCCTTCTATGATCCATGCGTTGGTAGCTCAGTTGGCTAGCACTTTTGTAATGACTTTTTTTTTTGACCCAGGTTCAAATCTCACTGGGAGCAAAAATTGACACGCACACACACACACATATACATATACTAGTGGGGCTTACGCCCCCCTGCGCGCACTGCGCGCCAACCCCCCAACTTCCGAATTTTATAAGAAATACATTTTTACAATTTTTGTGTATTTATTCTTATTTATTCTTAACTTTTTCAGTTACACAGTAAAGCAATTGTTGGAAAATGATATATATTGGAATATGATAAATTTGACGTCAACACATCAAATTTTTGGTGGGAATTCGTGATTCCTGATACATTAAGTTATCTTGAAACATTCAAGTTATCTGAAATAAGAAAACACGTAAACTTTTCAATAAAATCCAATATTCTATTCATGTTAATTAATGATATTAAACATATTTTTACTTACAGTTTTGTGAATGTTTCTATAATGTCTTAATAATAAATAATTTCTTGAAAGTTTTTTTCCAGATTCTGAGCATACTATATTATCATCAGACTGATAAGTCATTTCATGTCGTCGTAAATGTGTTTGTCTCTTAAATTTTTTTCCACAGATAATACACGGTAAAAACAAAAATTTGTTATACATTTATACATTATGATTGAGCATAATCGTTTAAATTATTTGAGATACAATCAAAAAAATTTAAGAATAGAGTGTTACGAAGGATTATTAGATGCGATAGCTAACAGTGCATCAAATTCATCTAAAAATTTTAAAACAGAGGAAAAATAGGAAATCTTTATATACTACCTTCTACGTATATAGGAAGTCCGAGATACATGCAGAAACATTATCAAGATGCAATGGCTATTATGAGAAAATGCGGTAGACCAGACTTATTTATTACAGTGACATGTAATCCTAAATGGAAAGAATTGAAGCTTTTATTATCTAAATTTCCAAAAAATACAACACCAAATGATATTCCAAATATTACGGTTCGGTTATTCCACGCAAAATTACAATCAATTTTAGAGGACATTATTAAAAAAAATCTTTTTGGTAAAGTATTAGTATACGTTTACACTAATAAATTTCAAAAACGTGGTTTACTACATGCACACTTATTAATAACATTACATTCTGATGAGAAAATCATAACACCTGAACAAATTGATAAATTTATTTCGGCTGAAATTCCTTCGAATAATATAACACTTACAAAATTAGTGATTAAACACATGCTTCATGGCCCTCATACAGATAAAAGTCCATGTACAAAAAATTCTCACAAAAAGTGTACAAAAAATTTTCCAAAAACTTTTACAATCCAAACAACACTAAAAAATAACGGTTACCCACAATATATAAGAAGAAATAATATGTCTGAAAAACATATTTACAAAAGTCTGAAAATAGATAAGTCTTATGTTGATAATTCAATGGTTGTTCCATACAATAAATTTTTGTTAATGAAGTATAAATGTCATTTAAACGTTGAATATTAAGCATCAATACAAAGCATAAAATATATTTATAACTACATACATAAAGGTAGTGACAGAGCATATATTAAAATAGGAAAATCAAACGAACTAAATGAAGAAATAGTAGATGAAATTAGTAGTTACGTAGATGCTAGATATGTAAGTCCAATGGAAGCAGCTTGGAGACTTCAAGAATATCCAATTTGTGGTAGAAGTCATACAGTTGTAAATCTAGCTGTTCATCTTGAAAATAAACAAAAACTCATATTTGAAGAAAATAATATCAAAAGTGTGATAAAAAATTATCAAACACCCCTTACAGCTTCGTTTGAATTAAATAAAGTAGATGATTTTGCAAAATCACTAAAATATGTTAACATTCCAGAACATTACATTTTTGACAATAAACTTAAAATTTGGAAAAAAAGGAAAGTTACATTGAAAAATATTGCTATAGGTAGATTAAACATAGTATCTCCCAAAGATCATGAACGCTTTTTTTTAAAACTTATTTTAAATAAATTACATGGGGCTACATCGTTTGAAGAAGTTAAAAAACATAATGGAATAACATATAAAAATTTCAGGGATACTGCAATTGCAATGGGTTTAATAGAACATGACTCTGAAATCGACAATATTTTTAAAGAAGCCATAACAATTATGTTTCCATACCAGTTCAGACAATTTTTTGCTTGGTTTTTAAATTCAGAAAAACATTTAAGGAGATAAAATATGGAATGAATATAAAAAATATTTTACGGAAGACTTCGATAATAATAATAAAAATTGTGCTCTTCTACACATTAATCAAATTTTGGTATCGGAAGGTAAATCATGTGAGTCTTTTAGTTTACCGACACCAACCATTAGCAACTATATAAATAATTGCAATATTGAGGAAATATCTTTCAGCAAAAAAATGTTCGATATAATGTACACAAATTTAAATAAAGATCAAAGAAAAATTTGTAAAACTATTTGTGAACAAGATGAAAAAGTATATTTCATAGATGGTCCTGGTGAATCCGGAAAAACCTACTTATATAAGACACTCATTTATTACTTTATATCTAGAGGTAAAATATTTTGTCAATGACTTGGACAGGAATTGCATCTGTATTACTACCAAAAGGTATGACCAGTCATAGAACTTTTCGTTTACCTCTAAGACTTAGATAATATTGAAAGTGTATTTTTAGAATTTAAAACTAAAAAAAAAATTAAGGGAAGTTGATTTAATAATATGGGACGAGGCTTTTATGATTCCGAAAAAAGCTTTAGAAATCGTTGATAGAATGTTAAGAGACTTGTGTAATACAAAACTTTGCTTTGGTGATAAATTAATAGTATTAGGAGGAGATTTTCGACAAATCCTTCCAGTTATAAAAAACGGTAATAGAACTATAGTAATAGAAGAAACTATTAAATCATCATTTTTATGGAACTTCTTCAAAATTTTAAGATTACAAAATAATATCCGTTCTAGTAATAACGAATTTTCAAAATTATTGTTAAGAATTGGAGAAGGGGACATAGAAACATTTAACATTCCTAAATCCTGGATAACAGATGATGTCTGTACCAAAATATTTGGTAATTACAGCAACTGTTTTGACAATAACGTGGTACTAACTTTACATAATGAACATACTTTTTTTTTTAAACAATAATATTTTAAGTAAATTACATGGGGAAACTAAAACTTATTACAGCATCGATACTGCAACATATAAAGGTGTTGATAAATCAGATGATAATATTTATATAAATTTTCCCGTAGAAATGTTAAACAACATTCGTGAAGGCTTACCACCTCATGAACTTAAATTAAAAATAGGTACAATAGTGATGTTAATTCGAAATTTGAGTATATCAGACGGATTATGTAACGGTACTCGATTACGAATTACTAAATTACTGAAGTAAAACGTAGAAGGCGAAATAGTAACGGGAGAAAAAATTGGTAATAAAGTTTTCATTCCAAGAATTACATTAAATACTGAAAATACTTCATCATTACCTTTTATTTTATATAGAAAACAATTCCCATTAGTTGTAGCATTTGCTATGACTATAAATAAGTCTCAAGGTCAAAGTTTTGATAATGTGGGATTATACTTAAAAGAACCTTTATTTTCTCATGGTCAATTATACGTGGCTTTATCAAGATGCAAAAATAAAAATGGAATTATTGTTCAAGTCGATAGAGAAAACAGTTTAGAGATTGAAAATATAGTTTGGAAAGAAATTTTTGAATATAATAATGTATCTAATATTCATAACATGATTTAATTATTATTTTTTTATGTATAGGTAAAATTTATTAATTAATAATACATATCCTGAATGTTTATCGTGTTTATCTATTGTGCCAATTTCAGCATTAATTTAAAACAAAATAAAAATGGACGTAAGTCTTCGTGGTTTCATCAGGTTTTATAAGATGACTCATAAAGTGATGCGAAACTTTCATTGTTTATATTAATGATACTCTAAATTTAACTTAAGTTTATGTACGTAAAAAGAAGAATTGTGTAATAAAGGACTATATAAGTGATGATATATTATGCGCACCAATATATGTGTATATATTATTTCAAAATATTGTTAACTCCATGTAAATTAATTTTTCAACTTACTTAGTTGTATAAATAATGATGTTTTGCGCAACAACCCCCTATAAATCAATTTATGACTTTAAATTTCTTCTTGACGATGAAATAAATCATGGCAATAAGACAGTTTTGTCCAAAGACAGGTAAAGACGGTATGATCACGGTCAGGTTCCAAAAAAGTGATGTGGGGAGGCGATGCCATAAAAAAATTCGTGGGGGTCAGTGGGAGGGCCATAGGGGGTAGGTGGGGGAATGTGGGATGTTTTGAGAAAAAATACTATACAATATTTCCATGTGATTTGGTAGGAATGAGGTAACAGACTTTAACACATTGACAGGGCTGGCAAAATGCAACGTTACAAAATGCTAACAAAAAAAGTCAGCCCACCAAAAACTTTATGCTTACAAAGAAACCAAGGGATCAAGTAAATCGAAATACAATTGATTGTATTTAAATTTAGCCCATTATAGTATTGTGCAGTAGTCTGTAACTATTTAATTAAATATTAAAACATACATTGTTATCATCCCATGAAGCCATACGTGGTTGAACCCCCTGGCTTGAATAAAGACTTATACCATACTTTTATAATATTTTGTGGGGGGGCGGTGGGGGGCCATGAAAAAATGTGTGGGGGGTTGGTGGGGGGGTTGTGGGGGGGGGGGGGTTGTGGGGGGGCTGTGGGGGTTGGTGGGGGGATGTGGGGGGTTTTGAGAAAAACTACGATATGTCAAAATAAGCTAGAAAATAACAGATTTTTACCTTATATTGTGGGGGGTTGGTGGGGGGCGGTGGGTGGGAAATGGGGGCCGGTGGGGGGGCGGTGGGGGGTTTGTGTGGAATTCCCCACTGAGTTAACTATATAATATAGGAAGAGATATATATATATATATGTGTGTGTGTGTGTGTGTGTGTATATACATATTAAGTGCAAGATTACATTAAATGTCTTACACTTTATTTATGATTACCTACGAATTAAGTTTTACTGGAGGCAAAAAAGATTTTTTTATTTTTTTTTAGTATAAAGTATACGAAACAAGATTACCAACTAAAACTTAAATAATTTTAAAACCATTAATGAGCCCTTATGTATTTCTTACATTACACTTCTAAACCTTTCTTCTTTACAGACGCTTAACTCTGGCCCTTTTTCGGCCTCTTATGACGTTTATCTGATTGTCAGGCAGCTTTAACTGCCAATTTTATAATTCATATCTTCTATCTTGCAAAAGAAACACCGTGCTGAAATCTAACAGTTTTTTTTTGATGATTACAGCTGCCACACCAAAAGTATAACTTTGATCTATCCACTCCTTTGCATTCTAGTGAGACATAACCGTACCCTAGGCATTAAAATTATCTAGTCACAGGCAGCCTCCTTCTTACACGCCAGAAGTTTACTCCTACTTAATCCTACCCACGTGCTCTACGTGTTTTGCATCCATTTCTTCTTATGTTACATACGCCATTTTTTGTCCTCAAGTTCTTGCTTTTAGAAATTGGACCTTTAAGTCTTACTTACAGTTTAGTATGGCTTTTTCAAAAAATTTATTTCTTTCTCCTTCTTCAACGATACTATCGAGATTTTCAATCTCAAGCGTCATTTTTTATGCAGTCGTGACAACCTTTCTGTGACCAACTGCTGAGTTTTCTACACATCGGGAAAATTCTACGACATTCTTAACTCCTCTAGCTTTCAGGATCAAATTTTTTTTTTTTTTTTGAGGTGACAAAACTTTCTACAATAGCTTCTATCTTGTATAGGTTAAAACCTTTCTTTATTAAACTTGAAAACTCCAGCAAAGGTTTTTTTTTTACCCATCTTCACCAGGACTTTTTGATCGTGATGGAAATTTACTCAGATACCTCTAACTAATTGAAAATTCCTCTTCCTGCGTGCCAGCACTAATTTCCTTATTTTTAGATGTCACAGTTCTTTGCCTTTTTTCCAGGCTTTTTTAAGGAAACCTCATTTTTTTCAGCCCGTGCTATTTCCTTGAGGGCACAGTTTGTTGTTTTTTTTTTCTGACCACGGCAACGACAATTGTTTCCTTCGCATTTCCTGCTTTGCTAGGATTTAACACATCTCTTGTAAAATCGATAGCGCATTTCTTCACGACTAAAAAAAACATCTTTATTCATGACTCCTGCTGATTTAATCCCACAGCTACCCAGAATTGCAATGAATTGGAACTGCCAGTGGATTCATCCAGGAAGGTCACTACCTCAGCTACTTGTGTACTAGAGACGCTCTTCAAGCTTCGTTCTGTTAATAGGGATTCTACCCTTAGCTTGTTTCTGTTAGCCAACCTTGGGTATTCAAATTACACAGTGCTCCTTATATCTAACGTGTAAGACGGCTCATTCACAAAGTGCATAACTACACCATAGGTGCGTAAAATCTGATCAAGCAGATCATATGAAAGCACTATCCTATCACAGTTTACCTTAGACATCCTAAAAAAAGTAATTAGAATAAATGTCTTAATATACATATGTATAAATTCATTATCACCCTCTTGGGACTAAGACATGGCTATTTTGATACTATACAATGTATTTAGTCAAACGTTAGTTGATTATCGGTAGATAAAACGGTAGAGTAAATCGATAGATTGATAAAGCTCGAATCCCATCCAGCAAAGATCTCATTTATTAATAGATCATCAAGATCTGTAGGCAGACACGCTACCAACAGATCCATCATGTGGCTATATATATATGTATACTAGTCAAAGTTCACCCCCCCATAAATTAATAATGGCTAAAAATTTCTTTATGTATAAAAAATTCCATTGTTCAAAATAGCTAACACTTACATAAAATTTCCGACACAGAAAAACTTAAAAAATAAGAAATAATTTTCTTACAACATTACGATCAACAAAAACAAAGATAATATAAGCTACTAACAGCGAAGTGTGTCCTTTTCCTACCAGAAATGGTATTTTTATGTCCAAGTCGACTACAACGTCGTATAAGTAGATATTAATGTTAAAACTTTTTTAAATGATCTAGACAAATTTTCTGCTAAAAACACATTAGAATTTAGACAATAAAAAGTATTGTATTGGTTAAGCGATTAAAAAATGGTTTTGTTAGTTACACAAATTTTTTAATTTCTTTGAGGCAAGAGATATTAAAGTCAAGAGCTAGAGATATAATAAAATAAGAAATCTCTCAAATACTTAAATTTAATTATGCAATGTCACATTTTTTATGTCAATTACATTAAAGTGCCAGTGATATTAACTTCAAAAGTTTTGTAAGCTACATTATCCAATGATCTTACAAAAAAAAGGAATTGTATGCATGTACATCAACTCCTTATCAATATTTTTTGTGATTATAGCTCAGACCACCGATAATTAAGACAGGTTCGATACTAGGGTTGTCTATCGTATTCCGAGGTTGACCAATCTGATATTGCACAAATACTTCTATGCAAATATATTTTGTATTACCTGAAAAAGTATAAAATAACAAATCGTTCTGGAGGTTGGTGCACTCCGTGCGTGGGAAGCAGAGCCCTACTTATACGTATTTAGGATGTTCTTTGTCAAACGGAATAAGGACCTGCCCAACATTTTAGAAGTCATAAAAAATGTCATATGTGTACAAACTGTAGCTCAGTTAGTTAGCTTTTTATGCCGTCTGGATTTTTTACAAAATTCAAAATGGCAGGTCAATATGGTAGATACAATTACTCTAAGGTAGCTGTCTTATCTAATTTAAATTAATTGTGTACCTCTAAAAATATGAATTCAAGCTTCATTATATATTTACACCGCTTTTTACAAATATTTACTTACTTTTAATTAATCACACTATTTTGACGTTTTTTCACGTCAAAAAATTCTTTAAAATTAATGTTTCAACAAATTGTTTACACCAAAACATAAATTAATGCGTCATTTTTGATTGTTTTGCACATTAAAAAATTTTCAAAAGCGCTGATTTTGCTCATGCTTTTGGCACACTATAAACCAATACCTTTTTCTAGGGTTATATATTGCTCAATCTTCGTAACTTCAGCCAACTGTACATAAATCAGTTTTTCTTAGTTTTTGATCTTATTATGCGTCAAAAAATTTATTTAAAAAAATTACTTTTAATTTTCTGTAGAATGACAAAAAACATTTACTACTTTTTATTGCACTAATTACTGATATTTTCTAACCTCAAAAAACTTCGAAATAAACTATTAATGTACGGTTTTAAATGGTTTTAAAAGTTTAACCATTCAGGACAAATCATGAGGCTATAATTAAAAAAAAAAAACTTTTGCTCGAATTCAAATTATTTTTGACCGTTCTATTATCCATAACACATGAAGAAAAATCCAATTCCCTGGTACATAGCTTTTTAAAGAATAAAAGAAACATTATTCAACAAAGATATATGTTATGTTAAAGAAACCATGGTCTTATCCGAATAGTTCATGATTTGAAAAAAAATTTAAGAACAAAAATTTAATCGCAGAAAGCTTTTTTCCAATTAACTGGCAGTGGTATTTGGTTCTTTTGGCCATATTTGGTTGTTAATAATTCTTCAATTTGACTTAAGTACCTAAATGCACTCAGGGTATTGTTTAATGAGACTTTGAAAGCATGAGATTTTGAAATTTTTGTGGTACTGCTGGTGCTTAAGTAAATTTTTTTACCTGTTTCTTAGATGTTCTGTCGTAGTCTTGTTAAAAGTAGTGAAAAAATATGATCTCTAGAAACTCGTTCGTTCCTAAGTACTGTGTCACAAGCACCCTTGCCATTCACAATTGCATCAAAATGCTATTCTACCTAAAAGAATCTTCCTGATGGTACACTAAGTAAACTATTTCGTGCCGGTTATAAAAACACTAGTGGCCCCCTGTCTTAGCTTCGCCTGAGTCTTACTAAATGGAACACCATAGTGTGTTGACATGTAATGTACAACGTTTTCAGTTAGGAATTTTACATCTATTTCTGACACTACTCCAAACGAAAATCTTCTTATTAAAAACATATTTGTTCGGAATCCATACAGTTTATTTAATCAAATTATAAACTGTAAAAATAAAAAAATATATAATTATGCTCAAAAGGACCATGCGTTCCTTATGCCATAAAATAATCGTTGGCCGTAAGGGGCCGTTGATTTGCAGTTTCTCTCGTATAATTACGAGTAGGGCTATTTTTTTAGGCTGTTAAGATTTAAAACTCCCAAAGAATGTACATTAAACAAAATTTTTTGTCCCTTACCTCACAACTTTATTACTAGAAAAAAAAATCCTGAAGCTTAATCCCCACATTTTTTATCGACATAAGAATATAAATACATTTTATACTTATTTAGAAGTCTGAAAGATTTAAGATGTTACTGAGAGGGTATACTGGAAAACTGATCTGTCACTTAATAGATTCTTTATTCGTCGATTTTGACGCTGCTGTTTCAATCTCGATGAGTTTTGTACGTCAGTTTCTTGACGCCTAAAAATAAATTCATTAGATACATTTAAAAGTTTTCCTTCCAATTTATCCTTTTGCGTTTTTTGGCATGCTTAAGACTTTTGTGACCTCTAAAGGCTGTTTTCTACCAATTTTGTTCAGTTTTAATATATTTATTGGCAAGGTAGTTCAACGTCCGACGGTCCTAAAAAAGACAAGTGAGCTTCTTAAGTAAAATCTTTCCAGATCGAAGTTTACAGCAATTGTAACTACCTCGACACCTCAGGATAATCTTTTCCAGTCTGCTGTTAAAGCCTCAGACTGATTGGGAGAAAAATTACAAAGTCTGAAGCTTTGGAGCTAGTTGTAAAAATTTTTCCCAACGTCTCCTGATATAACGCCGAAGACGTTGGTGTCTAAAGCATCTTTCTTTGCAGACTCAGTTGTTTTGATGATCTAAAGTAAAGAGATTGATTCGTGATTCTTGCTTGTTAGAGACTCCCGTTAGCTCAAGTTTTTTTTTTATAGCTGTTAGGTTCACCCAGCGCAGACCTTGGAAAGGATTGGTGATTTCTGGTTGAATGCTTAGAGTCAAAAGGGTAATATGGGGTCGTCGATCACTGGGGTTCCCAGCCTTGCGACGAACAACTCTGCTTGTGACGTCTGCTAGTGAATGACTGACTTGGTTTAATAGTGGCCCACTTTACATAGTCTTTTAGTCGACGAATCACTTCTGGAAATGCAAGTAAAAATGTATTTGTTGGCAAGGTAGTTTTAAATTTGGTGGCTCTTAAAAGAACCGATGAGATTGATGGTCAAACAAGGAACGTCAATACTTATGATGGCGCTGAAAAGGGCTAGTGGTAAAACTTCCAGTTATTCCTTATTTCTATTCTTGATGATTAAGAGCTGGCTGTGGATGGATTGACTCTTACCCTTGAAGTCTCTGTCTACGGAGAACGGGATGGAGAGAGGTACGCTACTGACCCAAGAATATCTCGTCTCTGGGTCGTTCCCCGGATAACCAACCGCTCATCGTTAGTTATGAAAAAGGGCCTAGAGAATGCCCTCTCTGTGGGTATGCCGTTGGGAGGATCACTGAGGAGGAAGCCATTGTAGGTGCCCGTGCTCCTCACGCTGTCTTTTCTGGCTTACGTTTGTAGTAAAAAATTGTCTGACGGCACCAAGCTGGATAGTGGAACGATCATATACTTCATAAGTGTTGAAGCAGGTTATGCTTGGGCTAGGCACGTCTCCTGGTATTCCGCCGAAGATGTTATCTGTTTGAATAATTTTTGTTCATGGCACTCGTCAGTCCTAAAGATTCAGGGTGCAAGTAGACCTAGGTCACTTGAACATTAGAGGAGAGTGTCGTCGGCAACCGGGATATCCAGCTGCACGACTATCATCTACATTATCGATGCAACCTGATGAACTACTGGTAAACGTCTGCAGAAATTTTCGAGACACTTTTACCTCTTATAACTACACTTATTTAATTCTGCTGCAGGTAGCTTCGATTTTATGTCAACGTTACCTAGCGGATCCTACTGAACTGATGTGAAAAGCTGACGTATCTTTGCAAAGCTTAGAGCATATTAATTACTATTGTTATTAAATTTTTAAGATAAAAACCATACTAAGACCATCTAGGAAGTGTCGAGAATCGGTATGCAAAATTTTAACAAAATCGGTTCAGTAGTTTTCGCGGATAGTGATTACAACGGTTTTAGCGACTTTGCTTTAAATATTAGTAAGAAATTAAAAGTGAAATTCACTTTTAAAGTAAAATTTCAAGAACCCTTATAATTTATCACGTAACACCTACTATTAAATTCTATTTAATTCAAATATTGGTGGCCAGGCAAATGGTAAAAAAAGATATATTAACGAAAAAAATTGTTAAGTATTTAACATTACGTTAAGTGCTGGTTAGTGTGAATGCTGACAGTTGACTTACTAGCTTCAATTAAAAAAAAAATCAAACTTCAACGCTACATTAAGTGCCAGTTTGTGTAAACGCCTACGGTCGACTAGTTTTAGTTTTAAAAAATTACAACGGTTTTAGCGACTTTGCTTTATATATTAGTAAGATATCACTGCAGTAAGAAAAGGACTTGTTAGTCATTAACTTCATATGTCAACAATTAACTTACGTACAGTATGTCTTCCAGGTTATATGTGACTTGTCCTCGTACCTGAAAATAATATTATTCATTCTTCTCTGGCCACTTAAACCTCTCATCTTCTTAAAATCACCTAGTTATTAACTACTTCACTTAGGCTCACTATCTCTCCAAAATTATCTCCTCTGTTAACTCTACCCCCCTCTCTCTCACTCTTTATATATCTTTTTACGTCTCAGTTAATCCTCTCATTCTTTTCTTATCCAGCTTAATCATCTCTTTCTCCTTGACACTTCCGTCTACAACGAAGGATAGTAATCTATGAAACGCACCATCTAAGGATGATGTTGAGGTTAAGCTTGAGAAAAGTATATCGTCGATACACTCGACTATCAGTATTTAGCATTTCAGCCATCTGCTTGTTCTAATGAAATGGGTCCTAAATCTCGTTCCAGTCACCTTTTGACTATCCTTTCCTCTCTATGATTAATTCATAATATTTCTGGATCTTTTCCTTCCCTCTGATTTTTCTCTTTCTTCCTTAATCTTCTCTTTTTCTTTTGATCTTCTCTTTTTCTCCTCTACATGGCTGTCATCCCATACTTATCACCATTTCTTCATCTATGGATATAGTTTGACTCACTCTTACCTGCGAAACAGAACGAAGCCAGCAGATTTTTTTTCTAGGATATCCTATCATACACATGCAGCCTTATTCTGGTTGTTTTTTCTCATGCTTTGTTTTAAACCTAGAGCATAGGTGACTTGGTTTTGTTACTTGTTGAAATTAGCCTATTTCCCACCCACTAATTAGCGGATCATACATTTTCAGTACCAACGCTTCTGACAAATAACATACCTTCCGAAAAACACCTCATACCTCTTAATGGATGCCTCTTGAAAATCTCTCCCGAATACGATATCTTGATTAATCTCGTTAACAGCTTCAACCAGTATCTCTCTCTTGTAGCCATCGATTTTACAACTAATTTTCAAAGTGCCCAATACTTTCGACGAAGTATTGTTGATCTCAACTATTAGCGCGTTAGTTGGCTCCAATTGGTCTTTGAATCGTTCTGCTAACTTGGGTCCGATAATCAAAAACTGAGCTCCGGTATCTATAAGTAACCCGTATTCTTGACCTTCTAACATTACCGAAAGATACGGTCGATTCTCGCTATTTGCACTCAAAATATTCTCATACAAGTCCTCTTCAATATGTCCTTCTCTATTTGCTACCTTTTCTCGTTCATTTTGTACGCCTTTTAACTCGAACAAACTAGAAGCTCGTAACCTAAAGCTGTCTAGTACTTCTCTTGTTTTTGGGGGAGCCGCACTCGAATTACGTTTTCCAAAAATTCCCTTATCTTTATCTCCAAAAGATGTGTCAAACAAGTTCTGAAGATCCACTATTTCAATCAAATGCGGCTCATCCTTATTTCTAGAAGTCTGGACCCTCTCTACTTTTTCTTGTCGCTCACTATCCCTAATTGGAGACCATAACTCTAACCTCTCACTCATCTCCACATATTTCCCCATCGGCTTCTCTTTTGCTGCGGCTTTATTCGACTTCAACGATTAATTAACACCCTTCTCGCCCAGTCTGTCGAGGATTTTCCAAGAGAATTCAGCTGCGTCTTGAAAGTCATTAGCCACTTGCCCCCGCTCATCCTCTGATGGTGCCTCTGACCATTTCTCCTTACTCTTACTTTGTGGCTCCTGGAGAGTCTTCCTCAGGACCAAGGCCAATTGGCCATCTACTCCCAGGATCCACATTCTCTTGCTACTTGTTCTCTGCCTTTCACTTTCCTTAAATGCAACCGAATCTCTTAACTCCATTTCAATATTTTCTCTCGGTCTCATCTCGATTCTAATTTTCTCTAACTCTAGCCTCAGATAGAATGCTGGGGTTGCAGAAGTTAACTTGTTTAATTCTGACCCCCGCGCGCCCCATTTCCCATCATCTTTAGCCAGAACTCATACCTGGGACAGGACGAAAGGATCACTCCCTGGATCCCACAAACCTGACATTCGACTATTGGCTTAGGCTTGGGATCCACGAGAGGCCTCCTTAACTGGCAATTTCGCGCCAGATGTCCTTTGCTCCCACACGCATAATAAAAGACCTCTGAATGTTAGGTGGAACGATGAACAACAGCTGGACAGGTATAGCACATGGTATCAAATCCACTTCCTCCTCCAGCTTCATCTTGGCTGACCACCCGATCGTTCCCTGTTAGGTCCCGTTAGAAGTTGGAATAACCGGCTGACCCCCCTCCTTGACTTAAGTAGGGGATTTATCGGTTGTCTGACTATTCCAAGGCATAGTTCTCCAATACTGGGTCCACTGTGAGGCGTTTGGAGCTTGAGCAAAGCTTGTGATCAACTCTGGACGTAGGTTAAAGAACGGAGACCTGTTACTATCCTTGCACCCTGTCTCATCTTTACCCTTGCTTTTTCCACTACCCTTCTTATTCTCTCCATTGCTGATTTTCTTTCCCTTGTTGCCCGTATTCTTGCTCAATGCATTTTCCTCCTTTGACCCTTCCCCCTCACTCGCATTGGCCACACTCGCGATCTTCGCCTTGATAACTTGAGCGCCGGAGTATCTTACACCGGGCACATGCCTTTTGTCCGCTGGTGATGGCGGGACATAGTGGCTGTTCAGATCCTTCTGCTTTTCCCTCCACAGACCATAAGTCTCGATATCCTCGAGACTCATAACCAGCTTATCTGACATTGCCTGGCGATACTCTGGCAGCAAGTTTCGTCGTGCCAGTTTTACCACCGATATCGTAGGGGGCAGTACCGTTAATCGTTAAATAATATATTTGAATTTTGACAGATATACCGAAATTTTCTCGGTCTTGGCTTTCCTGCGCTGTCACAAGTCATCCTACAAATCCTTCTCATCGTAGTCTCCTATGTACTGCCTCTTGAACGACACTTTCAACACATCCCAGTCTTGTAATTCTCCTCTTATAATTCGGAACTAACGGCTCGCTTCCTTGGATAAAACGCACGGTAGTATGCTCAAGAGTTCGTAGTCGCTGAATTCTGCACTAGCCCGACAGTTCTTCAACTGCTCCAGAAAATCTTCCGCGTCTTCCCCCTTATCTTCTCCCGAAAACTTCACCCCCCAGCCTTTTAACAGTTTGACGGCCTGGGACCGTTTAAAAAGGCTACTTCGCACGCTCTGAACCTTCTGGACCCTAAAGCTTGGCCTGCGCTGCTCCTGATCTTCCGTTCGCCGATTATTACCTCTAAATCCATGCCAATCCTCATATCTTTTTTCAGTAGAACTTACTGTCTCCTCAAGTAAGGCTGTTGTCCTGCCCAGGATTTCGTCTTCCGGTAATCTGAGTAACCACCTTCCACAGAGGAGGGATTACCGCCAGAGTCGATCTCCGAACGCCTGTTTCATAAACTTGGCTCGTTGCTATTCCTCGGCTGTATCCTCTTGTCGTGAGGGGGAAAAGGTGGCTTTCTCAAACTACGCCCATCATCCTCCGAATTATCCTGATTTATGTCTTCTACCAGATTCTTTGCAGCCTTCGTGTCCCTAACTTCTCTCTTCGGCTTGATAGGTTCCAATCTCCTTTGAGTGGGAGCTAGTTCCCTAGACGGAGTTTTCTCAGTACCGGAAACTTCACTTGTCGGTCTCTCACTCTGAATCTCATTTGTCCTAATACCCGCGCTTATCTAGAAAACCTCTCCTCAAATATTGTTCTCTATGTTTCTCCTCTAACTCCCTTCTAATCCTCGCGCACTCTAACCTATACTCTTTCTCGGCACGGTGACACTGATCGCTAGCCCTCCAATCACTATCGTAACCGTTCTCCTCCAAACTTGAATCAACCGCATTTACTTCCTGTCTAATGGTAAAATATTCACTTTGGTTAGTTTTGTTAGGTAAAGAGAAATCCCGCACGGGCTTCTTCAAAATCGACCGTTGAGCGAATATTTTAATTGTCAGGGTTCTCCTATTCTACTTAAAGGGCGCCCGATTATCTGTCAAGGTTGCCGCATTTGCTTCTCCAATCCCCTAATCGCGCCATATCGGACCCTGATTGTGCCCTGCCACTGCTTGATTAACCCTCTGGTGTCCCTGTAGAGCCCCCAAGAGTACCATATTCTGTGGTGTCAACCTGGAAGAATTTTTCGCAAGAGACTTCCAGACCTCTTGGATAACCTTTAACTACCATGCCACAGTACATGTTAATAGCCATTATTTGCTGGTTGCATGTATAATAGTATCATGGTTAATGTATATGAAAGTCGTTTCCGCTATTCTGACTTACATAATTTTTTATTAACATATTCTACTACCTTAAATAACCTTATACAGACTTAACTATGGAGTTTAATATACATACTTTTACATATTTTTTCCACACCATCCAATATACACCTTAAAGAGCTTAATACACACAAATAATAATTAATAAATATACTTATATAACAAATAGTAAGATCATGCATAAACTTACATCAATTTTATTTTAAGTTATATTTGAGTACTAAGTTCAAGGTGCACTGAGACTTCCTTTTTGTAATATTGGTAATAAACTATATGAATTAATTTTTTTTACATTTTTCTTTGCATGACATAATACCAACACATACATAAATATAAATTTTTTTTTTATATTATAGTGCTCTACGTCTGGCTCCTTTTTAATAAGGGCACTACTATGGGCACTTAGCACCTGGGAGAAGAAAGGAAAGAGGAATGGGAGGCCTCCCAGTACTGGGAGGGGGATAGGGGGAATTAGGCAATTTTGCTGCGAGGAGATCGCCGAAGCCCTCCTCGAGGAACATTGCATGGTGAAAAAGCACATGTGAAAAATCACAGAGGTACTTGCCCGAAAAAGTCGCACTGGCCGGGAATCGAACCACGGTCTCCCGCGTGCCAATCCACGACCTAGCTGACTGAGTCACCGTGCGCTCCATAAATATAAATAACACTTAGTCTTACAATAACACAAATCACGGAAGCATTGCTCTAGGTAGATCACTGTTATAAGTCAATTAACAGAAATAGTCCAAAAATTTTACGAATATTTACTGTGCTGTTAGATGTAAACATGTTTATAAGAAAAATTAGCCATTTTTTTCACTTCGAGTAGAACATAATAAAATTAAACTAGCCTTTTATTTTAAAAATTATTAAATTGAAAAATGTCTGTATAAAAATTAAAGCAGAAGGTTCATTTAAAACCATTTTGCTAATTCCCATCAAAATCTAATCAAGAGGGAGAAAATTTTCATACTACTTTACATACATATACATTTACCATGGGTCATTTTTTCTCAACGGGAAATCCCCTCTATCCAAAATTCTATTGTGTCAAAAAAATTAATTTTGAATTTAAAAATTTGGATTTAAATTCTAGTTTTATTGACCGAGTGGCGCCTATCAATTATCAGTTACTGATTCCAAAAAATTCAATATGGCACCAGCAATCTGGAAATTGCAAAAAATGACTATAAAAATTAGCTTAGCTTAGCTTAAGTTACTTTATAATAAAATATGAAGAAATAGCTAAATAAGTAGACAAGTCCATTGAATAATCTAAAAATGGTTCCTTAGAAATAAATGTGCTTTCTTCTAAATTCTGATTACAACTTAATAAGAAAAAAAAAAAAAAAGAAAATTCAAAATGACTAACTTAAAATGTTTTTTTATTGATCACCAAAAAATGAATAACTCACGTACATGATTAAAACTTTTGGAGTTAGTGGCCCTTAGGCTTTCTAGTTAGTAATTCATTAACTGAATTATAATAATTAACCAAGTAAAAGTAGCACTCTGGGAGTGCAGGCAGAAGTGAAAACTTGAACTTAAGGCGCGTTGGGCACTTTTTTGGGTGAGCATTTTTAGGTGTGCTCGCGACATGAGAAATTGTACATAAAAAATCAAGTTTATCAAAGCAATGTGCGCACTTTTTGAATGGACATGAAGTATAATAATATAGAAACTATATTCAAAGGAAGTGTTTTTATTTAAATGAGTAAATATTAGTAAATAGTAAAGACAAAATTTATCAATTTTTTTAACACAATACCATAGCAGCAACACAAGTCAAAAGAAATATTTAAATAAATAAATTTTCCGTTTAATATTAATTTATAAAATAAATATAAAAAACTCTTAATCTCGTCTGTTGCGAGGGCACGAACAAATGCCCATGCAAAGACTGCGTATCACCGTTGGTCTGAGCATTATTCCACGCTCACAGTTCATGCTTGATCGCACATAGCGCCGCTGACTGGATCCCACCGAGAACTACTTCGCGCGAGAGTTCGAATTCAAAATCGTATGATTTTTTCAACAGACAGTAGGCGCGGAAATTTAAATTCGAAAGAATTCTTAGTATACTGTTAATGTATGTAATCATACAATATTATCCAATATTTTTAGGCATTAATTAGCCAATACATACAGGGATTTCTTTCGAATTTGAATTTCTGCACCTACTGTCTGCTAAAAAAATCATACGATTTTGAATTTAAATTCTCGCGCCAAGTAGTTCGCCGTGAGATCCAGGCAGCGCCGCTATGTGCGATCAAGCATGAACTGTGAGTGTGGAATAATGCTCAGACCAACGCTGCTGCGTATAGCATGCAGCGCTCTCGCATACCTATACACTCTGAGTATACATGTAGGTATGTAATCTCGTCTGTCGCGAGAGCACGAGCGAATGCCCATGCAAAGAGCGCGTATACTATACATATATTATACATATACACGCGGAGTATATCTGTGTAAAATCTCGACTGTCGCGAGAACGGCTGAAAATGCTAACCCACAAAAGTGCCCAACGCGCCACAAGAAGTTTTCACTTCAAAAATGCTGATCTCATATGGTGGTCAATACCTTCCCAAAGAATTCGAAGTTCCAGTGAATAGTCTATATAGACGTCATCAAATACCAATAAAAATTGTAAATTCTTGTCAATGATCTTGCATTTTTTCGTGTGAAGTACTTAGGTTCTTTAGTACAAATTACTACCATGAAGATTTGTGTAACAGCTGATTAATATAGGAGTCATTAGTTAAAAAAAAAGTCATAAACTTTGGTAAATGTGTTAAAAATCTGTATTTTTCAGATTACAGGGTAAACACATAATAAATAAAGACTTTGTTGTTCCAGTTGTATTGAGACATAAGTAGCTATTTAAGTAGAAATATCTGTTTGGGCTGTTAGGTATACACCAAAAAAAGATTGACATCTGTGTTTTTTTATTAAACATTAATAAATATCAAGAAGACTTTGTTTTGGATTGGAAACTACTGTATGGTATCAAAGGAGTCCATTTAAAGTGACATATCACCTCATATCCAGCACGACCAGCTTCTATTAAAGTAAGTAATTTATGCATTGGAGGGCTTGTGATAGTCTAATTTTAATAGTCGTAGGCACAATGTAGCTTTTGAATTATAAATAACTCATCAGAAATAAATTAACACTTTTAAGTTTTTGATTTTTATAGTATTAAGGAATTTCACTCGTACCTAACCTTTTTAACGCATAAGATCATCAGTATTGTAACCTGCATGACTATATATACAGATACAACGCGACGTACTAACGGTAGCTGTCAAAGGAGAATTATTTTATTCACTAATTTATTGCTTATTCTATAAGCCATTAGTGAAGATGAGACTATAGCTACATAATCACCAAGTTTTTAGCTACTTTCAAAAAAATTTCCAATCAAATATTGACGTCGATTATCCAGATATTGCAGTTTATGTATCAGAACAATACTGATTCTCATAAGACTGCACCTAAAAAGTTCAATAACAAAATTATTAATATCTCACTTTATAACCCATGAAGAGACTTAAAATTGGAATCGAAAGTGAAAAACCTACAGTAATTAATCTCTGTTCAAAGTATTATCAATATATTAACATTTATTCTCTTAGCGAGTGAACTCCCTAAAAAAACGTTTTGTTTTGATTTATTTATCGCTCATAGAACATTTCCAACAGGCCACGTGAACTGCAGAAAAATATATATGGTACATAAAACAGTTTTTTATCCAACTTAAATGGCAATGTATGACAGATCGCAAGTCAATTTATTACCACTTAAAGCGTTTAAATGTCTTTTAACTAATAGAATTCCTTCTTTTTCGATTGTAAAACTACGATTTTTAAGTACGTCTGGGACAGCAGGAGCTTTGCCAAATCGTGTTTTTAAGAATTTTTGATATTTTAAATGTTCTGTTCAAGTATAACAAAAAAAACTTTTATATTCACCATTTTTTTCTTTGCCTAGTTATAAAGTTTTTCTGCTGATAAGATTGATTCTGTGGGTTTACTTAACTAACTAAATCTAGCAGCTTCTCTTTTATAAATCGCTCCGACTCCATCTGATGCACCTTTTCCATGTCCAGTTTCATGAGTGTGCCATTTTGCTTTAACATTGAAATCTCGCTCATGATTCATAAGGCTTATCATTTTAAATTTATTTTTAAAGTGTTGCTTCGTGCCATCACTGACATAAATTAATTTTTTATCATGCAGATGATCACGTAAGTACAGAACCAAGACGGCTTGCATAGCTTACACAGCCACTATGTTATGTTGCATACTTTCTTATAGAAAAAAAAGACTTCTGCGTTGTATATCACTGTTTTTTGTAAAGTAACAAACTACGGGAAAATTAGTTCACAGCGTATCATTAAAGTGAAACGCTTGAGAAACGTTTTGTGTTACATATTTATGATTTTCTGAGGAATCAAAAACCACAATAATCTCTTCTTTCTGTAAACTTCATTTTTTTTCTTTGAGGAATTGTGATTGTTGTTTTAAAATAAACGAATGGGGCTTGAAAATTGTTAACCTTTCACACAGCTGCTCTATAAAGTCTTCTGAAGAAAGAATTTAAGTATAAAAAGTAGCTCTATCCGTTGACGTCCACTTACTGAATTAAATGTTGTCGACATTTTTTTCTATCAGTAACTCTAATAAATATTTTGTGAAATCATCTGTTTTTGAGCATTTGCTGCAAAGCTCAAGTGAGCAATTTTCTGTCAATTTTTCACAAGTTAGCTGTTGTAGGCATTCTTTATAATTATTCACAGATTTCTCTGACTTTTTAGTAAGTTTTTTAATGTTAAGAGCATCAAGCATTAGCTTGACATTTTCATGGAACGTACAAAGCTATACACAGTGAGTCCCACTAGCGCCTGTGAGTATACAATGCAGTGGTCGTAATTCTGCATGCTTTCTCAAACTAACAGGAAAATTCGGCAAAGTATCTCTATACAAAGTACAAAGTCCTTTTAAATCAACAAGTAGAAGACGCTTTTGCTTATGACGTTGGTCTTCTTCTATTTTGATGGAAACTACATCTTTTTTCCGTGGCTCCGTTCTGCTGTTTTTATCATTCATGTAAAATCTTTAGACTTTATTCACAGTTTCTGCAATTAAAGGACGACCAATTTTTTCTGTGCAATCTGCCAGTATACCTCTCAGAGCTCTTAGATCTTTGGTTTTCCTTGCAAGTTGAGAACTACATTGAAATTCTGTTGCTACTTTTTTGATGCTCCATTTTTCAGGAGCAATTGTTAAAATACGAATTCTGAGTTGGTCACTTACTGGTAAAGAAGGCAATTTTGTATTCAGATCATTTAACACATCTTTCAGGTCACTTCCTCTATCTGATAAAATACTTTCATTATTTACTACAAAACTTGTAGCACCACTTCCATTATAAGAAATATCACTACTTGAAGAATCATCTAAAAAGGTACTTGCTAGATTCTGCTTAGACGCTTCTATTCTTAAATTTGAACATGACTCTGAACTGAAGCAAACACATTTTGGTGGGCAGTCAGGCAAATTTTATCTGTATCAGATAGATGTGGAAAAACACACTTTAAATTATATGCAAGATTTCTTAGATTTTTTCTTTTATGTCTTGGTATCCCAGAATTTTCCTATAGATTACAACATCTATTAACGTGAAATGCTTTAATTGCAGACATAATGATTTACATATATGACTAAAGTAGTGTTTTCAATTGTATTTTTTGTCACTTTCATGAAAGATTTGAGCTAAAATTTTGTTAACAAATTAATTAATAGATAAATGTTTTGAACTCATACATAAGATATTAATCTCAGTATCGCAGCACCTATAGTATAATATAAAAAAAGTATAGTCAACATTATTGTTACACAGCATAAACCACTAAATGTTTGAAATTTACTATAATATTAAACGCGAAACATTTCTGTTATTAATCTTTATTATACAGAATATTATTACTCAAAAATCGATATACTGGAATAATTCTTAGATTGTAAACAACAAATAAATATCTTACAACATTTAAGTGCATAACTTTGTGAGCATACGTACACTTTGAAGTATGTCAACAAAAACTAGAAGTATAGTGTATGAAAAGGTCAAAGGCCAGTAAAGCTCCTGGTCTTTGGTTGATTTTTTGCCGGGACTGGGAGCACACCAGGTTGGGGAAAGGACGTTGGGCAATGAAGGAGCGCCGTAATAGGTGTTAAAATAAAATGACACACAACACTGCACTTATTTTAAACAACAATAAACACAACCAAATTACTTAATTCAAGCAAATAATAAAAGGTGTTATATGACCTCGAAATCACTATTGAGCGTATTGGATCGAATCACTTAAAAATAGAATTAGAAAACAATCGCAGTAAATGAGAACTATTAAACTAGTTGTGAACAGAGAGATAAATAATAAAACTGAATTTACAGTGGTGTTCAAATAACCAAAAAGAAAAAGATGGCAGATTTATGCCCGGTATACGCGTGGGCAGCACAACACGTGAAAAGGAGCTGCAGGAGCAAAGACGATGAAACACGTCTGTCCGCTAGCCATGTGCGACGGAAACTGTTCAGCACATCGCGTGTATCAGTGCACACGTTGCGCAGAGCTACACTCTCACCCATGCATACACACACGCATACATCTAGTCCTATAGTCACACGCCAGAGACTCCTAAATACAATGCAGTTAGCTAAGGCGGTCTATATTTCGCTTAATGCGCCCAACAAAACCCGATGAAGACCTTGAATTTTGAACATATAGCATAAATCTAAGGTCTTGACACTGGCAAAAGAAGCTCAAAGTACAATAGTGGGTGATAGGCAGGGATGGTACGACACCTATCAAAAGTGTACTATTAGCGTGGTAAAAGTTTAGGTTCATGTATGCTAAAACATTAATTTTTTTATTTATTATAAAATGTATGACAAAAAGTTTTTCTTTGGTTTAAGTATTTTATTCAAATAAATAAATAGATTATATGAAATAAATAGGAAACTTGAACCATAGATAAACTTTCCATCAAACATTTTAAAATAAATAAAAAAATCTACGTTTTAGCAACCATGTACTTAAACTGCTACCACGCTAGTAAATCATTCTGATATCGAAATTTTTGTTTGGATAAAGTTATTTAAGTTTAGCTAACTGTCATGGTCATTTTTGGTAATAACCAGATTACTGACACCATATTGGATTTTTGAAATCAGTAGCGGATAAGCACCACTCAGCCAATGAAACTTAAGGGACAATCCTAAATTTTAAGACCACACCTAATTTTTTAAGCACCATAATATTTAGGACAGAGGGAATCTCCAGTTTAAAAAAAATTATTTTTTAGCAACCTCCAGATTTTAGGCATCATATTGAATTTATGTAATTATAAATTGACTGGTGCCACTCGGTAAATAAAAATTTAATTTAAAATCTAAGTTTTAAGCCCAAAATTAAAATTTTTTGACACAATCAAATTTAGGATAGAGGGGGGGTCAATCGCAGAAAATGACTAACTTTTTAGTGATTCCCTGATTATGGACGCCCTATTAATCTTACAGAATCGGAAGTCAATATGCACCGCTCAGTAAATAAAAAAAAAAAACTCAAAACCTAAATTTTAAGGCCAAAATTAATTTTTTTGACACGATAACATTTAGAACAGAGGGATTCTTCCATTAAAAAAAATGACTTCTTAGCAAGTTTTGGATTGTGAGTGCCATATTGAATTTTCGTAATTGATAATTGACGTGCGCCACTCGGCAAATAAGAGTTAAGTTCATAACTTAAATTTAAAGCCTTAAATTAAATTTTTTTGACACAATAGAATTAAGGGTAGAGGGGGTCTCCCGTTGAGAAAAAATGACCCATATATTTATGTATGATGATAAAAGGTGTTGACAACTATGTCTATAGGAAGGTAGTTATAAGGACAAATAGATGGAAATAAGACCTCTTCAACATCTCTGAATGCCCCAACTCCAGAGCCCCAGGTTTCTACACTCCCCCCATCGACCTACCACAATTCAAGGTAAGGTTTGTTCGTTTTTCTCAATAATTTGACCTTGACTAATCATTCATTCCTCCCAGTTGCCCTTCATTTAGCCCCTCTTTACATTTCTTTCAACTGGGTTTAGATCTCAAACCTACCCCCATCATCTCCCTACAATTTTAAAAAATACTCATAGGCTTCCTACCACTTCCAACATGATAAGATAAGTAAAATTCAACACAACCTATATGATATTGCCAATGGCACGCTAATTTTTTATTTTTTTCTTATTAGATTTTCAATTAGGTCTTTAAATGTATTATAAAAAAAAATACTTTTACTACATTATAAAGTTATACTAATGAAATGTACAATTAATAAGCCAGTCAAGTGTCAGAGTGGCATTGGCTCAGTGGTAAGCGTGCTTGTTACTGATAAAACGCTGTTCTGAGAGTCGTTGGTTTGATTCCCGGTGAATGGGGATTTAAAAAAAACTGTTTTCATCGGGAAAAGTTCCTATGTAACCCCAGCTGTTTTGGGGCGGATTTTCCCATGAAATTTTCCGTCAAAGAGATTTCAGGACTTTTTCCCTGTCCCACCGATCTTTGGGCCTGGGTGAATGTAAAACAGTATTAGGGCTATAGGTAGGGATTAGCAGATCCAATGCACCAGGCAGGGATCGCCAGCCTTACCAGTGTGGAGTGATCCCTGAAACATGGGGCTTCTCTGGAGATGCTAACTAGCCTGGATCTGATACTTTGGTAGAGAGCACCAGCTTAAGGAGACTTGGGCGACTTTGAATTAAATGCTGGCTAGGTCTGAAATTCAGAAATTATATAGATAAAGTTTGCTAGATTTTTTTAGGAAACCAAAATAAGTAGGTCAACACATTTATTTTCAAGAAAATCGCTTGTGACAATTCGTCATTTTAACACGCAACCTAACAGAACCCGAAATTCAATAGACTACCGTACTGCAATAAAAAGCTGTGGGCCCACACCTTAAATTGGTACATGTACTCAAAAGTACAAAGAATCTATTATTTAAAAAAAATAATAGGATCAACACGTTAAATTTTGAGAAAATAAAGAGGAAAACATCGAACATGAGAATTGTTTTGTTCAGGTACTGTAAGTGCGCATGCGCTGTACATTCATAAACATACAAGCATGAAAATTTAAGTCTAACACAAGTATAGGTATATATTAGCAGATGAGAGCAAGAGAGTACAATATTGTCAACTTTATCGTGGCAGGGCCGTCATCCTTACACAAGGTACCTCGGGAAAACTAATAAATTTTTTAACATCGATTTTCCCAATGACTTTTCCGCGTATTATTGCTATTTTGTTCACACATGTGTACAATCAAAATAATTATAAAAAAAATATTACAAAGAATCAATTGTATGACAAGTACCCCACAGGGGCCCCTCAATAGATACGACACTAAACGCCCAAGCCTCCTTAACTGGCGAGGAGTGGAAGTCGTGAAATATAGAATCCTCTTTGGGGAAAGGCTACGCAGTGGCGAGTAGATCCGATGCACCATTTGGTGCAGAGAGCGTCAGCTTCACTTGCAAGGTATGTCACCGCAGATACTTAGACTGTGCCCATAGATTAGGTCTAATATCAGTAAAAGGGTTGGAAATGGGTGTGGCAATACACCCCTACACATAGGTAGTGAGTAGGTAGCCCCGGCGACTTTGCCTAGGAGCTGCTTCGGTAACCCGAAAAAAAAAAAAACATAGTCGAGTATCAATATTGTGGCTTTTGCCATTAGCCCTACTTTTCATGGAAAGTCAATTTAAAATATTCATTAAAGCTTAATTCGTTTTTCACAAACAGCTCATGTATTCAAACATACTATTAAATTACGGGTGTAAAATATTTACTGTAAAAAGAAATTTTTTTATTTTACCTTTCAATGTTGATAACATTGTTAGTTAAACTTGGAGATAAAATGAATCAGTAAATTTTTTTATTAAGTACAATTGACACGAAAAAAAATTTTTCCCAGAATATATTTTCTGTTTCTAATTCATCATCACGATCAATTTGAATAGATAATTTTTCTTTTTCCACATCTTGAAAAAGCAACATTTAATTGACCATGCAAGAATAAATTTTTTTTTAATATAAACCACATTATACAAAATTTTGGCCGTGAAATTTATTAATAATCATTGAAAATGCTAATAGTAAAGAAAATTGCTTTCTGTACAGAATTCAAGGTAATGAAGATGTATTTGTAGTATTTAAAGTTGTCTGTAAAATAAAAATTTTTAAATTTTTTTAACAGTTATAATTTTAGTTCTAATGGTACATAAAAAATAATTTTGTAATTTGTAATCTTGCGCCATCACATAAAACGTCAGTAAAACTTACATTTCTAATCAGAATTACGATCGCTTTAATTTTTAAATTTAACTCATGAAGTGGCAGACCTTCACGACTATTATTTAAAACGTTAACTGAAAAACTTATGTAAATATCGTCGTCAGACTTGTCAACCCCTTTATAAGTTCCATTATCTATGGTATGGCAAGTTCTTATTTCTTCTGGTTAATGAAAAATTTGGGTATACTTAACATGGGAAGTGAGAATAACATTATGTATTGAACAATTTTTATTTCCAGAGAAAATTGTTGAGCATACATCATCAATTTTCCATGTATTATAAATTTTGAATAATCTTCTTTTTCTTTTTCCGATTTCTAACAAAAATTTAAAAATTCTGAGTCATTACAGTGTTACGTACGGTATGCAAGCCATATCATACTGACTCTTCCTGGTAACAGCGAGGCTACCGAAGCAAGAGAATACCAATGATTGGAGAACGAGGTAATGCAAGGCCCAGCGAGCTTTCAATCTCAGCATTCGAGGAGTTGGAAGTCATGCGGTATCAAAAAGGTCGAACGCTACCAAGGGGCTCAAGCGTTATCAAATTAAGACACCAGGGGATAATTACGGTAGGACACAATAATCCTAGAACGGAAGCACACGCACGACTTTGCCTTATAAATGTGATATTTTTAATAAAAGTCTTTTAGGAAATAAGTATTAATCATTCTCGTGATGCACCTCCTTACCAATCTCTTTTTCACATAACAGTTTGGTTACTAAGTGTGAGGTATGGTATGAGTCGGAATTTTTTTTTTTTTATTTGACGCGTTTCAAAAATTCCGCTAAAAAGCACACATAGTGCAGTGCCGTGAGTGTACGACGATCAAGAATCGAGAGGCCAAGGATCTGATCAAAGACGACAGTTCTGATCATATTCTACAATCAGTGGCGACAACAGCCCAGAAGCCAATAGGACTAGAATACCAATGGCAGATTGTCACAGTTTCAAAGAGATAAATGGCGAGCGCTGAAGGGAAATGGTCCCCAAAATTTTATTTCTACTGTGTTCCTTTTTCTAGGACCCGACACAAAAATCACGGGAGATAACAGACTCAAATACGCAGTGGACTAGGAGAATTTTAGCGTAACGAACATGAAACAGAGAGATTTCATTAGTAGGCTTTGTAAAAACACAGAAAGCATCTGAAAAGAACAACTCATATCCACATCAGCTTAAGAATTTATCACTATTTTTTACCATTTTTTTTTAACGACAGTGGATGACAGATATTCCAAAAAGAATATTTTCCTCGTTTACCAACTAACGAGATAACAGTGTAAAATTCAAAAAACTAAGAGACAAACACCGCTCTTTTACTTTCTTGCCTCACCTTCCACAATTTTTTTTCATCCGATTATTATAAGGCTGCAACAAAGGTAATTAAACGCAGCCCCACAACTAGAAGAATACATAACATTTATCATAATTAAAAGGAAGATACGGGTCACGACATACATATAAAAAAAAGGAGAGGAAGAAAAATGATTTATTTTAGCGATATTATCCGTAAGTTGAAGAGTAATAACGAAGACCTGGGTAATAATATGATAACCGAAATGTGCACGACAAGGCCCAGTCAAAAGCAGCAAAAGGAAAATATGACAAATTAAATTTTGGAATTAGAGCTCAAACCAGAAGGATGTAAAAAATTTGAAACGAAAAAACTAAGGCATCAGTAATGGGCTTATTTTCAAAAATTAGAGCAAAGATTAAGAAAGCAGAGGAGTTAGATGCCCCGCACAAGGTGGTCCCAGAGACCATTTGAAATTCGCTACTGACAAGTAGGGATCACAGGGATATATTTTGTGATACAGACGTCAACACAGGACATATAAATAATGAAATGGGTCGTCTTTCTGGCAAACGAGTCAAAACAAACATGCTACTGACGCAATGGGGCATGCCAGAGAAACCAGAGTGGCTGACTTCCAATGCATCCTCTCACAAATATAAAGGGTCAATAAACCCCGGGATAAGAGACTTACATAATCTACAGCTTTGGGACAGAATGAAAGATATGAGAGGTGAATTGGAAAATAAAGAAAGCTGCGTCTATGCCAACGGTACTATCACTAACTGATAACTACACAAATTGGGCCCATTCTGATGCAAATAGGGAAGACTACGGGGTGAAATAGTACCTTCCATGGCCCAATATACAGAACATACACACGATACACACAACCATAACCACCCACGCAGATCGCAGAATGCAAAACAAAAAAATCTGCCAACGCTCAGCCACATGACGGGCAACATCCCGTACTTAGACGGGGACCCAGTCAACCTACCGCTGTTTGAAAAAATGTAAGGGTTACACAAACAATAGGACCGAAAAACGAGTTACTTTTTTTTAGGCACCTTCGTGAATAGACTGAAAGGAAAATCAGCGGAACATCTCGCTTCAAGATAAACGCAGTTTAGATTAGTTAAAGAATTAATTAAAGAGATCTTAAAGAGATATTGCAGCATTAACAACGCAGACTTGCTTATGGAAAATTTAAAAATAATAACACAACAAGACAGCGAAGCAATAGACGACTATAGCAGACGAATTTCCAACTTTAAGTTGGAGAATGGCAAGCTCTGAACTAGGAGCACTAGGAGAAGCAATCATAGAGGCAATAAAAATTGAGAGCAACCTTAGTTTATGTCACACAATACCAGTAAGTGCAGTCCCCCCATATAATAAGGCAACAACCGAGTGGGGGTCACTAGCAAATCTGTCAAGAAAAAGAGAAAAAAAAATGGAAATCACCAATGGGGCACAAAGAGCAGCAGCAACAAACAAAAAAACACTGCATATACTGCGACGGACTAACCGGTCATTTAGTCGAGAAATACCAAAAACTACTAGCGGTGATAAACGACAGGAAGGCTTGAAGCAATAACGGAAAAGAACTAAAGAGAAATTACAATTATTGTCATAAACCGGGACACTATACGAGAGACTGCCGCTCACGAAAGCAAGACAGGGAGGGAGAGGAGAGCAGCGAAACGAGAGGTATAACCAACCCATAAACAATACCAATACCAACAGAAATGCCTGTAATTATGAGGACGCAAATGATGATTTCCATAACAATAGTTATTGATAATTGCTATAGGGGCTGTAACAATTACTCAATGGAGTCTTATAACAGGAATTATAATAACAATAACAGGAATAATAATTACAATAACAGGAATAATAATTACAATAACAGAAATGATGATTACACTGATGTGTATAATAATTACAACCTTCAGAAGTAATAACTATTACGGCAACTGTGGCAACGGTGACTTGTATAATAATTACAGCAGGGATACATTAAATCGTTATGGAAACAGCTACAAGAATCAAGATAGCAGGGATGGCTATAACAGGAATTTAGTTAAGAACAGTCCAGCACAGGATAGGGGTCCACAGTAGCAAGAAAACGGCTTATTCGCCCCTGACAGTAAAAGAGATCCTCCTGCAGCTTTAAAATCGCAAGATGTTGGGCGTGGTCCCCAAACGTCGAACATAAGAAAAAGATGGAGAGAAGCGTGTCCAGTGTGGAAGAATAACGGAGGGCCCGCAAAAAGAGTCATGTGATAAGGGCGTCGGACACACATGTAGAGAATGACGAACCCAAGTTTTCAGAGGATGGTGAAGAAATAGAGCAGCGTCTCAAAATAACAATAAAACTCGTAGGAACAGAGCATATGCCACCAAAGGTCCAGTTACGGGAACCACAGTTAAACAATGGAATAGTGACTTTTCATGCGAGTACAGGAGCAGAGATTTTGACTATAAAGGAAAATTTTCTTTGCACAGACATACTAATAGGCGGTAGGTATCGAGTAGCTATTATTACCGTGACTCACGGAGTTCGCAAAACATTGGGTACAGTACAGGCTCAGTTGCACATATTTAAAGGCACATTACATGTCATCCCCCGTAATTTCCCAATTGACGCTGAAGGAATCAAAGAGTAGGATACTTTTGAGCGATACCGGGGCCGGATAAGCACTGCTAAGAATATGATTAGATTAGATTAGATCGATACACTTTGCAGTGGACATGTACTCATCGCCCCAGATTTGTAAAAATCCTTTATCGTCATAAGGAACGCATCAGATTATGTGATCAGAGCGATTCTTAGTCAGGGAGGGATCGTAAAAGATAGACCGTGCGAGTACGCATCTCACTACCTTAAAGAGAGCGAACTCTGCTACCCAACATACGACGATAAGAAAGTGTTAGTGATTGTATTTGCAAAAAAGCAATTTGGACCATGTATGCATGGGTGCAAGTTTATGGTGGTTACAGGCCACGAGCTACTCAATCACTTTTAATCATCAAAAAAATCAGAAATCCGTTTCAACAGAATTAAAGCGGAATTGAGAGGGTATGAGTTCGAAGTTACATACCACCTGGGTGGAAACAACAAACTACTCGAGCCATTATCACGAAACCCAATACCATAGAGAGGGGGAAGTGGATACCGAATGGCTACGCCAAGAGCTATAACAGCTAGTGGACGAAGAAGAGAATGAAGAACTGGCCAATAGCAACGGAACACTGGTGCCCATATTTAAAATATGGGCAACTCTTAAGAAAACAATTCAAGATAATCCAAAGAAAACAAAAGTCCAAGGAAGACTGAATCAGAGGAGCCTAACAAAAAGAATTCGCCACCACAGCAAGCACTGAGGGGTTGAAACGAGTTGAAGACACGAGATGTTGCAGAAAAAGGAGAACTTATTTCGCAGCGGCTATCAGACAAAAAATTAGATTACATTATAAAAAAACCAGGCTTTTGAAGCGTATAACGGCTATAAGCACGCCAGCAATAGTCGAACAAAAAGAGAGATTACAAAAAGCACGTAAACGACAACTTGACACTTTGCATGGACAAAAACCGTGTTTTTCAGCTACGCAACTGACAACAAACTCGTCGAAAGAAAGAAATTATAATAGCGAGTTATGGCATATAATTGCCTAGCGTTATAAATAAAAATTAAGAGTTAATCACAGAAGAACAGAGAACTTATATAGAAAAAAAAGAAAGAAGCATGAAACGAGCAAATAAATTTTCAACAGATAAACGAGAAGAGCCGAAAAACACCAAAACTCGACTCTATGTAAAATTTGATGTTTTAGGATCGTTTTAATGCCCTGTGTACCTGTGTTTGTTTTTTGTTGTTTCATGCAAGGAAAGAAAAGAGCACAACGGAGACATATAGCCGGTGAGACGAGCAAAGAGAAGTGCGAGCGGGAAAAGCGAGAATAATAAGAAGAAATATTTAATCAAAGGACTATCAGTGATGTTAACAATAATACTGTGTGCGCAGGTATATTTATACATGTACATTTTAGTGTAAATCTGTAGGTTGGTGGGAAAATAGATAGATTGTCGATTTGTAGCGATTATTGTAATCATTGATTGTATTTTTTCTGTGTCTTTTGTAAAATTGTAATGCGCCGGAAATATAAGGAGTGCGTATATGTACGTGTACTTAAGGGAAAAACGAGACGTGTATAAGCTAGATCGTATGAGAGAAGTAGAGGAAAGAAAGAGATAGAAGAGATATTAAAGCAGTCAGACGCGAGCAGCGAAACTAAGAGAACTCCTTGACGGGCCTTTGAGAGGGAAACGTCCGTCACTAGGTCATGGCGATCTACGGGAGGCATCATCTGCAACCTGGCTGAAGACTACGCAATTACGAGAGGCAGGATGGCAGTGGGTGACATCGCGAGGACACGACGCCGATAACTTCCCTGGAGATGGTGGTCTGAAGGTTTTTTGCATAGCACGTGGTAAGGTTAACGACCAGTGGGAAAGCGAGGGAGAGGGACATAGTATGTGGTGCCGAGGTGAGGTTGTGTGGGTGTAGGATGTGTCGACGGTAAGGGTCAAGAGCGGGCGTGTGGTTGAGTGTGTGTGGTTGACAGTACTGTGGGTTTTTTCGTGGTTGAAGAGAAGATTAAGAAGGGTACGTGAAGGGTCAAAGTTGCTGAGAGAGTGAGAGAGTGAGAGAGAGTGAGAATAAGGTAGAAGATAGAAAAACGCGTACGTAAGAGTGAAATTAGGTTGTCCTAGAGGAAGACGTTCGGGTCGGGGAAGAAAGCTTGGTGGGCGTGATCGCTTTAATCGTGGTTGAGTCGATCCATTCGGGATGACGGGAAACTCTAGCACTGCTCGTTAAAAAGGTATCAAAAGTGTGTGTGTGTGCGTATTCGAGGAGCTGTCTGAGCTTGGAAGTCGGTGAGAGGCCGCTTGCACGTGGCAACAAGGTGAGGAGAGAGCATGCGTTTCCGGAGTCGTCTGAGTTTCGGTAGTTGGCAAGGGGCCGCCTGCCTTTGGCAATAGAACGAGGAGAGAGCATGCGTATCCAGAGTCACCTGAGCCTCGGCAGTCGGTAAAAGGCCATCTGTCTGCTGCAATAGGACGTAGTAGAAAGTGTGTATGCGCGCGTTCGCAGCGTTGTCTGAGACTCAGTTAACTGGTGGGAGTAGGTGAACAGTGGCGGTTCTGGCTCAGTTAAGCTCAAAACCACCTAGCAGTTGTAGCTCATTTCCCCTCTTTGGGATTATAATTATATTACTGGATGGAGAATTTCAAGGAATCTTAGAAAATAAAATTTTTGACGAGTTTACTAGAAACAGAAGTTTAAAAGATAAGATCTATGTTTAAAACTAAACTCTGTTTCACATATATCTTTACTTAAAACTATCGTGAGAACAATATTACTGGATAGAAAAGCTTAGGAAAATAAAATTTTTGAGTAGTTTACAAGAAAACGAATTTCAACAGATTCAAATTATTTTTATAATTTATATTAAATAAAAAAAGTAATGTTCATATGAATGAGGATGTTTTTTAAGATTTTAAAAAACCATATATTAAAATTATAAAAAATGCATGTAATAATAAAAAAAAATACATTTCAGTAAAATTACTCACATAATAAAATCATACAAGTCTTATGATTCATCAAAGTTAAGTACACGACATGTCTTGTTAGGACGGTCAAGCACTTCATTGACCCTCTTTTTCTTGTTTATCCACACTACTTCACAGATTACTTCAGGTGATGAGTCTACATCTATAACAAGAGGCATAGGTGATAACTCTATCACTGGTATTGGTGGCGGTGACTATACCAAATCAACGATTGGTATTAGATCAAACAAATCTGCTGATACCAAATCAATCATTAGTATTGAGTCAGACACATCTGCTTCTGATGAGTGTATGACAGCCAATGGTTTTGTTGCTATTAAGCAAATAACTTCTATTGACTCAGATATTTCTACGGGTGGCATGCGCCATTCTGCTGTTGTAAGTACCTCCAATTCATTCATACATGAAAAAATTGGAGACATTGCAGATGCATCCTCGACCAGTACAGCCACTGCATAGCAAGATGGTCCCGGAGGCAGACATTCAAAATCTCCTTCGAGGTCTTTTGAAAATAGAAAAAATTTTTTTAAATATAATCTAAGTAGAAAAAAGAAAAAAAAATTAGAAAAAACTCACCAACGCAAGGATAGCAGTCAACTTCGACTACTTCTGCTGCTTGTGGTTTCACCGCACTAACCACGGGGCAAAACGACCATGAAAGCAGACATTCAACATCTCCTTCGAGGTATGTTAAAAAAATAAAAAAATTTCATTAATAAAATTTCAGTAGAAAAAAAGAAAAAAAAAATAAGAAAAACTCACCAATGCAAAGATAGCAGTCAACTTCGACTACTTCTGCTACTTGTGGTTCTACTTCAACAACCATGGGGCAAAATTGTCCCAGAGACAAAGTTAGTAGATCTCCTTTAAAATCTGTTTCAAAAAATGTCATACAACATTATAAAATTTACAAACTAAGACAAATATTCAGTCTAAATGCGTACACACTAATAAATAGATACCACTCTTCTACATGCCAAACTTCTGAAGCTGCTACTTCGACTTCTGTTGAACATACCCCAGTGGAAGCCATATCGAGTCACGCTTCTTCAAGCATCTGTTCAAATTCATCTACCCATGAGTTTGTTAAAGATTATGAAAATAGCAGCCATGGAGCTGGACTTGGAGAACGAACCGTCGAATGTACCATCTCTTCTACTTCTTCCGATGAGCAATCATTGATGGCGTCTTCAATCTCAATTTTCACAATCTAAGACCTCTCTTACATTCACTTTGGAAGAGTTACTCCGAAAAAGGCAGAAAATTACGCCCATCGTATGTCCACGAGATGAGGCACATATGTATATGCACTCTCATGGTGAAAATTTGCAATATTCAATCAGACAACTCGTTCCTGAGTAAGAGGGGGAAAACTCTGCCCTCCTGAATATTTTCTCTACTTGAGAGATGTGAATTTAGGTAATGGTAAGAAAGGTTAGAAAAAGAAAGTTACATTTACAGTCTCACATGGTCCTACTATTTTCTGAACTTTAAAATAGAAGAATTTTCATTGGATGAAAAATATTAGAAAAGGATAAACTATATTTCATCCCACACTTTGTACCAAGGAAATGTGGAAAAGGTCTTAGTTAATCTTACTTAAGTGACTTGGTTAGTCTACTATTTAGTGTTAGCGAAGCAGCTTAAAGGTGATTAAGTTTAGAGCAAAGGTGAATACAAGTGTAAAGTGGTGAAAGTACATATAAGTAATCAACATTTATAAGGTAAGTAAAATTTTAAGTTAATTTATTTTATTTCACTCTCGTCGTTGAAACTATACCGAGAGTTTTGCATGTTTTTACTTTTGACATAGAAATAATGTCAAAAGTCTTTACCTTTTTTCTTACTCTTACCGCAGAAATGATGTTGAAAGTCTCTTTGAATATATTTTTTCTTTCCTTGGCACAGAAACGATTCCAAGTTCTGTTTACTACTTTTTTACTCTTAGCGTAAAAATAATGTTGAGAGTCTGTTTAAATATATTTCTTCTTTTTTCGGCGCAGAATTGATGTCAAGTTCTTTAAATTTTTTTTTTGTGCGTTGCATGACTTAACTATGATTCAAATTTTTAACTTTAATTATTCTTGTATAACAGTTTTCAAACGGTTAAGAAGAAAAAAGCTTTTGACATCAGGAGGTACCACAAATGACTCTTGTGACGGACTCTAGCAGTTTATGCTAGAAATTTTGACGCTATGGCTGAAGTAGTAGCTCAAGTTCCACCCCTGGATATACCAGCACTAGAGCTGGCAGTTGAAGAGCCATTAGCATTAGAAAACCAATTTTCTCAAGATACTCTAGCAGCAGCAAAAAACTCAAGCTCTTTAGATACTGCAACAGCTGAAGAAAATAATATTGAAGTCACGATATCAGCAGCGGAAAATAGTAAAATATATAACTTTCACTACTACTTTATTTGAAAATATCTTTTCTAGCTATTGTTTGTCGTTTACAAAGAAAGAAGAGTATATGCAAGTAACGCAACCAGATTGGTTAGATTGCCTCGAAAATTCCCAACCATTGTCGCAACCAGCTTCGTCGTGGCTGGATCAAAACTGGGATTTGGAAGAAGAATCGTTTCCAATACCTTCAGAGGATAGCATTATTCCACCTACACCGAATACAACGAGAGCAGCCAAAGATGCCCTAGCTGCATACTATTCAACACCTCAACCATCATTATCATCACTTCAACAGTCTTCTTCTTCTTCTCCTTTGTCTTTGATGGCACCAATACTATTAGATAATTTAGAAGAAGAATGGACTGAAGATGATACTAAAATTTTGATGACAAGAGTACAATTAGCTCTTAAAAATGCTACAAAAAAAATTATTCTACGAGAAAAAAAGAAATAGTTAAAGAGAAAATAAAATTAAAAGAGAAAATATTAAGATAAGACTCTGCAAAAAAAAAAATATTAATAGTGGAGGAAAAAAAGTCAATACTTAAAAACCATCAAGAAAATGAAAAAATAGATATTAAAAAGGTAACTGGTAAAAGTTTAAAATTAATAATACGTATAAATTCAAATTGTAAATCTCTAAATTAAGAAGATTTTAAAATAAAATAAATTATATTAAGGATAATTTCTACAAAATATCTTTTTATACAACATATAATGTAATGAAATAAATTTTTTGTAAAATAGCTATTTCTGTGTAATAAATAATTCTAAATTAATTTGTATGCAAATTATTTATTTATTTATCTTACTTACCAAAGACTCAATGATATGAAAGTCAGATTCTGGTAGATGCTGCACTATTGAATTAGATAATCTTTTTAGTGTGGCACGGTAAAGAAAAATAAGTAATTGTTTGTATAAGTATACTCAGTTGTAGTTCTTGCATCCCTTAAGTAGTCATGATATGTATATGGTATTGGGCTTGTAGTTTTATATGAAGCTATTGAAATTGCACGATGTAGGACACTGTTAAGTTGTAATATACTATTTTGTATGAATAAAGTCCAGAATACTAATGCGTATGTAAGAAGAGATAAAACTAAGGTATTGTATAAATAAATAATCAAGTCCAGTTTGTTGAAGTCATGAAATTATGTTTTTTTTTTATTTAACGTTCAAATATGTAACGTTCAAAATTTTCTACCCTGGATTTTTTTGGATCCAGTCTTTTATTGCTACAACATTCTTCACCACACACTTTGAATCGATGTGAAAGCTATGATGTTTACATGGTATGTAGTCACTTGTAAGAGTTGCAAGAGCTGGACACCTATACTTCACAATGTTAGTAACCCTAAAATTTAAAATATAAGAAATTTCAAAAAGTACTCAATCTATTTTTCATTTATTAGTGGTTTCAAATACATACTTGCATGATAATATTCTTTGTAGACAATTTTTCTTTTCACGACCCTTGACGTAAGCCTCTTCAACATCAATCAGCATGCGTTGAAAATTTTCAAGTCCTCCCTTGTAAGAAATATTGCCAAAATCCCAGCTTATACCATGAAAATTAGCATCCAACCATCTATTCAGACTTTGTTTTTTTTTTATAAACATTCTAATGGATAAGGTATCTTGAGCACTATAGCAACAGGTATGGCGTCTTTACTTAACTCAATGCAAGAAATCTCCTTAAAAAAAGTTATAGACAAAGTAAAAAAGATGAAGAGACACCTGGTCAGAGATTTGATCAAGCTCTTCATTTTTTGCTCTGAAGCTAGAAAACTTATAAAAAAATCCATTTAAAATGATTGATTTGACTTTTGAAGAAAAAATTAAATGTGACAAAGCATCATTGTGTCATATATGCGACAAACCCTTTAACTTGGATGATGTAAAAGTTCGAGATCATTGTCATTTCACTAGAAAGTAACTGTAATGTATTATTATGATAATAATTTCTATCAACTCTTGTACGGGAGGGTGAAGTACTAGCCGTCAGGCGGGTGACTTCGTCATCCTGATTTTTTTTATCGATAAGACATATTTTAATGTCAATTCTGTTGGAAATTTATTTCTACGACGTTTACTTAACACGTCCTCAGAAATTAAATAAAAATCTTCATTAACTTCGTAAAATAGGAGATTAAAATTTTGAGCCAGAAATAATCGTCGGACAAGAGATTTTCTGTACTTACCAAGTAATGGATTTTACTCATGTATTGATTATATCATATAGGATTAAAAGTTTTATTGCATTAATACTTTGTCAAATTTTTTTGGAATTTTAGCATGAATATTTACAAAGTTATTCATAATTAGAAAAAAAGCGTTAAAAGGAGCACAGTTTGCCACCTTCAGGAGGGCACAGTTTGTCACTAGCAGTCACAACAGTAGCAAAGCGACAGTCATCATCTCAGCTTTATAGGTTAGAATTCTGTTTTGTTGACAATGATGCGGAAGTACAAAAAAAAGTGAAAGCACACAGCTGGACGAATGGGGACATAGAATTAGCTCTTAAAAGTATTTGCGATTGAAAATCTATTAAAGGTACTGCTCAGGAGTTTGGAACTCCGAGGACGACGCTCCAGTATGAAGCATGAAAATGCAAACACAACAAAACAACAGACAAGTAAATTTTGTGTTTTTATTGTAATTTTTGTGTAAGTTGGCAATTTTTCAAATTTTTGAAACTGATATGTTGATTACTACTTGATACTTTAACAGGCAAAGGCTTTTATATGATTTTTACTGCAGAGCAAGAAAAAGCTTTATTTCAATACATCCTAGCAATAAAAATAAATCTTTTTCACAATTAAGTATTAATTTTTTCATTTCAATTCAATTAAAATGTTTAAAATTTAAAAAGCTTCACTATTTCATATGTGCTGCATGTATGGAAAAAATGTATTAATAGAAAAAAAAAGTATTTTTGAGCAGATAGTTTGGCGCTTTGTACAAATTTTAAATCTTGTTTCTTGTTTCTAAGGATAACTGTGCCCCACCCTAAGGCAAATAGTACCCTACCTTGACGAGCTGTGCCCCACGTAAAGAGTCAATGATTTTGCTCAGTATTATTAAAATTTAAATATTAATCAACGTTTTCAACTCTGCAATGTATTCTCAAGACTTTCAACTAAGTAATTAATATTTATACATTATTATGTATGTTATAGTTTTTCCATAATTATCGAAAACAGAATGGGTGACGGTAGTGCCCCATCCTCCCCTGTAACTTTTTTGTTTTCAGATATCGCAGTCCTGCCCACAATAAGTACAATATCAGCTATTAAGACTCAAGAATGATACCAGTTATTTTTTCATAACTTAAGTGGTTATGATTCACATTTATTTATAAAAGAACTTGCCAAGTGTTCTCACGGAAGAGTTCAGCTTTTACCGCAGGCAAAGGAAAAATATATTACGTTCACAAAATACGTAGAGGGTACTAATATTAATCTTCGGTTTATTGATTCCTTTAAATTTATGGCCTCGTCTCTTGACAAATTGTCATTATATTTAAACGAACTAAAAGTACTAGAAAAAGTATTTTCTAGAGATGATCAGTATACAATAGTGCAGATAATCTTATTGAAAAGAAAAGGGGTATACCCGTATGATTATACTTCTTCTCTTGAAAAGCTTAAAGAAAATGAACTTCCATGGAAACAAGATTTTTACAGAAGTTTATACGAAACCCATATATCTGACGAAGAGTATGAGCATGCTAAAAATATCTGGAATACTGTTAACATTGATACTCTCGGGCAGTACTTTGATTTATATTTAAAGACTGACGTACTGCTTCTTGCTGAAATATTCGAAAATTTCCGAAGTAATTGTATTAAGATGTATTAATTAGACCCAGTGCGTTGCTACACAACACCTGGTCCAACTTGGGACGCTATGCTTAAATATACGAAGGTGAGTAATTAGTAATTTTTGTTAGTCCTGGTTTATTTCATCATTATTTATAAGTTTATTTTAAATAATAACATTTAAATTGATTGCTAAGATTATCATATCATTTCTATTATAGGTTAAACTAAAATTGTTGACTGACATAGGCAAAGTTTTATTTATAGAGCGAGGCATATGAGGTGGAATAAGCCAATGCTGCAATCGATATGCCAAAGCTAAAAACCTCTACATGAAAGTAGGCTATCGAGCGAATAGGGATAAAAAATATTTAATGTATTATAATGTTAATAATTTATATGGATGGGCTATGACTCAACCATTACCTTTCGCAGATTTTAAATAAGTCGAAAGTGTTAACCCATTGGGTATTTTAAACGTGGCAGATGATGCTGAAATCGGCTATATACTCCAACTTGATCTCAAATATTCCGAAACTCTCCACAATACTCATATGGATTTACCATTCTGTGCCAAGCATATAGTACCCCCTCAATCAAAACAAAAAAAATTAATAACTACGCTGTATGATAAAACACGTTATGTGATCCATTATTGTGCACTCAAGCAAGCTGTAAGTCATGGGCTCTGTATAATAAAAATTTATAGAGAAATACAGTTAAATCAGAGTTTATGGTTAAAAAAATACAAAGATTTAAACAGTGAAAAGCGTCAAAATGCGAAAAATAAGTTTGAAAAGATGCTACATACATTATTCAACAATGCTATGTATGGAAAAACGATGGAAAATGATCGAAAACGCATTGATGTTAAACTTGTCAATAAGTGGAATGGTAGATATAGTGCTGAAGCTTGCATTGCACGACTGAATTTTCATAGTTGTGATATCTTTGACTTGAAGCTGGTAGCTATACAATTGATGCGCACTGATATATGCATTAAAAAACCTACGTTTGTGGGATTGAGTGTGTTATATCTATCAAAGACACTTGTATATAAATTTTATTTTGATTTTATGAAAAGTAGAATAAATGATGATTTTAAACTCTTGTACACAGATACTGATAGTCTTGCGTATGAAATAACTAACCAAAATATTTATAATGATTGCTTGAAAATATTGGGGAACTTATACTGCAGACTATCATTGAGACAATAAATTTAATATACTACTCTTTAATAGAAAAATTTTTGGCTTAATAAAGGATGAATGTAATGAGACAGTCATGTTGGAATTCGTAGGGTTAAGGAGCAAAATGTATAGTACAAAGATACAAGATCAAAATCCATTGAAGAAAGCCAATAGCATTAAAAATTCCGTTCTGAAAGCTACGATAACGTTTGATGACTATATGACGTGCTTGAGTGAGAACGGTAGTATGACGTAACAGCAAAAAATATTAGGTCACGCCATCATCAGCTTTTGGCCGAGAGAAAAATAAACACTACTTTAAGTGCGCATGATGACAAATGGTATTTACAACTTGGTCATACAGATATCCTACCATGGGGTCATTTTAGCCTATTGGAGTTGAAAGCAACTAATGAGAAGGAAAAATCATGAGAAAAGGTAGCCAATCAGGTATGAGAAGCTGCAAGGGTAGTTACTGTATTAGATCCGTTAAAACAATAGACAGAGCACTAGCAGATGAGCCGATAGTCGAAGGGAGAGTACTATATAAGGAGTTGTTGCGACCAGGCAAGATCATTCTACTATTAAGTAGAGGTCCAAGTAAGTTTGTACTAAATAAACAAAAGTTGACATCATCTTTAAGTGAAACACCATGTAAAAAATCTAGATACAGTAAAAGTAAAATATTTTTACAGTATATTTTTGTGTATATTTGTGCATATTTACACAGCGTATGTAATGTTTTAGTATTTTATGCTAATTTGCATATTTTTTGTTTTGTTAAGGATGGATCTTGCAGCACTAAACAAAATCGCTAACAGATTGATTTCCTTCCAACAAGAAAACTTTCCCAATTGATTCCTAATCAAAACTACATGGTAACAAAACTAAGAAAAGTGTATACTGAATACGGACCTAAGATAGTTGCAGAACTTGACAATGAATTTCAAATTTTTCTGCAGACTAGAATAAGCTTAGCTCTATTTAAAAACGAAGAATTTTATAATGAATTGTTGGATGCTGTAAATAAATTTAAATTGTTTATAATTTATAATGAAAAACACATTATACTTTTTTGTACATAATGTAAAACAAGGTGAAGAAATAAGTCACAATTTTCTCCAAAATTTTGAGTATTTATTTAACATTTTGTCTATATAACATTCATTATTTAATATATATTACAATCTTATAATTTTAATCTTAAAGTAATTAACAAACTCTCATTTATTGATCCAACTATTGTGAGTACTGTCGAAGCCCAGCCATTTGACAAAAACTTGATTTCCACGTCTTCGAAGGATTTTTTCCACAAAATAAGTATCTGGATGCTTTGTTTTCTGTAGTTCTTATGCATAGAAACCTCTAGAAATAGATTGATCTTGATAATCTTTGAGATGATATGTTGTTGGATTTGTTGCTGCTACTCGCGTGATAGTAAATATTTCCGTCGATCAATTTTGCGTATACCCTTTTTCAAATACTTGTTTGGTTTTGCTTACTCGTACTTGATATAATTTCGTTGTCATGACTTGTAATTCCTGCCGATTTTTCAGCCATTCATAAGCGTAAACGATCTACTAACTCATTAGGATCATCCCAGTGTGTATAATCTACTTGCTGTGTTATTCGAGCAGTTTTGTAACGAGGAAGCAACGATCCACCTTTTTTGCGAACCGTGTGCTCGAACATTAGAGCAATAATTTAATTAAACTTATTACTATTATGGGTTTGTATAGCTCAGTTTTTAAAACCCTTTCCTGTGAATATTTAAAATTTTCAATAGTTTGTAGTATTTTTTAAAAGCCTCCTGTGTCAACAGAGATTCATTAGGATGCTTTTTGATAAGTAGCTCCTTAATCCCCGAGTCATTGGATACTTTCAATCATATATTTTGACATGATTATTTTCAAAGTCTATTCACGAATCACCAAGCTTGTACACCTCATTTTTTTCGCACTTCATACTTTAAATCTAATAAATCCTTCTGATTCTGATCAAGTATTTGTAAAAAAAATTATTTGATGAGTTTTTACTAATTTGAACAGAATCACGAGATTGGTCTTGAATAGTATCATTTAAATTGGTATCATCATGATCACTTTCACTAATGGCAGACTTGAATGTTAAATAACTTTTACTGAATTTTTCTCTGTTTTTTTGTTGATCCACTTTATTAACTTAATTTTTTTCTTCATCGTTTTTACTATAAGAATAATTGTAACAGAATTATTACTACTATTTTTTCTGTTTTGGCAGCAATTTTCATTAGAGGGTCTATAATCAGTTTGAAAGTTTCACTAAGCACTTTTTCAGCCTCATTTTTCCCAAACTTCAACAGTCTATACTTTTCTTGAACTGCTTCTCACGCCTTCACTAACTGACGTAGAACGTCTTTCTTGTTTTTCACAAGCTATATCATCAAATATTACTATAAAATTTGGTACAGCATCATCTGGTAAGACAACAGTTTCGTGCTCACTGAAAGGTAAGTATTTCACATCCTCTATAGGCTCCAGTAGCTCTTTTAAAAACTTGTACTTTGGTTGATGTAGCGATTTTGAATACACGTACACATTTTCAAACTCCATTGGGATACACGATTAGAGCCACTAAGCTATTAGGTTTACCACAGATAGATGGACGGCAAAATACTGCGCTAATACTGTCAGGGAGTAGTTCGCCATGTCGATTTGAACGCTTTTCTTGTTTTACAATACCGTCTCAATAAGGAACTTGTAATTTTATGGATTGCTCTTTAAAGACGATCTCTGGGACCAGTGGTTCTCAATAAAAATTGATGTAAGTTGAGAATCTCTTTTTCGTTACATAAGCAGATGATGCGCAGACACATGAGAAACTTGGCAACACTGCAACATATCACAGGAGCTGTGCATTCAGGCGTTGGTCAGACAGCTCTGAATAAAATTTTGGCTTGTTAAGAATGTCTCAATGTGACCAATGATTTGTACAAACGTTTTGAAAGTATCGTTGGAAAAGCTATAGAAGAAGAAGTTAAAAATAGCTGTAAAAGAGCAGCAATGCAAGAACGTAAATTGGTAATATCTAAGATCAAGGAGTTGTGTGAAGAATTGTAAGATTTTTCTTGCAAACTTCTTTTTAGTGCTGATTTTTTCAGTGTTAATTTTATTTTCTTTCATTGAGAAGTGAGGTCAACTAATAAATTTTATCGTCACATTGATATTGTTTATCAGATGTGCTGCAATTATGATTCTTATTTTCAATTCCATTATGTAAAATAATTTATTTTTTACATACGATCATGTTATGCCCATTTTAATCCTACACGTTAAAAATGAAATTGATACAATATACTTGAAATATTTCCAGTTTCAATACAAAAAATGTTGCTTATTATTACAATATCTAAAACAAATCCTTCTCAAATTTTCCAGACCTCCTGAAATTTCTGCTGACATCCATCCAAACATGAACATCCTTGATGCCTCCTTATCTTTAAAGAGTGGGCCAAACCTGAATAGTTCTCCTTTTGATTAAGCTTTATCAAACATAATTAATATCATCGTTTCTTATGACATGGGGTGGAGTAAGCGTGGGACTGGCCGCAGCTACGATGGCTTAAATGGCTACAGCGTTATCATTGGATTTTTTTCTGGAAAAATACTTGACTATGCTACAAGGAATAGGAAATGCATCAAATGTGAAAATGGCCACCAAAAAAGAAAGCACGATTGTTGCCTCAATTTTCAAGGTAGTGCCAAAGCCATGGAAGTGGATGCTGGAGTGCAACTAATAAGCCATAGTAAGATTTTACATGATGCTGGTCTGCAAGTTCGAGTCATCATTGGCGATGAAGACAGCGCGATGATTGCAGCTGTAAAAAAAGACGATCCAAACACAACATTCTATAAAGTAGCAGATAAAAATCATTTGTCAAGAAATTTCAGTAACGAGTTATACAAAATGTGCAATTCATTTAGTCAATTGAAGAGAAATGGAGCAATTACGCATATTAAAAAATGTTTTAAATACGCCGTATCCTAGAACAAAGGTAAAAGTGAAAAATTGGCTGAAACGATAAAAATATTGCCAAATCATTTATTTGCGAGACACGAGAATTGTGGAATGTGGTGCAAATCAATCAGCACAGCTTGTGATTTTAGAGTTGCTGATAGCGTGTGCTCAATAAATGATGGTGAAAGTTGTATTATTAAGTATAAAAAATCGTTAGGCTTGCCAATTGGTGATATACTTAATTACGTGAAAGAGATCATTAAAGAAAATTCAAACGCGCACAGGAAATCAAATAAATTTATTCTAAATTAAGAAGGATAGAACTGCAAATAAAACGAGAAAATTTACGAAAAAATGAAGAGAAATCAGAGGGTATTGTGTACAAAAATAAATGTGGTTTTGCTACTCCTATCGAAACAATCTGTGTCAGTAAAGAAGTTGAAAAATCAATTCGAAACGGTTGTGATATTATCTACTTCGATCTTGAAACGACTGGATTACAAGGCAATACTTTTATCTTGCAAATTACTGCAAAAAGCAAAAATAGTTAAAAATTTATTTAACGTCTACGTTTAATCGAAAAAAATAATTTCTGTTGGTGCTTCCAAAGCTACTGGCCTTATTCACAGAAACAATGATTTACATCTATGAAATCAACGTCTTGAAACTCTGACAATAACCGAAGCATTAAGTTCATTTAGAGATTTTTGATTTTCACAATCTTCCAATAAAAATGTCTTATTAGTAACCCACAATGCGAGCTTTGATTCTCCTCGATTGCTAAGAGCTATTTACAACAACAACATGATTGCTGATTTAAAAATGATTCAAGAATTTTTGGACACACTAAAGTTACTCAAAAAAATTTCCCGAAAGAAAAAGTACTGGCGAATTTACTTTGGAAAAGTTAGCTAAGGACTTTTTACAAGTCAAAGATGTAGCCAATTTTCACTACGCTACTTGTGATGTTGCAATATTGCAAAATCTCATGATTGTTCTTGACATTGAAAACCAGTTGTTTGATGATTTTAAAACGATAGGAATATGCCAGAACGAATTAGTGGATGGGAATACAATTAATGACAATTTGCAGTACGTATCTGAATAAAATAATGTGATTTCCACAGTAATGCTCAAAAGACTTGCGCTATACAAAATTAGTTATCAATCTCTATTACAAATTTATAGAGACGAAGGAGATAAGGGTATAATAAATACTTTTTCTGAAATTAATGACCTTAAAAAAGTAAATATAACTAAAGATAAAAAAATTATAAAGGCAGGCTGTGAATTTTTATAAAAATCGATGTAACTAATGTTGACTAGTAAGCTTTTTTTGTTTCATGAAAATGTTTATAAGGTAATATTAAATTTCAGTTATTTTAAATGTTTGGATATTTATGCGTAAATACAATACTAAACTTAAACAAATTACATAAAATAATGTTTTTCTATTATTTTTGTTTTTAACTTTATTATTTAAAGATAATTGTAGTTTTCCTTGAATATTTAAAAAATAAAAAATTTCACCGAAGTTATTTTTATAATCTTATCATATGCCTTCTGTTCTATTAAATAGTTCAATTTTCAAAAATAGAGAAAAAATAATCGTACATGCATATTGATTTATCATAGAAGTTGATGACCTGTACAAACAAAATAACAACACGATTTTTTGCCATATAATTATTTATTTATAAGCACGTGTTTATTATTTTATTTATTTACTTATAAATGCAAGTTTACATGGGCAAATCTGAGATGGACTTTTTTTCGTTACCGTCGTCTAACTGTTCTGTAGTCAGTAAGTAACAGGATGTTGCAGTGTTACCAAGTTGCTAGGGACGTCTGCTTCTCTCTTGGCAGAGGCCAGATGAGGTGTTATTAAAATTATTGTTACTCAATAATTAATATGAAAGGGCCTATAAGACTTGTACTCATTTTTTTCCTTAGGAATTTATTCATAACATAACATTTTTTGGGGAAAATACTGCGAAAATTCGTTAAGTTATGCTCGGAAGTGTGCGTTTTTTTCGCCAAGATTATAGCTATAGATATAGTGCACTGTTAAATCGACAATCTTTAAAACTGAATAGTTCGCAATTTTGTAAGAAAACACCTGCTAAAATTTTGCACACGTGTAAATAACACTTCTATTTCACACATATTTCAATTTCAGCAAATTCTTACGAAAACTACTATACCCGGAGATCATCCTCAAACTCCATGTCTATACTGTATAAATAATCAGTTCAAACTAATCTTAATAAAATAGTACAACGCTTATATAGTTTGAGCTCCTTGATTGTCAACGAATTTGTCTACTATAAATACATTATTCCTTTTCTCGAACGCTTAGTCATAATCCAACCTCTGAAGACTAATCATCATCATACTTTGCAAGAGAGGACATGGTCTTGTAAATAAAACCATAAATTCTTTATCAGTACAGCTTCATTTGCCAGGCTATCAGTACTGTGGTCCAGGTACTTAGCCCTCTAAGCGTCTTGCTAGAGGCAATTCAGGGGTTAATCCACTGGACGCAGCGTGCAAAGAGCATGATATAGCGTATTCAAAAAATCGACAAGATTTGAAAGCCAGACATGAAGCAGATAAAATTTTAGCTGAGAAGGCTTGGCAAACAGTTAAATCTTTAGATACAAGTATTGGTAAAAGAGCAACAGCTGCCCTAGTGACTGACGCTATAAAGGTTAAAAGTAAATTTAGTATGGAGCTGGAGCAAAAGAAAAAACAAAGTATTAATAGAAGGAAAAGAAGGATGGGTAGGTCAAAGAAAAAGCAATGTAGTGCTTTACGAGCAGTTATTAAGGCTGCCTTGCAAGACATGAATACTAAAAGCAAAAGTGCTCGAGATGTCATTAGTAGTGTTTCAAAAGCTGCTCGTAGTGCAGTTAAAAAATCGGGAGGAAAAAAAAATGTTACGATTCCGCGCATCTTCCGCCTTCCTTCTCAGATTGGTGGAGCTTTACCTTTGATTTCTTTGTTACTGGTTTGGGTGCAACTGGTGCTATAGCCAACGGGATAGCTGAAATTATAAAAAGAATAAATGCTGCTATATCAGCCAAAAAGCAGCTAGCAGAAAGTCAGAGACATAATCAAACCATGGAAGCTATCGCCCTTGGAAAAGGTCTATATCTCAAACCACATAAAACGGGATTAGAAATCTATTTAAAGCCTTACGCTGGAAAAGGTTTAAAAAAAAGAACTTAAAAAAAAAGTTCAAAGAAATGAAATTACCTGATCGAGCTCTGACCAACATAGATTTAATAAAATATTCAAAAATCTTAAAAATTCGTCATTTTCATGGAGTATTTATGAAAAACAGTTAACCTGCTGATGGTCCATGGTTTTTTGAAACAGCTATAGTAAATCTTGATGATGAGAATGGACCTGAAACTTACTGGGTGGCTTATTGAAAACGTGGTAATAATGTTGTGTACTTTGACAGTTTTGGAGATCTGCAGCCATCTGCTGACTTAATGTTGTATCTAGAAGTTAGTAAAGTGAAATATTATGATAAGCTTATCAAGAATGTAACTCCTACAACTGCACCACTTGTGCTTAAAGTTTCTTTTAAAATAAATAGAACTTTCTAACATAGGAAAAAACCGCTTAGTTACACTTCAACAACCATGGAAGAAATATAAACACTTAGCTTTTCTGATACTTCTTCTGTTTTAGAAGCACAGTATTTTTTACCAATTAAGTTATCACCAAAACACAAGTACCTTCTTGGGTTAGTAGAACTTTTGTCATTCAACTCCATCTCAAATATTGATGAAAATTGTAATATATTTTATGTCGGTAATCAAGTTATTGTATTACCAACAAGCAGTTATTAGATCGAAGATATTAAATTATTTTTTATTGAGATATTACAACCTCGCAGCATAACTCTCGATATCAAGCCAAAAAATAATATGCTTCGAAGTGTTATCAAGTGCAGTCATGCTATTGGTTTTAGACCTAAAAATTCTATAGACCGTCTATTAGGTTTCAAAGAGTTCTAAAACATAATACCACTTATATTTCAGACTTATCCGTAGCTATTCTAAATATAAACGCATTAAGAGTTAGACGTAGCATTACAAGTGAAACTTACAAAAATAGTCACAAAGTACACACGATTCATAAATTTGTTTGCGCTGTACAACCCGGATATAAGATTATTAAAGTTCCTTCACAAATAATTTATTTACCGATTATTGGACGTCTTATTAATCATATTCTACTATGTATGGTATATCAGGACGGTAATTAAGTTAATTTTCGTGGTAAAGTCATAACTATGAGATTGCATATAAAACCCTCTTCATAATAGGTATCATTTATAATCAGACAAATCATATAGGCGGCTCAATATACGCTCCAGCACTCAGTTAACAAGGAGCTCATAAATCGTTGAGATGTCAGAGAAACAAGTTTATCAAAGCATCGAGACATCCAAAAAAACGATTGACACGTCGAAAACTAACTTATCAAAACATACAGTTTATAAAAAGTCTCGGTTTCAAAATAAAAAGCCCTGGTGGAAAGTAAATTGGATACTTTTTTGTTGTATACAAAATGGACGAGAGTTTAAGTATTTAGCCTCCAGTCACATTTGACGAATCCATTGCGCACTATGAGATTCATGCTCATCAGCCGTATGCATCATCAACATTTTGCAATAGCGATGAAATTCACATTTTAATTCAACATTAAGACTTGTGTCTTTTACCATCCAGAAGTTCTTTATATATTTACGAAAGATAAGTCAAAGCAGATAAATATACGGCAGTAAAAAAAACTGCAATGATAAATAATGCCATCTGTCACTTATTTGAAGAAATAAGATATGAGATAAATGCTATAAAGGTAGACAAGTGCAAAAATGTTGGTCTCACAACCCTTATAAAAAATTGGCTATCGCTTTGTCCTGATCCCAAAAAATGTACGATAAATGCTGATTGGCTTGGCGTTGGAGAAGAAGAGGATAGTTTTACTAATAATAACAGATCCTTTGAGATTTTGTTGAAGACTATCGTAAGATAGTTATTAATGTAAGACATAAGCTTATACTTACAAGATCAAGAAACGATATAAGCGATATAAATGCTGTGTTGCAAACTCCGCTTAATGTTAATGCTGCTGATCCTACGGCCGCAGCAACTGGGGAAGACTTTAAAATAGTAATATTGAAGATTGAGTGGCTTATGCCCTATGTGGTAACGTTAGATCCTCATAAAATTCGGTTGTTAAATTATCTGCAAAAAGATAAGCTTATATCTATGAGTTTTTAAACTTAGGAATTATATGAGTATACCCTCTTATCTAGCACATAAAAACATATTTAGACGGTTAAAACATCTAATCAGTTGAAAAAGCCACGTTATGTTAATTTAGCCTTCCAAACAAACCAAAAAATCAGAAAAATGTAAGCGCTAGTATGATCACTGCAATACAAAAAATGTGAAACTCTATTTGAATTCACAATATTATCCTTATGGTGATCTTAATCTTGATATAACGCTTACTCAGTATGCATTGCTATATAATATGTATGCTAATTTTCAAAATATATACTATGGTAAAGATTGCACGCCTTCATTAGGCAAACATTAATTTCTCAATTGAATACCTTCAGTCGTCCTCGATTGTTCCAAACAAAACAAGTCATTCAAAAATGTTTCTGTAGATGTGAGGCTAGAATTCGAGTCCCATAACTGTTTTCCTGCCAATACATCAGCTTATTGCTTAATTTTACATGACCGTATTGTGCAGTACAGTCCAATGAGTGGGGATGTCAAGAAACTCATATAAAGCTATAAAAGTCTATTCATGGGCTCTGCGAGCATCAGTTTATTCTCAGCCATCATGGATAAAGGCTGGAGCAGCAGTTGCAGTAAAGAAGAAGCAGAAAATAAATGACGACAAGAAGAGTGGGAAAAATTCATGAAGAGAAATGAGCAGAAGAAAGATGTGAAGGTTGAAAAAACAAAATCTTTGGGAAAATTGAAAGATAAAGACTGTGTAATTTTTTGAAAAATTAATTTGTTTAATAATACTTCAATCAATATGTCTCATAAGCTGAATACAGGAAATATTACTACTAATGTTGAGAATCAAAAACTTTTAACTGAGGACGATGATGATAAAAACAAGAAATCTTGGCTGAAAAATTCATTGATAAGTATTCAATCAACAAAGAATCTTGTCCTAAAAATGAAGGTTATAAAACGATAAGAAAAAACTAAGTATCATAAGACCAAAGAAAATGTAGTATTTTGTGGACATGCCTGGCTTCAAGAAACCAGGTAATGATTATGTGCTCAAGAAATTGGCTATCCTTTCGCTTAGTGGCATCGATGCAGAAGCACAAGTATTTTTTTTAAAACACCCTTCAGCTGGCAAAAATTGCCACTAAAGTATAGACATAAAAACTTATACCTAGAACGTAACTATCATGAACTAAGCTGAAACTTGGAGAAAATTGAGTACACAGAAATAGGAAACATATTACCAGAGAATCTTCAAAATGCTGCGAAGATACTTATTATTGGAGATCTGAAACAAAAGTGGCTTGAAGGATTTGGCTTTAAAGTCACTGATATGACAGTCTATCCACCGTTTAAACTTCCAAGATTAGTTACTACTTGTGCTCATCACAACGGTGCTTACAGATCTATGTGTGCTCTTCATAATGTCAAACAAATGGAAAAGTTTAACTTTAATATGGAATGGATTGATGTTGATGACGACGTCAACGATGACGATTACAATAAAGAGCTGTGAAAATGTATTGTATTTCAAAAATTAATTTTTTACAAAATCATTTTGTAAATGTTTATGTTTAAAAATTAAAAATAAACTCATTAATCAAAATAAAATAAGAATCTTAACAATTATTTTTCCACCACTCTGCATCCTACATTATCATGCAACGCACTCGCTTACACAAAAATGTATATATTCATTGCGTCCACAAGCTGCACAAGATTTCGCATATTCAAGCTAATCTTGAGAGAGCCCTATATATCATATCTGCAGCTTGAGTACACTCTCCACAGGTAGGGGTGCTCTACGGGAAGAGAGCAAGATTTCGCAAACTCAAGTAGCGCATGCGGTGGTCCATCAAGTAACAGCAGCAACAGTTCGGGGATACTCGGTCGGGCCGCTTGGGCATGGTTGCCGCATGTCAGGGGCAAAGAGGGGAAGTGAGCTACAACCACCAAGCGGTTTTGGCTCTATTCACCTACTGGCGGGTCAGGTCAACGGTAGGACTCCCTGTGACAGTAAGTGTGCGCGTTCGCAGCACCGTCTGAGATTCCTTAGAAGTGTTCATCTATTATAAATGAAATAAAGAGTAGTCTAAAGGTAAAATTTGTGTTAGAGTATTTATTTGTATGAGTGCAAAATGCAACGTAACAGACTTACTAGAGGGAAGGTCCGGTTAATTGCAGGCTCTAGTAATGATTGACATTAAAAAGTGAAATTTAGAAGGCATACCAGCAATAAGGATAAATATGTGGGAGCCTAGCGAGATAATAACAGCAGACGGAGCATTACTACACACAATAAAAGAAGTAAACAAAAATGCACATAACGGGGGGAGTATGGCTCAGTCAGAGAAAAATGATAACGTGGTACGAAACGAATGCAATGAGCAGCTGAAGAAAGTTGCACCTCCAGATAAGTTACGAGAATATTTAAAAGAGAAAATTGTGAATGCGCACAACCTGGTAGTATCCTGGTAAAAATATCGAAAATACCATCCAACCCACACAGGAGCTGTTTGTTTCACAGCCTTATATGGTTATACGAACTCGATGTCTCAACTACTGAGTTACACATTATTCTGCTCAACTCTAATTGATCACAAAAATGCAGAGAGCTGAAAGTAACAAAACAAACTTTAGAGTCACAAACATTGTATGGGAACAGCGATTGTACTTATCTGATCTCTCGAGAATTCAGGAAAGTCTTTTGTAAAAATTTTGCATTTACCAATGGGAATTATATTGACACTCATAATACTGCTACGATGGACGGTGAATTTGGCCATTTACATTGGTGTAGGTAAAAATGCACATGGTATGCCTTTCATATACGTACAAATTTCTAGCGCGATAAATACAGAACTTGAGTCAGGGGTACAGACCTCGAGAAGAGACCACGGCAGTAGTGAGAGAAGTAAGGAGCCTAAGCATGGGTTCGAGCTAGATGAAAGATTAGATAGAGGCAAGCGGGGAAACGATAATAAAAGTCATCTAGGAAAGTAGCAAGACTTCTCCGAAAGAGTAGTGGATACAAGTAAACATATGGAAAAACAAGGAAAGAGCAGACATCAAACGAGTAGCGATGACGACAGCAACGAAAGTACAGCAGAGAAAGGAAGAGAGCAAACCAATGAGTTGAATGATGTACTATGCAAAACAGAGACCAACACAGTCAAACATTTACCACTGATAAAAAAATATAGAGTGTGTAGAAAACGCCTACCAACGGAAATGCCTCCATGGGCATCAAGGAAGAGGAAGACCCACCCCTACTATAAAAAGTTAACATAATCGAGGGCCACCCATTTAGGTATTTAAATAATTTAGTGTTGATGTTAATAACAGAAGCACTACCCAACATATAGGTCATAGATATGATCCATGAGAGCGGAAACATTAACCCAACACGTATGAACAAAGAATAAAGAAGCGTAGGAGAAGTTAAAATGACCAATGCAAGAAGAATGTATGCACATGTGTGCAAAGGAGCAGTTCGAGAAAATGGCGCTTAAATCGAATATTAAAAAGTGTATCAAGGCTTTTAAAGAGGTAATAGTAGCAAAAGAAGTTAAGAAAATTGGAATCGTTAGGGACCTAGCGATCTTTAGTCTTACCCAGTGGGGATACTTTGTCGATAGCTTTGAGGAAATATTCAAAGATGTTAGACTAGTAGCAGTATTCTCACCAAAAATCTAGTAATCCTACTAACAGATCAAAGGTTTAAAATTATCAGAGAATATAACGGAGCGGTAATAGGTGAACATAGAAGAATGGACAAGATATGTAACAGAATCACCAAAGACTATTACTGGAGGAACATGCAAACAGATGTGAGACAGGTCATCCTGGGATGCACATTATGCCAACCAATGAAACTCGTTCGAATTAAAACGAAAAAAGCCTCTCCAACACACCAAGTAGACTGTTTGAAAAGATTTCTATAGACGTCTACGGTCCCATTAGTAAGCCCTCAGCAAATCAGTACGCACATACTATCTATGCAAGACTGGCTAACGAAATTTAGTATCCTCGCATCTGTGAAAAGAGCAACAGCCAAAGAAATAGTAATAACAATTACAGATAAATTTATAGGGTACTTTGAGCCACGAGAAAATTCATTATCGGACCTAGGCACTCATTTTATAAGCAAAAGCATAGACGAACTTGCAAAGTTGTTTAAAATAGACAAAATAGGCAGCACAACACTCCACCTACAAACAAACGGCACCATTGAACGTATACACCATACTATCTCAAAGTAAATCAAGGCCTGCGTAGGACAAAATGATCACTGTACGGGATATTCACCGCACGAACTTGTTTTCGGATAAGGAGCTAGAACATCCTCTAGTATAAAACTGCCACCCAAGGGCCAAACTTCAAACGAATATTTCGAAAAGTTAGTTAAGACCCTGATAGAAATGAGAACCATCGCAGCTATGAATCATGTTCAGATGAAATACAGATCGAAATATTACTATGACCGCAAACTAAATAAAAGATGCTTCTTGAAGGGAGAAATGGTTTGTGTACTAAAAGAGCCATTAAGAAGTAAATACGATTAGCAATACGAAGGCTCGTATAAAAAAACAGGTATTTATTATATCAGCAAAAATGTAAAGCTACAGAGAGGCTACAAAATAAGAGTATCGCACGTATATAAAATCAAAAATTAATGCATGGTAAAGGCACTGCTAGAGAATGCAACCAGGCTAAGGAGCACTTAGGTACAGACTTAAACATTCAACTTCGCTTAAAATTTTCGTAGAACCTGGACGCAGTGCGAGAATATAACAGAAAAGAAGGATTAATTAGGTTTATGATAAAATCTTCTAGAGAACCCAGACTCGCCGCAAACTAGATATATACATATATTAGGCTCAAATATGCTAACAGAAAAAAGACAACTGTAATGGGGAGGTACGCGTGAACAAAGCATTAAAAACATTAATCAATGGTAGAATTTGCATAACATGAATGGAAAAAAAAATAAAGCGAATGAGGGCCGCGTGTGGCACTCTCTAATGAGAAGACATACTCCCATAAGCGTAGCATTAATTTACAGGCCAAATGAACATACAATAGATGATAAAATATAAGAAAATGTATATAAGTATAGGCTGAGACGTACATGTAGATTTAAATAAATAAAATGACAGAATAGTTGATGTGAAATTAGCAAATGAAAAAAGTATGAACAAATAACAACTTCTCTTTATAACCAATTGACATTATTATTATATGAGAATAACTCATTTTAGCAACTATTGTTAGGTAAAAAGAAGCATGGAAGAACAAAAGTCAAATAAATTAAGCAATCATAGAAAAGATAAATTTAGTTTCTTAATAGGCCCATGAGCTCACGTCAAGTACAAAAGATTGAAACAAAATTACATTTGCGTTTCGACGAAAACAAATTTGCAATTTTTAGCAAGAGAACCTGCAATTTTTGTTAATGGCACCTTTTAAAGTACTCCGAAATTTTTTAAGCAATTATTCATCGTGAATTGTCATCAAAATTATGTTTATTTCCCATTAGCCTTTCTTTTACTTCCTAACAAAAGTACTTCTTCGTACGAACAAGTTTCAATATGTTAAATGACGAATTTAAGAAACTGAAGCTGTAGTTCAAACTAAATACCATATACACAGATTTTGAGCCAGCAATTCACAGTGCTATTAATAATAGTCTGCTAAATACAAACATCTGGGCTTGTAGGTTTCATTTGGGCTAAGGCTGGTGGCGAAGAATCCAAGAGCTTGGTATAAGCAAATTTTATGAAAACTGAGATTCAGAAGAGGAAAATTATTTGAAGTGCTCTTTCGGGCTGCCTTTTTTAGACCCAGAAGAAGTTGAAGACTGCTTCGTAGAAAATTTAATGAGCGTATTGCCGGATAATCCTGCGGTTCATGAATTGCGTGACTATGTTCTATTGAACTACATTGTAGCAGAAGTGCCGTATCTTCTAAAGATGTAGAAAAAATTTTTGACCAACATTTATCGCACAACAAACAACTGTGAAACGTTTCACTTGAAAACTAATCAAGAGCTTCCTTCAGCACACCCGAACTTTTTAACGTTTGTATCGTTACTCCAGAATGTTCAATCAGAAGTGTACGTAAAACTGCGAAGAAATTGGGTAAAATCAAAGACGAAAAAAAAAAAAAAAAAAAAAAAAATGTTTACGAGGGAAGGGGTTTTATGCTGCTCCCAATCCAGTTCAGTCGTGTAGAGGTGGAAGTGGTTTACGGCGGAAAATAAATGTAACGCAAAATGTGCAATAAAAATTTATACAATATATTTACAGTGCTTAAATTATAAAAATATGCTCAAGTGAAGGCAAGCGGAGAGAAGCTTTCTCTGCCACCGCGGCACGCTAACTAACTTACTATGCTCGCAGAGCAATATTTATAGAGACAAAAGTTAAAGTAGAAACTTCTAGTACATTGATAAATAAAGGTACAAAAGTAAAGGTAAAACGGTCTCTTGGGCATTGCAAATGTACGCGATGATAAAGGCGTATGATCGGAAAATTACTTCAACTTTAATATAAGAATAACGAACGTGACGCAATTTAAATTTAGAAAAGGTTTGTCGGCAAATATTCAGGTACAAAACTGAACATACCGCCCGCCATACTACGGTTCAGGGTGAACGGAGTATTAACAATTAGCACTGCACTTATGTAAAACAAACTTAGAGTCTGTATTTTGAAAATGTCAATAATGTAATGGACCGGAAAGCGTCTAGCCGAATATGGTGCGCTGGGCCATGGGTGTCCCAGGTAGTCCGATGCGTAAGCCCTCTTGAAGAACTCGTGGAAGCACATCAGCTCCTAGCAGCAACTCGATTTCTGTCAGATCGGCTCGAAAGTCGTCTGCAAGCTCCAAACCCTGTAGATACTTCCAGTTGCCTGGAAGCTTGAAGTTTCCTGACCTGTAGCTGGATATAAGCGAGAGCACTAGAGCTTCGCACGTGAGCTTCCCCTCGCTAACCATGGAGGCGAGAGTAAAGTAAGTTTTTCCATGAACTCGCGGAGTCTTGATGCCACCGATGCCAATGACCTCCTTGCTGGCCTCTTCATATTCCTGGCGAAGTTTACTTAGCAGGCTCTTTGCAACAAAGGATCGCTAAGAGCAGTTGTCGAGCATGGCACGAGCGATGAGTGTGCGTCCGTCCGGGCCTTGAATTCGGACGAGCGCAGTAGGCAACAGCGTAGTGTTTGAAGAGTCTGGCGATGCCATCCAATGACAGGATACGCGACTCCCTTTCGTGAGTGTAGCAGGCCATGCAGAAGATGCAAGATGCACTGTAGTGGCAGGATTCTCGTGCAGCAGCGTATGGTGATGCCCGTTGCAAGTTAGGCATCGTTTGCTTGATTTTCAGTTTGCGAGTTTGTGAGCACCAAGGCAATTATAGCACATGTTCTTGGCCTCAACAAACTGTTTGCGTTCGTGTGGCGATTTTGCTTTGAAATCGGCACAGCGTAGTATGAAATGCTCACCTTGGCAAAAGCGGCATTTCTCCGTAAAGGTGGCATATGCGTGCGAAGTAGAAGACGTCGTCTTGTCCTTCTTCCGTGTTGCCTTCTCTGTAGAAGACGCGACGACCTCGAGCATCGAGATGCGTTGTTCAATGAAACGCACGAGCGTTTCAAGTGCAGGAGGCTCCTGGGTACTGCTGAGCGATGACTCCCATTCTCGGAAAGTTCGAGCGTCGAGTTTCCGAGTTGTAACAGCGACCACCAAGTCATCTCACTGGTCCGTCGGACGCTTAAGCTGTTTAAGTGCAGCCAAGGCATTTACAGTGCCACTGAGCAATGCCTTGAGTTCGAGCGGCGATTCGTTGCTTACAGCCGGCGCGGCTAGCAAATCGCAAGTTAGCGCGGCAACCAAGCGCCGCTTGTTTGCATAATGATCCTCCAACCTTTTCCATGCAGCCTCGAAGTTGGCGTCAATTACCTGGATCGTCCTTAACAATTCAGCCGCCTCGCCTTGCACATGCGTCTTGAGGTGCTGAAGCTTCTCGACGTTGGAAAGTCGAGAATCGTTGACTATGATCGCAGAGAACAGATCCTTAAACTCGAGCCAGTCGTTGAATTGTCCGGAAAATGTGGGCACAGCAATAGACGGCAGGTTGCGAGAGTTAGCTGGTGGAACAGGAGCTGCGTCTGATGCGGGCGATGCAGGAAGTTTTCCGAGCTGTTCAGCCAAATTAGCTGCCGAATCGAGGTAAGCTTCTTCGGCGATTTCGTAGCTGTCTTCATTGTAATAGCCGATGTCCTTAGTATCGTCTGGAACAATGTTGAGAATCCTGAGATGAGTGTCCTTGAAGTCATCCCAGTTTATTCGTAGTTGCTGTATACGGCTCTCGATGATTGCACGAGTGAACTTATCCTTGCCGTGCTTCTTGAGGTTTTCGTAAGCATTGCTGATGCTTTTGTACAACTCCTGTTGACGCTTAAATAAAATTTTGAGTTCCTTGACGTCTGCCATCAAGCAGTCGATGTCGCGATGAAGCGCTTGATAATAGGGCTGAGTGTTGGCAGTTAACGACCGCCCGCCTTGGCAAATTCCAGCACGGAGAGCATGCACACACTCTGATTCCTTGAATGACTCACTACTGCAGCTTCGCGAGAGCGCGTTCACATACACGGCATCAAATGGTCAAGGCAAAATTCAAGGCTTCACTGAGCACTAGCACATATCCACTCCTGCACTGACCGTTGGTCCCTAGAACCACGCTCTGCTACCAAAAATGTTCACGAGGGAAGGGGTTTTATGCTGCTCCCAATCCAGTTCAGTCGTGTAGAGGTGGAAGTGGTTTACGGCGGAAAATAAATGTAACGCAAAATGTGCAATAAAAATTTATACAATATATTTACAGTGCTTAAATTATAAAAATATGCTCAAGTGAAGGCAAGCGGAGAGAAGCTTTCTCTGCCACCGCGGCACGCTAACTAACTTACTATGCTCGCAGAGCAATATTTATAGAGACAAAAGTTAAAGTAGAAACTTCTAGTACATTGATAAATAAAGGTACAAAAGTAAAGGTAAAACGGTCTCTTGGGCATTGCAAATGTACGCGATGATAAAGGCGTATGATCGGAAAATTACTTCAATTTTAATATAAGAATAACGAACGTGACGCAATTTAAATTTAGAAAAGGTTTAACGGCAAATATTCAGGTACAAAACTGAACAGACGACACAAGAAAAAGAAAATTTCTTAAGACTTAAAATGTTACGATATCGATAAGGAGTAAGCACTCGATTTAATTTTATAAAAACTGTATCCAAAAAACTTCTACCTGTGTGATTGTATGTATGCTGAAAAGACCGAGATAACCATGATACACTTATTTGTTTATTGATATGGCGTACAAAGCTACTATCAGCCGTCTTGACCGTGACTGCTCTGACGAGTCCGTCCTTACGAGGATGGAGCGTCGTGACTCTTCCAAGTGGCCACTTCGTTGGCGGAGTAAGATCATCCCTTAACAGTACAATATTATCTATTTGTAGATTGGGTTGAGGATGTAACCACTTGTTACGTTGCTGAAGCTGTTGTAACACCTCGCCTCTCCAACGTTTCCAGAAAGAGTTGCGCATTTGGCATAGCAAATTTCAGCGATTACTAGTGCTTAACTGCAACGTTTTCTCGACTTCTTCTGGATGTGAGAGGCACGATGAACCAATGAGAAAGTGCCCTGGTGTTAAAGCTGTTAGTTCGGTGGGCTCTGTACTCAATGGGGATAGAGGGAGAGAGTTTAGACAAGCTTCAACCTTAGCTGCCAGCATAGAAAGCTCTTCAAAAGTAAGCTTGGAGTCGCCAATTACTCTTTTAAAGTGATACTTGAAGCTGCGTACTGCAGCCTCCCATAGGCCGCCAAAGTGGGGCGCTCGTGGTGGAATAAACTTCCATGTTGTGCCTCTAGTTGCAAGTTGACCAGCTACCGTTTTGTTGAACTCGGAGGTCTCAGAAAACATGCAGCCGAGCTCCGCCGATGCCCTTTGAAATGTTGTTGCGTTGTCTGAGTAGATCGTGTCGCAGACTCCTCGTCGAGCTGTGAAGCGATCATACGCAGCCATGAATGCGTCGGTCGTAAGATCAGACACGATCTCAATGTGGACAGCTCTGACTACAAAGCAAACAAAAATTACTACATAACCTTTCGTGCTTTTTGCACCCCGACCTTTGGAAAAAAGCACTGGGATTGGCCCTGCGTAGTCTATCCTAGTTATGGCGAATGGACGTAGTGGAGTAACTCTTTGAGCTGGTAGTGCAGCCATCTGTTGATGTCCACTTTTCTGGTTGTGTATGATGCACTTGTAGCAATTCCGGTAGACTCGTGTGACGAGCTGATGGGCTCGTGTGATCCACACAGTCCGGTACAACTGTGAGAGCATGAGTTGTACTCCTCCATGCAGTGTATTAATGTGTGTATCTTGGACAAGTCGCTTTACAATTGTGTCATTGCCAGGCGGGACGATAGGGTGTCGCTCACTGTATGGAAGTGGAGCATTTTCTAAACGGCCGCCAACTCTAATGAGGCCAATCTTGTCTAAGTAGGGTGCCAATCGTACCAAATTGCTTCGCTTAGAAAGTGGTTTGTTGGCCTGTAGCTGCTCCAATTCGATGAAAAAATGTCGACGTTGTAGTGCTCTAAAACAAGAGGCAGAAGCCCAAGAAAGCTCTTGAGCAGATAGGTAAGTGTATTGACGTTTGTCAGTTACCTGACGAGCGTTGAGTATCCATCGCGCGCAATAGGCGAGGATACGACGTATCTTAGCAAAACTAGAGAAGCGTTGCAAATATATCAGACAGTCGTCGTCGACATGCTTTTTTAAAGCTGCCTCCTGCATTACCAATGCTTGAATGTTCTGTTGATCGGCGTAGTCATCATCTGTTGTTGAAGGCCATGTCGATTGTGGTGACGTCATCCATATGGGTCCTGACCACCATAGGCTGTGTTCGGAGAGTTGCTGAGGTGTAAGTCCTCGAGTTGCGCAGTCGGCAGCATTGTACGAGGACATTACATGTCGCCACTCAGCTTGTGGATACAAAGATGTAATTTCGCTTACTCGATTGGCGATGAAGGTTTGCCATCTTGATGGATGACCTTTTAGCCAATTTAGCACGACTTTGGAGTCCAGAAGTGAATGTACTGTGGTTGTCGATGCAGCTTAGGTAGCAGGTGCTTAGTTAGGCGAACAAGCAACAGTGCTCCACAGAGCTCCAACCGAGGAAGAGTCTCCATTTTTGTTGGAGCGACCTTTGTTTTGGCCATAAGAAGAACCGAAGATTGACCAGGAACTACAGCGTAGACTGCTGCAGCGTAGGCTCACTTTGAAGCGTCAGCAAAACCGTGAAGCTGCCAAGAAAATGTTTCAGAACAACCTATCTATCTGGGCACTTTAATGACGTCTAATTTTGTCAGAGAGTTACGGAACTTCATCCACTGCTGCAAGAGATCTCCTCGAATCGGTACGTCCCAATCGAACTTATTGATCCATAGATCCTGCATCATGATTTTTGCAGTTACGATGACCGGTGCAAGCCAACCTAATGGATCAAATAATTTAGCAGTTTCTGAGAGAATAATTCTCTTTGTTATGATCGATGGAGAGGGTGCTATTGTAGGTTTGAAAATAAAATTATCGGCTTGAGGAAGCCACCTGAGACCTAGCGTTAATACCGCCTCGTCCACGTCGACGGGGACCTCAACAATGTTGCCAGCTACGATTTCATCAAGAAGACTTTGATTATTTGCTGACCATTTACCCAACTCCATCCCTGCTGATGCCATAAGCTGAATCAGCTGATCACGTCGTTCGATAGCTAAGTCGACTTCGTCCGCGCCTCCGAATATGTCGTCCACGTAGATTTGATGGTCCAGAAGCTTCGATGCCTCTGGATGCGTCGTACGGCCGTCCTGAGCCAGCTGTTTGAGTACTCGAAGAGCCAAATAAGGTGCTGGAGCCGTGCCGTAGGTGACGGTAAGCGCTCTATAATCTTGCAAAGGCTGCTCAACTAAGGGTCGCCACACAAGGCGCTGCCAGTCTGCATCATCAGGATGAATCAGAATCTGTCGAATTATTTTGATAATATCAGTAACAAAAACTAATTTTTGAAATCGCCATCGAGTTAAGATGATTGTGATGTCCGCTTGAAGTTTTGGACCTGGAGACAGTGCATCATTAAGCGAACATTTACTTACATCCTTTTGGGAAGCATTGAATACTACCCTGATTTTTTCAGGCTTATCTTGTCTAAAAACTGCATGATGAGGCATGTAGTAAGCTTCACGTGAAATTTGATTTAACGGGACTAATTCCATGTGCTTTAAATCCAAGTACTCCTGCATGAAAGCTTTGTACTTGTCGGCGAGGAGTAGATTTTTGTTTAGACGCTTTTCAGAGCGAAAGAGACAAGCGACGGCTATATCTCGCGAACCAGAAAATGAGACTTGCTTAAAAAATGGCAGTCGAACGACGAAACGACCTTAAGGGTTACGAGCTTAAGTAAAAGAGAAGTAATCTTCACAAAATTGCTCTTCTGGGGTGAAGTGTCTTTCTTGAGGGACCTCCTCTATCTCCCAGAATTTCTCCATGAATTTATCGAGAGAGGGTTCAGTGTATGTGTGAAACACCTGAACTGAAGAATGATGACACGATTGACTATTCGCAGGAGCTCCTGTCAGAATCCATCCGAACACAGAGTTCTGAGCTATTGGGGTTCCCGCTGGACCTTTCACTAAGCCGTCAATGATGATTGATGAATAAACATCTGCACCGAGGATGCAATCGATTCGACTTGGCTTAAAGAATAAAGGATCGGCCAGGTTGAGACTTTTTGTATGTGACCATTGGTTTTGATCAACTTCGACTTTTGGCAAGAGATTAGTGAGTTTGTCCAACACCAAAGCCGAAAACTGAATGACAAAATTTTTATCGACGTTAGAAAGCAGTGAGATACTTACTTTCTTTCGAGCGATCGAAGTTACCTCAGCTCCCACGCCAGTTATCAAGCAAGAGATTTTCTGAGCTTTGAGTGAAAGCTGCGAAAGCACATGTTCTGCGACGAATGATCTCTCAGCTCCTGGATCGATGAGAGCATGCACAGTGACCTTGTTGCCATGTGCGTCTGCTAGCGCTACAGATGCAGTAGCCAAAAGAATTGATTTGCCTGCTGAAACACTCTTAGCAATTCCCTGACTCGAAAAATGGACTGAAGAAGCGTCTCTAGAGTCAGACGATGACAAAGAGTCGTTTACAACTGCAGGTTTTGATGTCGATCCTTGAGAATCGTTATGTAACCTTGTGTGGTGTTTGCCCTGATAGACAAAGCATCGTTTAGGCGAAGGGCAATGCTTGGCAAAATGAGAAGTTTGAAGACAATTCAAACACAACTTCTTTTTTTTGCAAAAATCATATCTTTGAGACAAGCTTAAATTTTTAAAGTTTTGACATGCGAAAAGATAGTGCGTTCCACGACAGCAGAGACACGATGCATTTTTCTTGTTTGAGGTAACTTCTGTTGTGTGCGCAGCTACCAATTTTAATTTGTTCGATGAATTTTGCGAGCTTGACTTCGACTGAGAGTTCGAGCTACTTGAGGTGGTAGGTGAAGCTGCTTCTAACACACGAACGAGCCTTTCGAGAAATTCGGTGAGTGAGTTATATGTCGGATATTCGTTACCCTTATCAGCCTCTCGTTCCCACTCTAAGCGTGTTGATGTATCGAGCTTACTTACTATATGATGCGTTAGCCACAACTCTCCCATTCTTTCAGTGGGAATACGCAAATTGTCAAGAGCTTGTTTGGTCTCGCGCACGACGTCCATAATGCAATTTATTTCAGCGACCGATTTCTTTTGCATAGACGGGCATGAAATGATATGAGACCTGTGTGTTGCGAGAAGAACTTTTTTGTTGTCGTAACGATCTTGAATTGACAACCAAGCACTTTCATAGTTTTCGGCAGTAATCTGAAGATTTTTGAATCGATTAGCCGCTTCACCTTCGAGCGAGAGAATTAGGTATTGCAACTTCAAGATTGGCGGAATGGTAGGAGCGTCATGTACAAGCGCGATAAACATTCCCTTGAATGTTTCCCATTCAAGTTGCTTACCCGAAAATTTTGGCAGCTCGATTTTTGGTAGAGGGGATCTATAGGAGGGGCTTTCCATAGTTATATCGACATAATTATTATCACCCTGTAACGATGACTGATTGCGTCCTGGATTTATTACTCCTAAGATCAAAGTCTTCGTATTTGTATATTGTGTAATCGCTGAGGAATAATAGTCTTCCTCGAAATATTTCTCGTCCTTAAATCTTTCCTTTGATGCTAGAAGTTTCTTGTGCGGCTTATAAAATTCATCCCACTGTTATTCTAAATTTTCGAGTTGCTTCTTAAACCAACCAATCGAACGCTTTTCTTTAGGAGTTTTTAACATTGTTTTTTGGAAATCCATAACGAGTTCGAAGTTAACTAATTGCTCTTCAAGTAATCCTTCCATATTATTGATGAAATGCCAAAGAAACAACGAACTTGTAAAAACAAAATAATGCTCACGAACGAAAAGAAAGGTGCGATATAAACAAAAGGAAGCAAATATTCCGTTACGTACAAGGCTAGATGTATAAGCATTCAAAAATTCGAGAACCTTTGGAATTTAAATAAATAACCGACCTATTTGGCCTTGAAAACGACGAGTGCGAGATGTTTTAAAAACAAAGGAGCGAGAGGAAGAGAGCGAAGAGACACTGTACCTTAGCCGAAGCAACGTATGACAACACCGACCTCTCCCACCAACTCCAGCTCATCAAAATACCGCTGAAGATACGCTGGTCGAGCTGAGTTGTATGAGCCGATGAATAAGGAGGCCTTGAAATGATAAGCACTAATGCCCGAGTGTTGCCTGTTGACGACGACTCTCTCCTCTCAAGTCCAAGGATATGATTTGTGCAGTCGATGCCGACGGTGTACAAAATCCTTGAAAATAGTTTAAGCCTTTTCCAAATGCTTGAATTCAAGTCACTGTTTGGCACTAGTAAAGGCAACCACGCTCTGCTACCATGTTTATTTTCGCGACAATGCCAACCATAAATTTTTAATTAAATAGCCAACGGCGTATCGCGATATCGACTTTTATGCCGCCGGATCAAAGTATTGCCTTTACAGCGTCAAAAGTGTTTCTTCGAGGGCTTGACAAAATCTCGCAAGAAACTCGAGAATATAAATAAATCACGCACTCGTTTCGTTTAACTTTTAAAATCAGATTTATTAACCAACAGGTAACAATAAATGTAAACTTAATAATATAACAAAAATATGTGTGCTTGCTTGCTTGTTTGAAAAACGGAATAAAGAAACAACTGAAAGTATTAACAAGATTAGATGAGAAGAAAAAAACAATAAAACAGAACAATCTTTGAGCTAAGCGAGACTCGGCAAGTTCGACGTTAAAAGTCGCAGAAGGTTGTTAACGACGCAACTATGCTTTGCTGAGCGATTGATCTGCTCGAGAGACAAAGCCTAACTGCTCGTGCCTGCGAGCGAGAAAAGCCAGTAAAGCCGAAATTTTACTTGCTGGTAAATTAACATGTAAGTGTAAAAGCTAGTTCATGGATGTGACGTTTAAAAATGTGTTTGAGTTCGGCCGTACTCTCTCGCAACCAGCAACAGCAGCTTCAGGGTCTTTGTTTACATTTTAAAAACGCGTTCTCGTGAGCAGGATTTTAATCTCCTCCTATAACTATTAATTTTCTGTATAACATAAATCACGCAAAGTTCTATAGACCATTTCTAATAATTTTTTTGAGATTATGAAAGCTCTTCCCCAAACCATTATCTCTACTTCTATCAATTTTTTGTCAAGAGAAATAAAGTAATATATTAAGAATTTGTATAGAAATGTTTTTCCTGGATCACAAGGACCATCCGTAAGGATGATTCTATTTTTTCTTTGACATATCGTTTTGAACATTCATATTAGATGATCAGTTAATCCTGTGGCTAAAAAATTCAATCAAAAATAAAATTCATTTGTCTTTTAAGGTCTTTCTTTTGGAGGGTTAGCGAATAGAAAAGAGCCCTACTAGTTTATATATGTGGCTCTGCACGCTAATCCCCTCTTTCCAGTTCAAAATTTATTAGTGAAATGAAAAAGTTCAGCATTTTGTTTTTAACAATCTTCTATTAAAAAATAACCTGATCAATGCTATTCACGCGCTGAATTTTAAGATAGAATGTAATAACATGATGATTTTTATAATTTTTGCATTGCTTTTGATAAATTAATTATTCATTATAAGTTAATAGTTGCGCACTCTGCATGCGATCACTATCAACAATAAATGGAACGAAGTAATCACAAAGTTCTATTGACTCATTAATCATAAAATATTCCGTTATATTATAAGACAATGTTGTTAAAAATCAACTTAAGACACATGTTCAATAAGAAATCATAAAAATGTATTATTTGTTTCATACAGAAAAATAATTTGCAAGAAGATAATTATTGTGAAAGTTTGTATATATAAATATATATATATATCTTCCTGTATCATTTAGTTGTATTGACGAAAGTAAGTCTCAGCCCCCCCACTCTTTCCGCACCCCCTCAGCACCCACTCAGCTCCCCCTCGATTTACGTAGTTATTTTCTCGTTTTAGCGTCATTTTTAATCAAATTATATTTAAGTAAGCTCCCCCCCGCTCCCCCTCATCTCCCCCTTGCTTTCCCTCCACTTCCCCCCCAATAAAATACTTATTTATCTAATGTTTTACCATCATAAATGTGAAAAAATATACGCAATTTAGTACCCAAGTCATACCTCGTTTTGAGGATTATTTAAGTCACTGATCATAGGTCTTTCTCTGTCTATTCGATTTCCCTTACTCACTATATGTCTCTGAAGTACCATTATTTGTTTAACTTAATTGAACTTTTACATTTCAAATCTCTTTCTGGTCCATGCCTACTTTACCCAAATGTAAAATTCTTGATTACCTGAGGACTTGATTAACAGAAAGACAGAATTCGGAAGGAGATATGATTAAATAGACAAACACAATTAAGCTTTTAAAACCATAATTTATTCTGTTAGCTTAATGTTGTGACATTTCACGTGTCATTTTAACCCATCTGTTCTTTTAAAACCCTTTCCACATTTTTCACATAATTAGTTTTTCATGGTTTTTATGAATTAACATACGTCTGTTTAAATGTGATGATCTTCAAGGTTACATATTTTTGAATAACTGAAAAATTTCTAGCTAAACAATATTTTTAATTTCTGATGAATTCTCGAATGCAATTTGAGTAAAAATTCTTTTTGGATTTTTACATTTTAATACAGCAATGGATAATTGTCCGTAAGAGAATGAAGGTTTTTTTAAAACATAATTCTAAAGAATCAAAACTCTGTTCTTCTGATTTGTGAATAAATATAGAACATGCTAATACAACGGGAAACTGTTTTCTATAGAAGACAAAAGGTAATGATAATAAGGTGCCAGAATTAAATGGTATTCTAGGAATGTAAGCTTTGCTTTTTTTTCTCCCATAGTAATTTCTGCTTCTATATTATACTTAAATAATTTTGTTATTTTTAATCTTGTGCCTCTACAGAGACCGTCTGATATACTTAAAGTTCTTATTAACACTACTATTTATTTTTAATTTTAATTCATGTGGTGGAAGATCCTCTCTAATATTATTTCAAAATACTATTGAAAAATTAATATTTATGTTAATTTAATTTTGTTAAGTTAATCATATGTTTTATCAACTCGTTTGTGAGTCACTTATTCTGCTGTTGTGAACTAGTTTTCAGCCTGCATTGATAAATACACTAGTAATGTCGTTATTTTGTCTACTCAATCTGTTAGTGGGGGGTTGGCACGATGAGCACATAGGAGGGCGTTAGCCCCACTAGTATAATATATATATATATGTATAAAGTTTTTGTTACTATTAACTTACTTACGATATTCATTTTAATTACAATCTCTAAAATGTCTCTTTCAAAGTTCTGCTCTCACATAACCTTTCCCACAGTCTTGACAAATATTTTTTTTAACGTTTTCTTCATGACTTTTTAAATGTCTCTGTAAGAGACAATATCTTTTAGAACATTTCCCACATTCTATACACTTAAAATTTTTCTCAATGTTTCGACATTCCTTTGTGTGATGCAAATAGTTTTTCCTCTCTAATATTATTATGCTACATAGATCACACACAAAAAGTTTTTTTTGTAAATTTTTTCGTGCGATGATGAACACTCTTGATTTGAAAATTTTGAGTTACATTTGTCACACTGATAAAATTTTTCGTCTGTGTTGGTGTATCTAAAAACATATTACATTCAACGGATTGTTAATAATTTTATAAATCCGGGTACTAGACGGTACTAAAATTTGCTTTTTTGATGAAAGAAAAAACTTGCAAGAAAGAATAAAAATAGTAATAAACGATAGAATAAATTTTTTGTCACTCAAAAATTTCATTCCAAACAATCTTTTCAATTTTAAATTCGTTTTCTGATTCAATATGGATAAAAATTTTTTTTTGGTTTCTACTTCTAGACAATGCAACATATAATTATCCATGAAAAAATAACGGTTTTCTAAAGCATAATCCTAAGGCATCAAAACTCTGACCTTGAGATTTATTGATAGACGTAGAAAAAGCTATGGTAAATGGAAATTGTTTTCTTCACAATATAAATGGTAGCGAAGAAGAATTGTTCGTATTTAGTGTTATTTTTGGAATAAAGACATTTTTTTTTTTTTCACCTGTGATTATTTTAGCTTCAATGTTGTATTTTAATAATTTTGTAATTCGTAATCTTGTTCCATTGCAAAGTCCTCCAGAAATGTTAAAGTTTCATATGAACATAACATATGCGTTAGTTTTTAAATTTGATTTGTGTTAAGGAAGACCGTCTTCAATACTATTTAAACATTTTGTAGGAAAATTAATATAAATATTGTCGTCTGATTTATCGACTCCTTTGTGAGTTGCTTTATCAATACTATTATACGTTACTAATGTTCCTACCGTATTATTTAAAATTTTTTTTTCTTTAAAAAATGTGTGTATTCATTGTGAGATGTTAATATACCTTTACTTAAAAAAAAATCATTATCTTTATTAAAAATGCTAAAACATTTATTATTTGTTCTCCATATCTGAGGAATTCTACAAGTTTTAATTTTGCCTTCTCCTATATCCAGTAGCAATGAAGAAAATTTTTTTTTAATCGAACGTATATTATTTTTTAAATAAAAAATACTAAACAAAGGCCAAACATTGAAAAAATTGTATGCTTTACTGAACAAAAGTTATTTTACTTCCGTTTTTACTACTAGAAAAATTCGACGGAAGTCTCCGCCTAAAATTATTGTTTTATTTCAAAAAGGTTTATTACTACTAGATTAATCTTTCAAAGTCCTATCAACGATTTCTAACTATTTTTTCGGTATCATAGAAGCTTCACCCCAAATAATTACTTCTACATTACGTAATTTTTGTTTATTTGGCTTAAACTCGAAGAAAGCACTTTCTATAGTGCTTAAGTCTAGAGGAAGTCTGAAAGTTCTGTGAGTGGTTATTTTCTTTGACAGAAGAATAAAAGTAATACCTGTCCAAGCCATTCTAAGAATTTTTTTTTATTTTATACAAAACAGTAAGTTAATGTTTTGTGTACAAAATTTTTTCCAGATCAACCAGGACCATCGATGAAAAAAAATTTTTTCTTAAGTTTTCTTATTTCTTGAAAAATAGTCGTAATAGTAATAATTTCCTTTTACAGATACATCTCCAACTTTAAATTAAGACTTCAAGTTCTCTGTAGATGTAAAAGGAAGAATTATTTTTTTTCGTTGCAATTTGGGAGTCTAATTCACTGTCATATTTTTGTTTGGATATTTTGTAACTTTTTAAAATGAATTTATTAAGGTAGGAGTAAACGAATAAGTAAATACTAATGGGCCAAAATTTTTGTTACAAAAAATTAAAAGAAAAAAAACAATCAACTAATGATACCGTTAAAACAAAATCAATTTGTAATTCTAACAATATCGTAATTTTTAACATTTATTACATACACCAATTTTGAGTAACAATAAATATATTTTGTGTTTTTTTTCAAACTTTGTAAATCTATATTAGCAATTATGGAAGTTGGTGCGGAGAGCATGCAGGGGGCAGACATAGTTGTAAGAGTTTAGAACGAGATTCTCGAAATATTTATTAACACATACAAGAAAGACAGTTCATTCAAAAAAGGGGGCCACTAGAAGGAATAATAAAGTTCACCATAAAAAAAGTCAAGGGCACATCTCTTTTTTTATATAAACTTTACCACTTTTATTTAAAATTAGCAGCTTGTTCTTCATATTTCCTTAAAAGCAGCCCAGTAATTATTTACAGCGTAGAGCATGTATTCCTAAGTATTTTCGAAAAATACCGTAGTCTTCTGAATTCTGTTAAATATACTATAACATATTTTTGTCCATACTAACAATTAATTTTATCATTTTTAAAGGCTTTATAAAATTTTACTCCAAAGCTTATTTTTAAAGAATTAGACTTTTAACACAACAAGGGGGGAGGGGTTGGCGCGTGGATCGTGCAGTGGGCAGAGCTCTACTAGTATAAATATAAATGCATTTCAATAAAAACAAAGTTAAAATTAGGATTACATTTAATTAAAAATTAATTTTTCTGATGGTTACCTCTTGTATGTACATTTTTATGGTGACGTTTCATAGCGTCTCTTCAAAAAAAGTTTTTACTTTACTGGAATCAAAATATTTTTCTTTTTTCTTTATGTATAAGTGAATACTTGTTTAAGTGTGTTTCTTTATTGAATGATTTTCAACAAATAATAAATAAATAGAAGAACTTAAATACTATATGCTCTAGTATTTCTTCCTACGGCTTTAATAAGATTGCGCACAGGACTTATTAGCAATGACTTACACGGTTGTTATTATTACATCATTGTATGAATTTCAAATCACTAAACAAATGTTTATATTATTTTGCATATTTACATGTACAAAATATAAAAATTTATATACTAATAAATCAATGATCACAACAAAAGAAAGTCATTGCGCCTGTCTATTTGCTTTATGGGTGGTGTGGAAAAATAGATAAGGAAAAACAGTAAAAACCTATTGTTATTTTAATTTTTTTCATTGAGGTTAATATGAATGATGGTATTGTAAGCATCAATACATATGAGGTAATACAATTGCGAAAGATGACAGGTGACAAGAAAAATAAAAGTATAGTTTTAATAAAATAGAGCAGCTTGTTGTCCAATATACAAAAAAAACAATCCAAACAAAAAATTATACTTTTTCCTATATTTTATAATGGACATCAAAAAACAGTATTATAAGAGGTTTTTAGAAAACGGTGCGAAAGGGGGTGTAGACATACCCACCAAAATAAGTATCTAATATAAAAAGATTTAAACGTAAGCGTATTCGGTATTCCATTGAGACTTTACCCCTCATAAACTACCTTTGTTTGGAAAATTGTTGTTTCATAACTAAATTTATTGTTATTTATACAGAAACTAATAAAACAGAAGAAATATATATTTAAGTTATTTTACAGTGGAGGTGAGGTGCCGACAAATACAAAAATAACAAGTATCTAAGAAAAATTTTAATTTGTTAATGAGGGGGTGGGGGTTAGCCTGTTTTGTCCCCATTATCAAGTAATTTCATCAATTAATTAGTATTATAGGAATATATTTATATGAAAGTATATCTAGACACATTCAAAAATTATTTGTTTAGTACACTAAGGCCCCAACAAACTGGTGGGTGTCCTTATCAGCCAAAAACTTTTGGGCAAAATTGACAATTAAACCCGTGCAACTCAGCTACTCAGTCTCAAAAATTGCGACGTTAAAAGTATACGCTTTAGATCATTCCTTTAACCCTTTTATCTCGTACTTCTTCCAATTCTAATAAAACATTAAAATATTAAAATATTACATATGTTTCTATTATATTTTATCAAAAGACTTTTTTTTAAGTTAGACAAGTAGGGGGTTGGCACGTAGAGCGTGCAGATGGTAGAGCTCCACTAGCATATATATGTACAGTCCAAGCATGAAAGGTCAGATTTTTTTAAGTAAAACCTTAGTTTTATTTAGCACGGACAAATATATTTTTAATATTACTACGTAAGAAAATAACAAGTCATTGAAATTTCACTAAAATTTTGAATCAGACTATGTTAAAACATTTTTTAAAGTACAATCTGAAAAAAAATTAATATATTTTAATTTCATTCTTATAGATACAATTTTAACAGTTTCTAAATGGAATTAAGAATAGAGAATCAAACTTTACTAAATTGATTACAATCATAATACAGCTTTTAGATACAAACAAACTGTTTAAAGTAAAAGTCTTCAACAAATCTTTTTTATCATTCAAAAGATAACTTAAAGACATTAATATCTAAAACAAAAAAAGTCTCATAATAAATAGTTATTATTAATTTATTAATAAGAATAAAGTCAAAACATCGTATTTGTTGTGACAATGCAAAAACTTCCAAAACTATAAAAATAGAAAATAACAATAGTCACGTTTTTTTTACCTAGTATACACTCAGATATATGGTTTTTTTGAGCTTATTAAATTAAAATAGAAATCCTAATAAGAAAATATTATACAGTTAAGGCAGAACTTACATTAGAGGTTGATACACAAAGTCTGCAAAGACCCATATCTTAACTAATAAATATCTCTCTACAGTATAGAGTTATTTAGAGGTAGATACACACAGTCTGCAAAGACGCATATCTTGACTAATAAATATCTCTCTACAGTATAGAATTATTGATGTCAAAATAATGATGCATCATATCTAGTGTAACTATTAAATAATGAATGCATTACATGTCAAGTAAAATATAAAAAAGTGCCACATTTACGTCAGCATATGTAAATTCATTGCAAAACAAAGCCAGAAAAACATAAATTTTATTCTAAATGTAGTAAAAAGTTTTTTTTAGAAAAGATGCATTGACAAGACGTTCCAAGACATTTCAAAAAAAATAAAAAAATTAAAAATTAATAATTATTTATTGGATCGTTGAAATATCGTAAGATAATTTCTATATAAGGTGTTGGTATTGGTTTTAGGTTAAATGTGCAAGCATTTCAAATAAAAATTATAAAGCAAATATATCATTATGTAATTCTTTGTTATCGACGATTAAATTCTTATTTAATTTTAGAATGGAAACAAATTGTCTATTTTGGCTGAGATGATTATAAGACCTATAAAAAATCAATACACAAAAAAAGAAGAAAATTTTTTCAGAAAAAAGTTATTTCTTTCTGATGACAAAGTTTTTTTAATTAAAAACTTAATACAAAACTTTAACTCCTTGTAAAGTTGAAGTTATAGGGATTGTCACGTAAGGCAAGCAGAAGGTAAAGTCCCCATAGTGTATATGTCTGTTTATATTACATAGTTGTATAGAAAAAAGTCAGTCTCAGCTCCCCTGCTCTCTATAAGCTCCCCCACACTTCTCCCTTAATTTACATAGTTATTTGCTTATTTACACTTGATTCCTATTTAAATTATGTTTGAGTTATACTTTCTACCTATTACTCTCTCACTTTTGTCTGGCAAAATCTCCATTAAAGTAATATCTTCCTAATCCATCTCTACCGTCTCCAAAAGTGACATTTTCAATTTATTGAGTACGGAATGGAATTTCAAAAGAGTACTATTGAATTGATCAAAAAATAAAGCTTTTATAACAAGAATTGTACATATACGTATCTTTCTATGTATAATTACTAATTATGAGACTTATTTCAAACACAATTTTTTTAGATGTTTTTTGGGTAAAGAAATATTTTTTAACTACTTTAATAGCTACCTTATTCTTAAGGTTGTGACTAACATTTGTTTAAGTATTAGAGTGATTTACGCGATTATATATTAATGTGATGAATTAACCAAAAGATAACGTATAGTAATGTAAAAAATATTTAAATATTTTTATCATGTAAAAAAGTTAGTGAATACCTTATTAAATCCATATATATGTAGATCATAAAAAAATATGTGGTAAGATTTGATTTAACAATAAGACAATAAGCTATCCATTTCAGCTTACTGCTGATAAAAAAAAAGAAAGTAAACCTCCTAAAAAAACTTGTTTTAAATTTATCTACTTTTAAGTGTTATAATAGTTATATGACTCAGGAAGATAAATATTCGTTGAAAATTTAAAAACAACTCTAATGTAACTTTTTTTCATGCGATAAATTTTTTAAAAACAATTAAAAAAAAAAAAATCATAGAGCCTTACAGAAATTTGTCTATAATAATTCAAAAGAAAAAGTCATTTAATCGATGATTCGTGTTCTATAAAAAAAAAGAAACTGTACTTGTAACTGGAAAAAATTGTTTTATCAGAAATAACTTCAGAACGATGCGTATTATTATCATCTCAGTTATAGTCATGGTATATTATTATCATTATTAAAAAAAACTTTATTTTAAACATAATTTTCGTTATCATCATTGTCATTATTATTATCATTGTAAGTGCCACTAACATCATTATTAACATTACTATTCCGATGATTATTATCGTTATTGTTAATGTCACTACAATAAAAATTATTACCATTTCAATTAAGCCGTACCATTGCCCTTCTGACAGAGTAATTTACAAATTAATAAGTTTAAAATAATTGTTCCCGACAGGGTTGGCTTATCTAAGCAACTAATTGTAAATTTTTCCTCTCCTTCTCTTTAATAAGAAAGTGTTTAGTTTTTTTATGTGAAAGGAGGTGCTTCGTCGAATGTCTCAAGCATAGCGGTCGTTGATACGATCGTTGTGTCAATGTTTGCGTGCCTGACAACGGAAGAGGAGGTGTCGTTCAGGGCCGATTTGACACTACAGATGTATTCTGTCGGTGAATTTACGGGGCGAGAGAAGTAAGGGTGAAGAGGAGGTTCCTTTCCCTCTCGTGGACGGTCATCACGAGACATTCGAACATAAGCGTTATTATTTTATTTTTTAGTAGTAGTTGCCATGGCAACTTGTTTTGTAGTTTAAAACAAAGGATAGAAAAAACGTCACTTTCGCGACGGAAGCCTTACTGTAAACTACCACTTAATCCTTGCTTAATCGAATAAATTACCTTTTTTCTCAAAAGTGTTCGTCTTTGTTTCTGCGTAAAGCAACTTGTACAGTTACAATAGTACTAGTTATTTGAAAGTAAATTATTCAAAGTATCTTTACAATTGTAAGCAATGTTATAAGATAACTATTGAGAATTTGCACACTCCTATAAAATTTTTATTTAGGCTTATTTGCATATGTTAATATACCTCATAACCTGTATCATTGAAGAAAAATAAATGCTATAGTTTTTTGTATTTTCCTACTAGGAATAGTTCGAATTCTTTTAATTAGGTAATAGAAAATATTTCTGTATAACAGTAAAACAAACATTTCCAATTATTGAGTATTCAATATTTTAGTATATGAATAATGAAAATTTTTTTTTCTTTATTTTACCATACATAAATATTTTAAATATTCATGGTTCAGCTGTTTAATAAAGTTAAGAAGAAAAAAAAGTTGTTGTCTCAAAGATAAAATGAAATGACTATCTTCAGGATAATACAATGAACGCCTTAAGCAGTTTTTATTTTGTGATAGAAGTTTTGGAAAATAAATTAAGTTGTACATCAATTTCTTTGCTTTTGCAACATGAAATGCAAATATGTCACAAAAAAGGAACAAAACATAATATAATTAAAAATAACAAGGCTTTATTTGTCACATTATTCTATAAAAGTAGAGAGTAAAAGAAACCATCAGATATTGACCCCCCCCCCTCCCGGCAACTTCTTACCTCATGGTCGTAGATAGTAATGACCGGTACCCAATAGGTAACATTTGATGAAGTTTTAAATAATAATGCTGTAGTTTTGTGAAATAAACCACTTTAAAAATAAATTTTTTATTTTAAAAACAAAGTTATTTTGGTTCAGTTAAAGATAATATTCACTTCCTTAGATCGATTGAACGCAAATAGATACTTTATTTTACCGCTTATAACTCAAGGGCATGATAACAGTAATAATTACGTTGTCATACTATTAGAACTATCATCTTATATACTGACTTAGCGTTTCCGAGTCACGTTGGCTAATTACATACGTAAGTACATAATGCAGTATGTTTCAAGTATAAGTTACTATTCTGCTGTCTTATCAGTTAACAACGCTCAAGATTATTGTCTTGAGTGCAATTACTTATAACTTTTTGTACAAAACATGATCTCAATTTACAAAAGAGTTAAGACCTTTTAGTCTTTTTTTTACACAACATGTCATAATTTTTATGTCAGTTTCATGGTGTTTTCCTTGTCATTTAAGAAAAATACATTGTTCAATATTGTGCTTTATTTCAAAATTTACAAAAGTAATAGTATATTACGTACGAGATTGCAAGGGCACATCAGGAGATTTACAGCACCAGCCGAAGACGAGGGGCGTAACGAGGTTTATGAAGAAGCCTTTTCGAACGAGTTACTGTTTTTCCACCTGAGAACCTAAAATCCAGTGGCAAAGGTGTTATTTTAAGGTAAGAAGGCGAAAAACAATTTTGTGACTTTGAGGTTACCAGTTTAGTGGGTTAGCATGAATCTTGCCATCTTGATAGATTCCTTGTCTCATTTCTAATACTACCATGATGTTTAACCTAAATTTTCCTGATCATTTACCTGTAACAATGAATATCACATAACTGTTACAAACGTAAGGCTGGCATAATTTTAAATAATTTCATACAGTGACTTTTTTAAAACAACCACAAGTTGATTTTTTCCTTGTTTTAAAAATTTTTTGTAGTAAAATATTTTTGGTTCTTGCAGATGAAGTAAGTTTATATCTTACCGTACTTCTACCTTCTTCATCCCGTTCTCAAGAGTAGCACGAGATTAAATCTGGATTTTTCTCATCATTTTTACTACGTCAGTTAGTAACAAAATACATACAACACTGGGTAAAAGGCTAGAACAAGCCTTAAGAATACTTTCTTGTAACTAAAAATTGTATGAAAACTGTTCTTTGGAAAGATTAAATTAAAAATTTCCGAAAAAAAACATTTGTACTGGTGATTGCAGGTGCAGCGAGCTCTAATCATAAAATTATATTTTACAAAATATATGTTGTTTAATCGGTTACTCAAGTAAAAAGTAAATTATAATATGAATATTCAAATTATTATTAATTTTGATTGTCTCGTTTAAGAGGAACTTTTGTTTTTCGCTTATATAATTTTGTATTGAATAAATCAAAATAATTTAGAGATTTAATAATAGAAAAAAAGTTTTCATGCTCGATGTGAGAATGTAGTAGTAATAACAACGCCATCAGTTATAGTTTTTAAATTTTTCTATAGTAAGTTTCATTTTTTACTACGCGTATGGAGAATTTTTTCTAAATCTTATCAACATTGAAATTTTATAATTCATCCTCCATATGGCCTAAACATTATGGTAATGATTTACTTTAATACTTTAATATATAAAAAATAATATCAGTACACAGAAAAAATTTATAAAGACATTAACTACATCATGATTTTTATTCTGAAACTTTTTACTAAGAGCATTTACAGCTACTAAAAAGTTGGGAGTAATTGAAAAGTCGTTCTTAAAAAACGTTTTTCGAATGTCTTGAAATTCTGGGACATAAAATTTCAAGACATACTAACATAATAAAATCAAAAGTAAACAGTCTGCATACATGAGTTTCCGTATTTAAAAAAAATGGTGTGTGGGTCACAAAATCAAAACAAACCTCTCTGCGCCCACAGCGAATTAGCATCTGGTAATCAACTTATCATGCTTTCCCTTTTAGTACATACAATTCATCGCATAATTTTTTTTGAACTCATGCATAGAAGTAAAAATGCATTGTACATTTTATCAACTTACGTATTATTACTCATCATGTTCATTCCTATCAAACTTATGTCGTTTCAGATATTTTAAATGTACGCACGTTATGTTTGAATTGTATGTACACATTACAATTTTTTGTAATATAGTTTTGGTCAAAATTTTTTCATTTCTGCTATTCATTTAAGTAGTTCTTACTAAGTTTGGCCCACCAGCTCTTACTGCCCGCACTGCCGCAACCTAGCTGACCAAGCCACCACATGCTCATTTATATGTATATATATACACTACATGACTTAAGCTTGCAGTGCGTGTTAAATAAATCTAAAAGAATTTATTTTTAATATCTTCATAGTTAGTTAAGTGATCGTAATCATCAAGAATAATTTATCATTCAGTTTTAAAAATTATTAAAAATATGTTCGTTGCTTGTTAGTTGTTAACGCACCTGTTACAGCTGTTAAACACAGGGTTGGAAGAGGAAGTGAGCTAGGTAGAAAGACTATTGTGATCCGAACAACGCCAATAGCTCATGTAAATTCACGTAAGCTGATGGTTTTTCAAAGTCTTAACACGATTCTATGTTTTGCCTAACCTTCAGTCTAGTTGTGGTTTAAATCTCAATAGTGAGCAGACAGCTTTATGCTTTGCCAAGCTCATTGTTGAGTTTATTGTAAACATATCAGTATATAGTACATTCTGATAGTCCATAACTATAGACAGCTAACTCTTTAGTTGTCCATAATATCGTATAATGCTGGCCAGCAACTGCAGTAAGTTTCTACCAAAGAAGTACTAACTAATGAACAGCGTAGTAATTAAGATAGCGTACTTTGCTTATTTTTTATTCTCAGAAAGGGCTTTTCAGTTAATAAATAATCTAATTTAAAAGTAAATAATTTTTGTTCTTGAACAAAGCTAAATTTTTTCTATCATGTAACTTAATAGGAAAATAACGTATAACCAACTGATCTATCAATAGCTGTGAATACTACTGATTGAATGTGATATTTGAGGTATGAGAATTGGGAGGGGAGGGCTTAAGTTGGAGTTAAAGAGAGGGCATTCCTTTACTTCTGGTCAGGGAGAAAAAGAAAAAAAGAGAAAGTAAACCTGCGTATAAGTGTGCGCAAACTATCTTGGATACTTAGAATCACCGGTTGAGTTGTGGAGAGAAGCATGAACTTGAGCCTTAATCTTCGACATTATTCATTTGTGGCAAAAAAAAACCAAATTACCAAAGTCCTTGATCAGCATACATCTTCTTAATTATGTAACATCCTTATTTAAGATTAAATGAAAAAATGAAAAAGTGGACTTATTATGTACTGTCGATCTTTACTTTATTCGTTAAAAACGTGTTACAGCTGTTTCGGTATCACAGTACCTTCGTCAGACAAATGTACATCAAGACTCCACTACTAGCCAATTATTTTCAGAAGAAATTTTACACATTCTCGACGTCTGCTTGAAACAAAACTATTTTCAATTCCAAAACCGAATATTTTTAGCTAGAGATGGCCTAACAATGGGTGATCCCATAAGTCCACTCTTAGCAGAGATTTTTATGATTGACTTAGAAAATAAAATTATGGAACATGGTCTTAGTAAAAATTTGCTCTTTTGGTATCGGTACGTGGATGATGTAATTTGTTGTTGGACTGGTACGAAAAGACAACTAAATTTATTTTTCAAACATATTAATACATTACATAAAAATATTGAATTCACTATGGAACAAGAAAACAACAATAGAATTAATTTTTTGGATTTAACGATACATAGAATTCACGATCAACTAGAGTATAGTATTTTTCATAAGCCTACCCACACAGATTCCACAATACATAAAAATTCCATTCATCCGTACTCGTATAAAATGGCTGCATTCAATAGTTATATTCACAGACTCCTTTCCATACCTTTAAATTCCAAGAACTATACCAAAGAATTACAAATAATTAAACAAATAGCTCACAATAATAGCTATGATTCCAACTTTATCAACAAGTTAATGAAAAATATACAGTATAAGAAAGCTATAAACAAAGTTTTCCCTCAGTCCGCAAGAGAAACTGCACCGTATCATGTAATTATTTACATAGGCAATTTGTCAGAAAAGATTAAACAGCACTTGAAGAAGTACAATATAAACATAGCTTTCAAATCAAATAAAACTTTACAAACTATTATCAAAAATAACAAAGATCAGACCGAAAAAGAAAACAAATCAGGCATTTACGAACTTAGTTGTGGTTCTTGTGATAAGAAATATAGAGGACAGACAGGTAGAGCTTTCAAGTTCAGACTCAAGGAACACGAAAATGCCTACGAAAAACAACTAGATACTTCTAGTTATGCCAATCACATTCTTAAATGTAATCATATTTACAATAACAATTTTAATATTTTACACACATGTAACAAAGGATTAAAATTAGATGAATTAGAAGCACTAGAAATTAATAAATTAATAAATACTCTAATATCTTATTGAATGGTATATTAAATTTGAATAATTCACCTCTACTTAATTTAGCTTTGAAATGACCAGTATTATTGACTACATACAAAATGTATGCATTTGTGTGTGTACGTATGAATGTAGGTATGTATATAGCTCCTGTTATCTGATTGTCGACCACGGCGCAGCGTGTATGTTCTTGATAGAACGCTGTATAATATTATTAAGTCTTGATGTATATTTGTCTGACGGAGGTACTGTGATACCGAAACAGCTGTAACACGTTTTTAACGAATAAAGTGAAGATCGACAGTACATAATAAGTCTACTTTTTCATTTAATCTGATGTGGATCTTCATTAAGTGACGACCGATAATATAGAATCCTTATTTAAGGGTCTACAGTACAACATAATACTTTCGTAGTATTTTTCTTATTTATCTATCAGTAAGCTTATCGTACATTATTACTTTTGTTTTCTAGCATTTCGTTAAAAAATTAATAATTAAAACATCACTTTGGTGGCGCTGGGAAGTAGTTGTGCAGGCAGAAGTGATACTAGACCACAACTTGAGAATAAATTGCATAGCACTTGAGCAGTACTTGGGCTGCATTTAGACTTTACTCAAAAAATACTATAGCAAGGAAGCCGTTCTTAAACGGTGACTTAGTAGATCCAAACCAGGACTTCTACTAATACTGCAGTTAGGCACTTGAAACTAAGACGGTACTGTAGCGACATTTATACAGCAATGTTAAGGCACTCAGATCGTACTGCAGTAGTTTTTAAGATGTATGTAATTAGCAGCACTAGTGCACTAAGGTGAAAGTCCCTACTTGTGGAATATATCCAACGTCAACGAGTAATTTATTTAATTTTTGTAAGCAAATAAATATGATAATTGTTTCTGTCATGTACAATAGTGTTATGCAATGTAAAAAAACTTCAACTGTCTTAAAGTACTGCACTAAAATATTTTTTTTCAAGTTTCATGAATAGGGACATAATTCTGAAACAATGTTTTATGATTATGTAAATTTTGGTGTTATAATTTTTTTATAAAATAAAGAAACATAACTATTAAAGACCGTACTTAAATGAAATTTGTGGCCATGATGGAAACATTTACCTTAGTAAAGACAAGAAATACTGTAATATATCTGCAACCATTGAAAAGATATCAACGATGATTTTGATCATCAAGAAACCTTGAAGAGATAAATCGAGAGATACTAAGGAGGTTAATTTATCGTCAAAAAATACATAGAGGACTTTCAGTTCACCGAAAAAAAAATTTGGAAGGTTTTTGAATACAAAAATTACAAATACCGAAATAATATTGAAGGATTTTTGGTCACTTCTCCTGGGGCTATTTTTTCCATTATTCATTGAAATATTTATGGATGATATGATTTATTTCACGAAACGGTTTAACATCTTTGAGCTATTTTTAACGACCACAAGTTTTTAGAGGGTTATTTAAATATTACAAAATACTCAAAAAGTTTTTAAATTATCAAGAAGTATTCAGAGAGATTCTAAATCGTTGAGGAATACTTGGAAAGTACTTCACAGGTTCTTGATAATTACGAAATACTGCGAGATCTTTTTGACCGTTGCAAAATAATTGGAGAGCTTGTAAATCACAAGGAAATACTAGAAAGGTTTTTGAACATTCAAGGAATTTTCAGAGGGTTCTTCGATCATCGTGAAACGTACAGTGTGTTCTTAGATTAACTGCAAATACACAAAGAACATCAAATTTTTTTTATTTCATTCTCCTGTGAATATTTTTACTATTCTTTGATAAAACACTAGGAAATCATATAATTGATTGTCCATTACGGTAGCGTAACTTCAAGATCTTTTTTACCACAGCTCATTCCTGCCAAGGAAAGCTTGAAGATTTTTCCGACTATTAAAAAGTATTTGGGGGCTTCTGGATCATTGAGAAATACTTAAAAGGTTTTTCTGATTATCCAGAAATTCTCAGATGGTTTTTCGATCGTCCAGAAATAAAAAGAGTGTTTTTGATCGACTCCAAGTACATAAAGCACATTAAACATTTAACCCTTCTTGTTCATTTTTCCTGCTACAGTATTTCAATTTTTTTACTAAATCCTAATAAATAATGCGATTTAGTATACAGTACGGTTATACATCTTTGACTTTTTTTTACCACCAACAAGTTATTGAAGGGTTACTCGATTATTACGTAATATTCAAAGGTTTTTTTTATTGTTAAAATTTACAAAACGTTTTTTTAGATTGACTACAAGTACACAAAAAAAATTGAAACTTTTTTTTTACTTCTTCTGTAGCTATTGTCTCCATTTTTTTTACAATACTGCTGGACAGCACAATTTATTGCGTGTTATAGTTTCACATTTTAAAGCATTTTCCAACCATTGACGGGTACATAGAGGCTTCTCTATAATTAAAAAATACTCAAAGGGTTCTTCAATCATTGACAAAAACACTCGGAGAGTTATTCAGTCCTTGAAAGCCACTTTACTAGATTCTTTGATCGTTTAAGAGTACTTGAAAGGATACACAATCGTTGAAAAATACTTGCATAGTTTTTGGACCGTTGAAAGGTCTTTGAAGGGCTTCTTAATTTTTAGGGAATACAAGGGAGATTTTTCGGTTATAAGGAAACATTACGAGTGTTGTTTGATCGTCGAGAATTACAAAGAATGTTGTATAACTGCTTATAACATTAAAACTTTTTGTTCACTCTTTCTGTGGCTATTTTTTCTATTCTCTAATAAAATACTTATAGACAATATGATATACTGTGAGTTATAGTTGTATATTTTAAAGCTTTTTTAAAATGCCACAAGTATTTTGAAGACTTCTTGATTATTTTTTAATTATTAATCAAGGATCCCTTAAGTTTCTGTGACGGTAAAAAAAGCTTAAAGACATGCAACAATTACGTGCAAAAATTTATTTCATTTAACCGGATTTTATCGGAAAACAAAAAAATGGTTACAGGAAGAGAAAATAAACCAGGGGGTAAAAATACGTCAAAGGATCCACGGTAAGAACGAAGTTCTTCAAACATGAGATGAGGGCTGAAAAATAATTAAACTTTAGATGTGTGTCGAAAAACATCATAAAATAAAGAAACACTTATTTTTTTTTTATTGATTTTTCAAGTTTTTTCTTTACTGAACTACATTAATGAAATACTCTTTTTTATAGAGCTTCGTTCTTCCTATGGGTCTCGCGACCCTCGTGTTACCTGAGAAGTTGTGTTTCTTTATTTTATGATGTTTTATGACACACATCTCAATTATACCCCCTCGTTTGTTTTTTTTTTAATTTTTTTTTTATTTTTTGTAATTTCCCTTATTTTAATTCTGTTTTTATTTATTTTTTTTTCATTCCATTGCATTTTTTTTTGTTTTTTTTTTTTTTTTTTTTTTTTTATTTCTATTTTGATTTTGAAGGACTTGAACCCATTTCAACTGAATTTGAAGAACAAATAGATTCTTAAAATATTAATAAAATTATTGCTTACACGTGCCAACTAAACATTAAAACGCACTTTGCACCTATAGAAAATCACTATCACAAAATATTAACACTCAAGTCATTGACACGTTGCAACACGAGGAAAATTAACCTTAAAATAAGATACACGTGCTTTTTACGTAGCACTCAAAACCGCTTCTGCTTATAAATACGACTGCGAGATAGGTAAGGAATGTCTTAAGAAGCCTGTTGCGATCGTAGTTCATAATTAATGACAGCCGATGCCACCATGTAAGAGCCAAAAAAAACTTTAAGTGGGCATTCAAAAACTATTTGAAATACATTTTACATAGAATTTTAAATATGTATTTAAATAAATTATTTACATAATTATTAATTGATATTGAGCCCTAAATTTCTTATTAAATTTGCAATAAACACCCTCAAAAACGATTAAAATCACATGTTACTGTACATATATTTATGGATAAAGATATTATTTATATAATTATTTAATGACATTTTGCCATTATTTGCTTATTAAATTTGAAATAAGCACTCTCAAAAACCATTAAAATCATATGTAACTCGAGTTATGTATGTATAAATATATATATATATATATATATATATATATATATATATATATATATATTGATCCTTCATAATGTATTGATTAATTTGATAAAAATTATATAGTTATTTAACATTTTGACATAATTTTCTTATCAAGTTAAAAATCAGCACAATTAAAATTTCATGTAACTCGATACATACATATAAAATGATCCTACGCAAGTAATTAATTGATTTGTTAAATGCATTATATAATTACTTAACACTTTGACATGGGTTGTTAATCAAATTTGAAATAAGTGCTTTTAGAAACAATTAAAACGATATGTTACTCGATGTATGGGTGATTCTGCCGTAACTTGCTCAAATCGACTTGAAAAATTTTTTAAAAATAAGTTAGTTAAAAAAAAATTTCTGTATGGTACTTCTACTGTATACATCATCAGTAACAAATATCTATAGCGATGCAACTATAAAATTGCTGGTCAAAAATTATATGAAATTTTATAAATGTCAGTTTTCATCGATTTTTGAAAAATGTTATCACTTTCTAACACGTGTAGCTAAGCTCCTTTAACAGTTTGATTGTTCTTACTAAGCTGAAATAAAATCTAGAATCAAGACCTGTTAATTAAGAAAAATTTTGTTTGATTTTGAGCCTCCATTCAAAAGTTACAGCTGTTTCAATTAGAGCGTAAATATCGCTAATAATGTGATTTTGGCCAAAATTCAGTATTTTTCATAAAATCACGATTACTTTTCATTCGGGGCATAAAATTCAAAGATTATTGTTTTAATTCTTAGGACTATGTTTTTGCTTTCATTTAAACCCAGATAAGGCCACCTACTGGAGTGCACCTCTTGGCTACCAACGTTGGAAGCAGCATCACCGTTTTTGCATTTATGTAGCGACAAAGGGCCAATTGGACGAAACCCTGAAACATATATGTCATCTTTTAGCCCAACAGTAATAAAAAAAAAGTTTGAATGGGATTGATTGCTCTAAAACGAAAAAAAAAACGTCACTTTGAGGTGAGGTAGGGTTGGAATGGAGAAGTTCAGAATGAAATTTTCAAAGTTTGTAGTGCTCGTACGACTCATAGACGTATTACAATGACTTGTCCACCCATACTTCATTTACTAGCCTCAAATGACATAAGGAGCTGTAGTTTGCGTACCTGCACTTGCACACCGAGTGGTTGTTTCATGGAGGTCAGAACAGGATGAAATGTGCGTACGCGGCGGCAACAATAAGAGCTTGGCTATTCGAGAGGTAACAACTTCAGGTACTACTGTCATAAGGACTTATTTAGTTTAGTCTTATACTTTAAAACGTGACCATTGGTTAGTATTTTCAATCTAAAAAGTTGCTAGTTTGAACTGATTTTTATTAAAACCGCAATTATGGTGCAAATATGCGGACAAAATTTATGCAGTGAAAACTAACTCGTTTTTGGCAATTTTTGGTGTAACTAAGGTACAAATTTAATTACTAATAGCTATAGTATATAAAGCTTACACGCCCAAGTGACGTATAAGCCTTATTGTTTACGAGTGAAAGCTTTCATGAGGGAAATTGAGTTGTGGACATGAGTTGGAATGAAAAATTTGACTCTAAATGATCGATTGTCTCAATGAAGGGATCAATTTATTGGTATAAAATAATATGTCAAGTAAAGTCGACAAGATTTGACACAATTGGACGTTCTTAAAGTTTTGGATTTCATTACAGCATGTGAGTATGAGTACCGGACACGATTTGAGCAAGCTACAGCAGAATCATCTATACACATACGTAATGATCTTACATAATTTATTTATGAATTATTTAATACCTTAATATATTTATATAATTATATGACATTTTAATATAACTTGCTTATTCAATTTGAAATAAGCACCCTTAAAAACTATTGGTACGTTCTACAACTCTATGGTATATGTTGATTTTAATAATTTATTTATTTATCAAATAATTTACTTATAACAGTAATTATTAGCATTATTTTATTGCAAAAAAAGCCTAGGTTAACAACGAAGTTGGTTGGTATTTTATGCAATAAATGCATAAAATACTAATATTTAACGCGTAATAACGCGCCTAATCCGATTTTGTCTACATAACCATATTTATGCTAATTGAATTTTTTTTTCTAAATTTATTATTTAGAAAGTATACTTATTATTTGTACGGTCAATTAAACAATTTAATAATTTAAAACTGTGTTTTTAGTAGCATACTTAATGTAGACAATAAGAATTACAGTAGTCGTAACACACCAATAGCCTTGCGGTTTAAACGCTTGGCTATCCATCAAAAGGTCGTGTGTTCAAATCCTGGTCAGGTGTTTTTTTTATTTGTTTTTTTTATTTTTTTTATTTTTTTTATTTTTTATTTTTATTTTTTTTATAGCAGGAAGAGACTTCCAGTAAGCGACTTCTTTTTTATGGAAATTAGTCGTTTTTAAATTTCTAGCCTCCCAAGCACGCGACATAAAGAACTTTGTTCTAAAGAAAATTTGATGTTCTTTGTGTTTTTATAGTTGATCTCAGAATACTTTTTGAATTTCTTGACGATCCAAATATTTTTAAACCATTTCGATGATCGAAAAACCTAAGTATTCTTCAACGACCTAGAAGACCTCCATGTGCTGTTCAGAGATCGAAAAGGTCCCTAAGTGTTTTCTAATAATTAAAAATTTTTTCCAGTAATTATTAACAATCAAAAAACTTTTCGAGTATTACGTAATAATCGAGAAGCCCCACAAGTACTTGTGGTAGTTAAAAGAGCCTAAAGATATACAACCATAGTATGTGATATATCATATTATTTAACCGTATATTTTAGCGAAATATAGGAAAACTAGCCATTGGAGAAGTAAGCGAGAATCTTTTAATGTTATTTTTGTATTTGTAGTCAATTTAGAGACACTTTGTGTTTTTCTTAATAATCAAAAAACCCTCTAAGTTTTTTTCACGAACCACAATTGTTAAATGCCCTTTTTTAACAATTAATTTACCTTTTGAGTGTCTCTCGATAAAACTCTTCAAGGTTTTCTTGATGATCGGAATCATCTTGGATCTTTTTTCAATGGTTACGTGTACGCAAAAATAATGGTACAACTATTATTCAGTACAATAAGTACCGCAAAAATAATGGTACAACTATTATTCGTAAAAGAAGCTCTACAAAACAAAAATGATAATGTATAAAAATCTTACTAATAGGTTGCGTACACGTATAGGTTATAGAGTACTGAATAATTATTACTGTAGAGCTTATCCCGTTTAAATAAATAAAATGAGTACTACAAAAGTATTATTTTGTACTGTAGGTCCTTAAATACGGATGTCACGTAATTCAGAAGCTGTATGTTAGTCAAAGACGGCATGACACTTAGTTAAGTAATTCCATAATTTTTGACACAGATAAAATATGATGAAAATTAAGGCTCAAGTTCATGCTTCTCTTAGTTACTTGACAAGATAGGTGCTGTGTAACGACATGATCACAGCTCACTGCACCAGAAATTTAAGCATAAATGTCCTACTTTTAGAATTTTTTAGTTTGATATCTCTGAGAAACAGTTTTTATTCTATGTTGAATTACAAGAAAACATTTTTGAACATTTGTACTTGTCTTACACTTAGTTTAGTATTTTTTTATTTATTGCCCTAAGGAAACGATAAGGGAAATTCAGATTTGATCGAAGAAGCTATTGTAAAACCAAGAAAACTATGAATTTATGATTGTTTTTAAGAAATCATCGGATAAAATTATTTAAACTTATGCTAGCCTTAGGCTTGTATTAGTTATATGGTGTTTATTGCAACAGGTAAATAATCAGGAAAATATACATTAAACATCATGGTTCTCTTAGAAATGGGATAAAGAATGTAGCATGACGATAAGATTCATGCAAGCCCACTGAACCTGCAACCTTGAGCAAACAATGTGTATTACTTTTATTAATTTTCAAGTATAGTGCAATATTTAGTAATGGACTTTTAATAAATAAAAAAAGGAACTAAATTCAATAATTATAAAAAAATTACGGTATTTTAGTTCAAGAAATATTAAAAAGTTCTAATTTTTTGAAAATTAACATCACGTTTCATACTAATTAATGTAAATACTTCCACTTAAGATAATAATTTCGGGAGTTGTTGACTGACACAATGATAGGATAATAGCCTATAATTGGAACGTACTGTATTACGTCCCTACGTATGATGTTAGCCAACGTAACTTGAAAACGCAGTCACTAGACAAGATGATGATTCAAATAGTAAGACAATGTTATAGTACTTTTACTTATTTATGTTTTTCTAAAAAAAGTATTTCCTTCGTAAAAAAAGGAAAAAAAAGAAAAAAAAATAATAGCAACTAAATGCAGTGCAATAATGGTATCAATATCTGAAATGATCAAATTTTCCGTGCTTCCAATTTCCTCATAGATAAGCCAAACAATGTTCCAAACTACACATACTCGAGTCAGATATGATTATTTCTGGTCTTAAATGTATATCTCTAAGTGTTTTTCTTAAGATATCTGGGATGGACTACAAATAATTTAGAAAACCATGATACTTATAAATATATTTCGGTTTATGCTTATTGTAAGCATTGAGTTAATTATTAAAAACTTTACAATATTTGATCCATCAATATGCGTTAACATTTATAGATATAGCATACAGCAGTTTAAAAATTGTAATGTTACAAACGTTATTATTTAATATAATTAACTAAAACTAATTTTCATTATAAGTAAGATTTAAGGCTAGTTAGCGCACGAAGCACGCAGGACGGCGGACTCCCTACAACCCCGTCTACAGACTGCCATTGATCCCCACCTCCCCCTAGAAACTTAATAAACTCTGTTATTTTCTTGCTTATTTCAGTTTAGCTTATTTTTGTCCAGACTCCCCACCATTCTTAAAGCTCCCTAATGGCTTCCCTGCATACCACCACCGCTCCCTGCAGAATTTTTTTTTGACTCCCCACCGTCCCTCAATGCACTTTTTTGGAATCTAACTGACACCCTACTAACCTTCACAAAACTCAACAGCTACTGACTTTAAAACCATATTTGTAATACTTTATTTTGTAAATAATATGATTAGCAAACTACAATAAAATACAAACATAAAAATGAACTAACACGTACATGCATGTGTGTTAGTGGACATAATTTGGTAGTTACATACTTAATAATGACATAGAAATTAATGAGAATGTCATTTCTAATATTCTTATATTATTTTTGATCGATAAATTATTTTATGTGACATTATTTTTTATCAAGGTGCCCCACGACTCCTACCAACCTCGTCTGTTCTTGAATATTCACTGTAAAAAACTTAACCTAATATACCTTTAGCATATTTTTTCATACGTTTCAAGACGCAAATAGATATACTTTAAACATAAAAACGATTAACAATAAATTTTATTATGTAACTTAGAGTAAAATCATAAATAAACTTTTATTTATTATATTCTTGTCAATACAAAAGTATGAAGTTTCCGTCAGCTAAGCTTTTCTTTATTGTTATTTGTGTGAAGAATTTTGTATAAACTCCCCACAGCCTTTCTACAGCCCCCTACAACCCCTCTCCCTATATAAGGAAGAATTTGACCGTTTTTACTATTCATTTGACATTTTTATTGTTTTCTTGAAACCTCCCCACATATCCCCACGTTATTTTTCTCCTCCTCCTACAACCCTCCACTACTCCCTTTCTGCATACTGAGTACCAATAATTTATACCTACTTTAGAAGATAATTTTTTTAAATCTATTTTTCTATACTGCTAAATGGAAAAATAGATGGACTCTACACATAATAATAAAATAAAAAATTAACGTTAACTTATCCAACAATACTGATCAGTAACATATTTAAAATCGTTAGTTATTAACTAGTAGCTTCTTTTAATTAATTAATATTATTCAAGGATTATGTAACGTTTTTACTTATAAATACTGTTGTATCATGTCATATAAATACATGAAATAAATAATAAATGTTATACTTTTTTGTAATTATAATAGTGACAGTAAAAAAATTGAATGCCCTGAGAAATGTTCACTTATTAATTGAATAATCATACTAATTTTAAGAGCCCGTTTGTCTTTTACTTATTTCCTTGACGTATTCAAGTTATAAAATACTTATTGATGTATATTCATTTTGTGAATTAATAAATTGAAATTTACTAACGCAACTGCAATACAAAATAATAATAATGATAAAATAGATCACCTTTTTAAAAAACAACACTATAATGATTTTTTTGTAACACGTATACAAAAAATTATATTATATGACTATCAGTGTTGTTCAAAAAATTACAGATTTCCTATTCTGAAAAATTCAGGATTAAATTTTTAAAAACAAAAAGTAATATTATGAAAAAAATACATTATTTTAAGAATTGTTATAAATAAATATAATATTAATAAACATAATTCCAATTCATTGCCATAAATTTTGTATATTTGTTTTCAAAAATTATGGAGTAACGTCAATCTACTATGTAAAAATTTATTTCCAAACAATATTTTCTATTTCCGTATGTTTTCTCTTTCTGCTTAAATAAATAAGTTATTTTTGCAATCGCATCTTACTAATGCCACGTATAATTTACGACAAGAAAATATAAGTTTTCTTAAGTATAAAAATGCATTATAAAATCTTTGACCTTAAGATTTGTCTATTGTCATAGCAAGTGCCTCAACGATTGAAAATTTCTTCCGGTACAAAATGCAAGATAATGTGAAAATGTTTTGTGTTTAGAGTTATTTTTAAAGTGAAGACTCTATTTTGAATTCTTTTTTGAGTTATTAGTTCCCCTTCTATGTTTTACTATTCTTTATTGTGTTCCATTACACAGACCACCTGATAGATTTAAAGTTCTAAGAAACATATTCTATTGTACCAAATTCAAAGTTTCGTTCATGAGGTGGTAATACTTCACGAACATTGTGCCACACATTTGCTCGAAAATTTATAAAAATATTATTATCCAATTTATCAACTCATTTATAAGTTGCATTAGTCATTTTAGTTTCTCCAGTTGATTTTTTAGGGATCATATCATTTCAATAGCAAGTAAACTCGTTATGCGATGTTATTTAGTTAATATATTATTTATTATTTATATATTACTATTTAATAAACAATTTTAGATATCAGAAAACATTTGAGAACAAATATTATTAAATATCCAATTTTTAGGAGAATTAAAGGTTTCAATTTTTTTCCCAGTTTGCAATAATAATTTTAAAAACTCTTTATCAGTAAAACGAATATTGCATTCTAATTTTAAAATTGGAAGTGAGTCTCATAAACGGAAGATCGAATAGATTGTTCGATTGTAATTCTTCTGTGACTTTTTTTTGTCACTGTGACAATTTATCAAAAATGATCTTCTAAGATAATTAATTTATTTTATGAAGATCTAAACAAAGTTTAATAGTTCTATGACTGTTCATCCGTTTTGGAAGCAAAATAAGTGTTATGCCAAAATACTCCGTTAGCTCAATTGTTGTATTTTAATAAATAATATAATGAATTAACGTTTTATATAAATAAAATTTTCCGGACCTTCTAGGACCATCTATGAAAAAAATCTTATTTTTTTGTCGCAAGTAATATAAGGTAGAGAAATGATTTAGTAAAGAGACATAAAGTTAGTAATATACATAAACCAGTCGCTAAATTCATTCAAAACACTGTCTTGCATGTCAGGCACAACTAATTAACAAGGTGCCAGAGCAAAAATTGTTATTTAAATACCATAATTCAGTTTAAACTTTATTCTGTTATCATAATATATATTACTGAGTATTAGTATCAGTATGCAAACTTTGAGTTTAAACAAACAAATACTTTTCAGCCGTTTTAAAACGTTTTGTGATATCAAATACCTAAGTTGCAACACTATTAGTTAAATTGGTCAATACAAAAAAGTGTGTTTTTAGAAAAGCTACAATATCCGTATAGTACATTTTTTTTTAAAACTAAATAGTGTGAAACGATTTTTCGGCTATTTTGAAACAATATTTATAGATGAAATCGTTAAGACAGCACTTGAGACAAAAACTTACTGCACAAAAAAGTTCCATTTTGATACATAATATTTTATATATACTTTATTGTCGACGTTTTATACATTTTATTGTCGACGCGAATTTGTAAATGGTAACCATAAGGTTAGTCATCTAACTTGGAGTTACGAACAAATTTTAATCTATTAAGGTCATAATTAGTTAAGTTTGTCGAAAAATTTGATGACGTAGATATATAGTTTTTTACATACACTATATGACCAATTTAGATCACCCTCGAACTAGGGTAAAAATTCATTGTATACAAAAAATAGACAATTTATAAGTGGTTTCTATGGGTGTACTGTAGATGGTATACTAGACTCAAATACGGAGACAGAGGTATCAAGGCGATCCAAGCGAACGAGTGAGTGGGTGCATGTGGCGATAATGGAAACTTTAGGAAAGTCTAAGTGCATGTGAATGCGTTTTTGGGTTAGTGACAAGCGTGAGGATGGTGACAGTAACGAGGTATGCATGAACTTGTGAGTATGTTATGCATGTGGGGTAAGTGTGGTACTGAGGCAGCTAAGTCAAGGAGTTTGACAGTAAGGACGACAAAAAGAGACTTACACAAAAAAATCTACAGTGAAAACAGTGTGTAAAACGTAAAGATGTGTATACATAAATATATCTTTATCGAAGGTGAATTGTGCAATAAATTATACGTAGGGACTGAGGTAATCATGCAAAAAAAAAAATTATGCTAGTGTTCCCAAAATTTTACTATATTATCAGCATATTTCTTTAAAGTACGTAAAGTATGCATAAGTCTCTTTATTATATAGTTATCAGGGTAAGGAGCAACCCTCCACAGCCCTTTATAAAACTCGTACCGCTCCCCAACGATCCCCCCACAAAATAAGTCAAAATTCCGTCAGTGACTCCCTTATTCTGACAAATCAAGATATTTGTCCAAACCCTCCACCTCCTCTGACAGACTCCCACAAATCTCCCACTGTCCCTCATGCATTTTTTGACTGCGTAACACCCCTTACCACTTTTCGACAACTCGACAGAGACCCTAGCAATATTCATAAGTCATGACACGTATACAACCATTATTTTTGTATTAAAGTGTATTGACCACGTGTGAGGTAAATACTATGTATTTATGCATACGTAAGCGCGTCGTATATAAATGTTTACATGTATGTGTATACATTTTATTTTATTTTATTTACAATCCACCTATGAGGCATTTCACATTTCTTCTCAAAGTAAACACATTATGAGTTAAGTGCAACTCATATTATAATAACAATCTCTACTGGAGCCAATGTAACTGGAAACCAGTCGGGAGTGTCGCAGGTGACTCTTGGATGACGTGAAGATGTGAAAACATACTCGAAGCCCAACATATATTTTATAGTCTTGGTTGCGTCAGCACTAGCACCACCATCAGCCGGAAGGGGAAACACAGGTCCTGGTGTGAAACATAAGCAAATATAAGGTAGACATAGTCAAATAATATTCTTTTATTGAATTTAATAGTATAATAGAATTAATCAGAACAAATATCTAACCATATAAAGAAAGCGAGTGTGTGTACAATGTAAAGCACATACGAGGCGTTTCGCGCGGAACGTCCCAGGCCCGCCGCGCAAGCGCTAAAAACCACTGTTTCCAGCTCATTTTATTGACCTTATTCCTATCCTATAAAGATGTTGCAAACAACATTTTCGATGTATTTTTCAGTCAGCTTTCTGACGGTATGGTTAGTTATCCAAAAAAACTCAAAACATGCTATACCTCGAAAAAGGCATTTTTAATACTATTTTTGGTAGGCTATATGAAAAGCTGAAATTTTTTTTCATTAAAACATCTCTTTGCACAGTGTGCTCTCATTGAAAAATTTGAGTAAAACACTTCCAAAGAGTAGACAATCGGCCGTCTGAACGCGGTCCTAAGGCCAGCCCCACGCCGTGATCCACTTAAGTTAACTAATATTAATAGTTTTGTAACATTCAATTATTCATCTACTAATGAAGTATGCTTATATGTTATTACTTGATATAAAATTGTATAATTAAAATGAAATCTTTGATTCTTTTTATGATTGTGAGGTAGAATTAAAAAAACCGTCTAAACATAAACCGTATTTTAGTTCTAAATTTATTATAATTTCCTTGCATATTTGAATTTATTCAACTTGCTGTAGATGGCGTACTCAACTTAAAACTCATGATTATTTTGCTACGAAACAATCACATTTTATTAGTCAGCTAAAAGAAGATCTTAAAACTAGAGAATTTATTGTAACTTGTGATTTTCGGAAAATTATGTGTTTGTTATACAGAATTCAACCCAATCTTTTCATTGGAACAATAACCAAGCTTCCATTTTTACATCTGTAATTTATTACAACCTAAATCATGATACAATTGCTGTATATGAGTATCAAAAAGTTATAATAAATTATTTGAAATCCAAGTTTGTAGTAAAGAAAATTTTTTACATAACTAATGTGGCCAGTCAACATTTCAAAAATAAGAGCAATTTTAGAAACATACTTTTTCGCAAGAAAGATTTAAAAATTGATTTTGGATGTCATTTTTCTGCTACTGCTCATGGAAAGGGAGCGTGTGACGGTATTGGAGCCAACTTAAAGAGAGATACAAGACGTGAAAGTCTTCAAGTTTCCTCTAATAACCGAATTTTAATAGCTGAAAACTTGTACGACTGGGCAAAGAATTATTGCAAGGAAACAAAAAATTTTTATTTGAGTAAAGAGTCGTATAGAAAATGTAAAATTAAATTTAAATCTCGATTTGATGAAACAAAATTATGACCAGGTACTTTGCAATTACATGCTGTCATTCCAATCGATGATAAAACATTGAAATTAAAAAAAACATCCATGAGCTCTGAGTATCGTTTTTTTCCAAAACAAGATAATAAAATTAAAAAGCCTACGTCTTCAACTTCATCTAAAACTAAAAATAATAAAAAATACATGTTAAGAAAGTATTTCCTAATTGATAATATTCACAGTTAACTTAAGCGCAGCGCGGCACCGCACTGGGCCTCGGCGCACGTTCAGACGGCCGAACGTCTACTCTTAGGTATTGATTTACTCGAATTTTTTAGTAAAAGAACACTGTGCAAAAAGACGGTTTTAATGTAAAAAAACCCTCAGCTTTCCATATAGCCTATCAAAAAAAGGATTAAAAATGCCTCCTTTGAGATATAGCATGTTTTGGGTTTTTTTTCCGTAGAGATAAAATTTTTTTTTGGAAACAAACCATATCATCAGGTAGCTGACTAAAACATACATCTAAAATGCTATTTGCAACATTTTTTAAGAATAGGAATAAGGCCGAGAAAATGAGCTGAAAACAGCGACTTGTAGCGCTCACGTGGCGGGCCTGGGACGTTACGCGACTAACACCCCATATATGTGCAAGCACACACGCACTGAGATATATATTCGTGTAAACATACATATACGACACGGTTACGTATGTATAAAAACAGTGTATGTACCTTACACGTGGTCCATACAGTTTAATAAAAAAATTAAGTATGGATTCACATCATGATTTGTAAAGATCGGTAAGGATATATACAGGGCGTTCTGATTTTGAGCCCAGAAAACTATACCACGAGATAAAGCTCATGAAAAGCTCTCGAAAGACTTTTTACAAAATTTGGATTTGATAGATAATTAACGAGGTATTGTTAATTTAATAATCGATGAATTCCTCCAATCACAGAGCACTGAGCCTCAGTAGGTGGGGCCTACGTATTGTGGAGGGGCAACTACGCAAAGCTAAACTCTTTTACGAAGGAGACAAGGTTACCGACTGCAGAGATTCGATCGGTTACTGTACCAGCGCAAAATTCAAATAGCAAGGCTAAAGTATTTTAACTGGAGATCTGATTTTGGAGAAATAATTACGCACGTCTGCTACGCTTATGCAGTGCATATTTTTTTCTCAGTTAATTTCACAGAGAAGCAATTGAATTCGAATTTTTTTGAACATGCATCGCCTGATAAAAAAAACCAGAATGTGAGAGGGTCTCATGCGTTGAGCTCGAATCCTCAGTAAAACTCTTGATCTTTTAACGTTGAACTACTAGGAGATAATATTTTAATTTTTTATTTACTGTAGAAGAAGCTCATTTCACGCATTAACTTGGTAAAATTTTTTTATTTCATCAAACTTTTTAGTCAGATTTACGAGACTAAAAAAAATAAAAAATAATAAATGAAAACACGATTAAACGCGTCAAGTGCGTTTATGCGGCACACCTCTCTAACGTGTAAGATTTTACTAAAAAAAGATCAGTATTAAATCAATACGAGACTTTATCGTCTGAGAAATAACAGCTACATCTAAAAACTAGAAAAAGTCTCATGCTATCAGCGCGATGGCTCAGGGCGAATGATTATGCTTTTTTTTCAATCTGCGTGTCGATAGGTCTTGAACCTTTTGGTCACTAGAGAACCACATGACGAATAAATGAAAAAAAGCTTAAAAGTACCGTGCATCAAGCTAGTTTATTTATCAAAAATCTTCTTAATCTAGAGCTTTGATTATCTAATTTTAAAACATAACTATTCTTATGCCCTCCAACGTCATAAGCACTAAAAGTTCAAGTAGGTGGAAAGGTCCAACATGGTGAGTGTAATTGACTAGCAAAAGCCCCAATTTTTTGTTTGTTTTGTTTTTCCTTTTTTTTTATCCATGAAAAAAAATTTACAAAATTTTGAAACTACTTCAAGATAAAAAAAAAATGTAAAAAAAGAAGAAGCCCATTTCACGCTATTAGTTGGTCAAATTTTATGCTTTTTGTCAAACTTTATCGTCTAAAAGAGGATCAGTATTTAATCCATACAAAGCTCTATCGTCTAAAAAATTACAAGTAAATTTAAACGCAAGAAAATCTCACGCGTTAAGCGCGATTGCTCAGAATGATTATGCTTGTTTTTCAATCTGCATGTCGATAGGTCTTGAACCTCTTGGTCACTGTAGTACCACATGACGAATAAATGAAAAAAAGCTTAAAACTACCGTGCATCGAGCTTGTTTATTTATCGCAAAGATCTTACGTTAATCACATTATTGTCTAAGATGACAACATCATTATTCGTAATTTTTCTAACGTCCTCAGCATTAAAAATTGAAGTATGTAGTGCGGTCTAGCATAAAAAGCGTGTTTGATTAGCAAAAACCTCCATTTTTCTTTTTTTTTACTTTGAAAACAAAAGAAGATCTTTCATTATCTATGGAAAAGCAGGTTTTTGATTAATTATTACATCAATATACGTTATCAAGAAGTTAGATATGCTTGTTTTTCGTGGAATCGAATGTAGATCATGGTTTAGCTACATTGGTAAGATGAAAAACTCTGGATTTCTATATCTAATGGTTGAATCCGTTGGATGTCAATTTTTTTTATTCGGTACACGAAGTGCCTGTATTCGAATTTGCCTTTAAGCGGGCGTTTATGTTCGTGCAGGTCAGACTGACTTACTTACAAAAAATAACTTTCTCAAGAATCCGCTAGGCTCATTAGGACATTGTTTTTCGTGAAAAATCGATCGTCCTCTCATTTATTTTTTCGCGCAAGATGATTGCCTTGGTCTGTTGTGTCTGTTTGTGAGTGTCGTGATTAATCGTGCTGTGCAAAACTACGTAATCGAGGACTACATAAAAATGATTCATTTTTTTTATCTTGCCGGAGGAAATCTTAAAGAAGCTGCTCGCCAATACCGTGCTGGTTGGCATCTCCGTCGTCATCCGAATCCAGAAACGATTGGTGCTTGTCACCGTCGTTTTATGAAAACGGGCAACGTTTTACCATTTCGTAGGGATGCTGGTCACCTACGTGAGGTTTTAGTGCCGGAAATGGAAGAGTTGATTGACGACATGTTTGAAAATGACCCTCGAACATCAGTTCGTGCTGTCGGATGCCAGCTGAATGTTACCCCTAGCAGAGTCCAAGCTGTAATAACGGATACTGGGAAGCACCCGTACCACTATCAGCGCATGCAAGAGTTGCTGCTTCGTGATCACCAGAGCCGTGTAAATTTTCGTGGCGGTTTTTTGGCCCAAGCACGTGCTGATGCTCATTTTGTTAATACGATCTTGTGGACTGATAAGTGTACATTCACTAGGAATGGCTTGCTCAATCAACATAAGTATCATTTCTGCTATCATGAAAATCCTCACCTCACGCGGGTGACGAGTTTCCAGTTTCGTTGGAGCAGAAATGTTTGAGGTGGAATCATTGGAAATATCGTCGTAAGTACTTTAATTTTTTTTTTGCAGTGTTTTCCGTCAAAAATTTGTTTATAGAGTGTAAAAGAAATTCTACTTCTGCGGATTGGTGTTTTTTTAATTGCAACTTAAAATATTTTAAAGCTAATTTTTCATGATTTCGTGGTATTGTTATATTAACAAATAAAAAATACAACTAAAACCGTTTTATTTAATTTTTTTTTTTTTAGAAATGAGAAATCTCATTAGGATTAATTAACGTTCTGATATTGACTCTCCGATTCACTTAATTTGTAGATTGGTCCTGTATTTTTGCCTCCTCGGCTGAACAGTGCAGTTAATTTCGATTTTTTACAAAATCAGTTGCCTGGGCTTTTAGAGAACGTCCCACTTGCGACACGACTAAAACTAATCTACCAGCATGATGGAGCCCCAGCCCATTTTACACGTAATGTCACGAGGTACCTGAACGACACCTTCCCGAAGAGGTGGATAGGTTGAGGAGGTCCTATAGCATGGCCAGCCCGTTCCCACGACCTGAACCCGCTGGACTATTTTCTGTAAGGCTGCGTCAGGAAATCAGTGTACACAACTGAACTTGTAGACGCTGAGGATTGCAAACAGAGAATAGTCCAGGCATTCGATGAAGTGCGAGGGAGAGGAATGGCCCAAAGATCTGTCAACAATATTGTTCGAAGAGCTAATTAAGTTGTCGAAAACAATGAAGGACACATCGAACAGTTGTTGTAAAGGTGAAACAAAATTCAGGATGTTATTGTAACTATTTTGCAGTCCATTATTAAAATTTTTTACAACCTGTTGCAGCTTTTGGAATAGATAAAAAATAAGGCAGTCAAAGAGTCCTGTAGAACAAGCCATGCACTTAATTTTTTATTTAAACACGCTGGATATATTTAATAATATACTGCCAGTCCAAAGTCTGAAAAAAGTGTAACGGGAAAAGAATCTTATAAGAATAACAGTTACCAAGAGGTTCAAAAACTATCAACACGCAGATTAAAAAACAAGCATAATCATTCGTGCTGAGCCATCGCGCTGATGGCGTGAGATTTTCTCTAGTTTCTAGATGTAGCTGTTATTTCTCAGACAATAAGGCTCTGTATGGATCAAATACTGATCCTTTTTAAGTAAAATCTTACACGTTACAGGGGTGTGCCGTATAAACGCACTTGCCGCGTTTAATCGTGTTTTCATTTATAAGTTTTTTTTAATTAAAGTAAATAAAATTGTGAAGTTTAAGGAAATAAATAAAAAAATAAGACCAAGTAAATGCATAGGATGCATTATTCTTTTTTAAAATTTTATTTTTATCTCAAAGTAGTTTTAGAATTAAGGAGATATTGCTTCAAAGATTGAAAAAAAAAGTCAACAAAAATAAAAATTAGGGCTTTTGCTTATCAAGCACGCTTACCATGTTAAATTTTACCGCCTAGTTTAACCTTAAATGCTGAGGACGTTGGAGAAATTAAAAATAATTATGTTGTCATCTTAGATAATAATGCAATTAACGTAAGAGCTTTATGATCGATAAACAAGCTCAATTCACGGTAGTTTTAAGCTTTTTTTCATTTATTTGTCATGTGGTACTACAGTGACCAAGAGGTTTAAGACCTATCAATATGCAGATTGAAAAACAAGCATAATCATTCTGAGCAATCGCGCTTAAAGCGTGAGATTTTCTTGCGTTTAAATTTACTTGTAATTTCTTAGACGATAGAGCTTCGTATGGATTAAATACTAATCCTTTTTTAGACGATAAAGTTTGACAAAAAGCATAAAATTTGACCAACTAATAGCGTGAAATGGGCTTCTTCTTTTTTTACATTTTTTTTTTATCTTAAAGTAGTTTCAAAATTTTGTAAATTTTTTTCCATGGATAAAAAAAAAAGAAAAAGAAAACAAAAAAAAATTGGGGCTTTCGCTAGTCAATTACACTCACCATGTTGGACCTTTCCACCTACTTGAACTTTTAGTGCTTATGACGTTGGAGGGCATAAGAATAGTTATGTTTTAAAATTAGATAATCAAAGCTCTTGATTAAGAAGATTTTTGATAAATAAACTAGCTTGATGCACGGTATTTTTAAGCTTTTTTTCATTTATTCGTCATGTGGTACTCCAGTGACCAAGAGGTTCAAGACCTATCGACACGCAGATTGAAAAAAAAAGCATAATCATTCGCCCTGAGCCATCGCGCTGATAGCATGAGACTTTTTCTAGTTTTTAGATGTAGCTGTTATTTCTCAGACGATAAAGTCTCGTATTGATTTAATACTGATCTTTTTTTAGTAAAATCTTACACGTTAGAGAGGTGTGCCGCATAAACGCACTTGACGCGTTTAATCGTGTTTTCATTTATTATTTTTTATTTTTTTTAGTCTCGTAAATCTGACTAAAAAGTTTGATGAAATAAAAAAATTTTACCAAGTTAATGCGTGAAATGAGCTTCTTCTACAGTAAATAAAAAAATTAAAATTATATCTCCTAGTAGTTCAACGTTAAAAGATCAAGAGTTTTACTGAGGATTCGAGCTCAACGCATGAGACCCTCTCACATTCTGGTTTTTTTTATCAGGCGATGCATGTTCAAAAAAATTCGAATTCAATTGCTTCTCTGTGAAATTAACTGAGAAAAAAATATGCACTGCATAAGCGTAGCAGACGTGCGTAATTATTTCTCCAAAATCAGATCTCCAGTTAAAATACTTTAGCCTTGCTATTTGAATTTTGCGCTGGTACAGTAACCGATCGAATCTCTGCAGTCGGTAACCTTGTCTCCTTCGTAAAAGAGTTTAGCTTTGCGTAGTTGCCCCTCCACAATACGTAGGCCCCACCTACTGAGGCTCAGTGCTCTGTGATTGGAGGAATTCATCGATTATTAAATTAACAATACCTCGTTAATTATCTATCAAATCCAAATTTTGTAAAAAGTCTTTCGAGAGCTTTTCATGAGCTTTATCTCGTGGTATAGTTTTCTGGGCTCAAAATCAGAACGCCCTGTGTATCTATATATAAATTTACCAACCTCCAATTTTTTAATCAGTTCAATACTTAATTTTTTTAGTTTGCTTTTCGAAGTTAAAAAATAAAAAAAATCTTTGTAAAAAAGTAAAAGACTAAGAACAAAAGTAGCGAAAATTTAATAAGAACCTTTTCATGTATGATTAAGACGATTTGCTTCGCCTCGTTTTTAATAGCAGACAATGTTTAAGGAGGTCAAATTATAAAAAAATTTCAATCGATTTATTGATTATATGGTGTTTCCAGAGGAAAAGGTTTAATAGATTCTTTTTACTTCACTTAAACATCGCTTGTAATTGGGCCTTATAATAAGCACAGATAAGAATATTCAAAAAAAGTAATTATCAATAAAAAAGTATGAGTAGCACTCCGGGAGAGAAGGCAGAAGTGAAAACTTGAACTTATGGCGCGTTGGGCACTTTTTTGGGTGAGCATTTTTAGGTGCGCTCGTGACATGAGAAATTGTACGTAAAAAATCAAGTTTATCAAACCAATGTGGGCACTTTTTGAATGGACATGAAGTATAATAAAATAGAAACTATATTTAAAGAAAATGGTTTTATTTAAATGAGTAAATATTAGTAAATAGTAAATACAAAATTTATCAATTTTTTTAACACAATACCATAGCAGCAACACAAGTAAAATGAAATATTTAAATAATTAAATTTTCCGTTTAATATTCATTAAAAAAATAAATATAAAAAACTCTCAATCTCGTCTGTCGAGAGGGCACGAACAAATGCCCATGCAAAGGCTGCGTATCAGCGTTGGTCTGAGCATTATTCCACGCTCACAGTTCATGCTTGGTCGCACATAGCGCCGCTGACTGGATCCCACCGAGAACTACTTCGCGTGAGAATTTGAATTCAAAATCGTATGATTTTTTCAACAGACAGTAGGCAAGGTAATTTAAATTCGAAAGAATTCTTTGTATACTATTTATATATGCAATCATGCAACATTATCTAATATTTTTAGGCATTAATTAGCCAATACATACAAAGATTTCTTTCGAATTTGAATTTCTGCGCCTACTGTCTGCTAAAAAAATCATTCAATTTTGAATTTGAATTCTCGCGCGAAGTAGTTCGCCGTGACATCCAGGCAGTGGCGCTATGTGCAATCAAGCATAAACTGTCAGCGTGGAATAATCTTAGACCAACGCTGCTGCGTATAGCGTGCAGCGCTCTCGCATACCTATACACTCTGAGTATACATATAGGTATGTAATCTCGTCTGTCGTGAGAGCAGTGCTCTCAAATGTGACTGGCAAACTTGCGGAAAATTTAAATTGGCTATATAGAGCAAGACGCAAAACCCCAGATAACTCGACAACATTTTATACACCATAACTTGATAAATTAATCCTAAGCTATTTAACCCAATAACCCAACGCGCCTAAAAGCAGTATCACAAGCTTAATTAATTAATAAAATACATTGAACAATAACGCAAGCGCCAATCCCCGCACAACCCAGGGCGCTTACTAGCCGCTTTGTTTATTAATTGAATAAATAAAATAACACAAGCGCCAATCCCCACACAACCCGGAGCACTTACTGGCCGCTTTGTTTTTTAATATAATAAATAAAATAACACAAGCGCCCATCCCCACACAACCCGGGGCGCTTACTGGCCTCTTTGTTTATTGATTGAATAAATAAAATAACACAAGCGTCAATCCCCATACAACCCGGGGCGCTTACTGGCCGCTTTGATAATTAAAATGATAAATAAAATAACACAAGCGCTAATCACCACACAACCCGGAGCACTTACTGGCCGCTTTGTTTATTAATTTAATAAATAAAATAACGCAAGCGCCAATCCCCACACAACCTGGAGCACTTACTGGCCGCTTTGTTTTTTAATATAATAAATAAAATAACACAAGCGCCAATCCCCGCAAAACCCGGAGCACTTACTGGCCGCTTTGTTTATTAATTTTATAAATAAAATAACACAAGCGCCAATCCCCGCAAAACCCGGGGCGCTTACTGGCCGCTTTGTTTATTAATTGAAAAATAAAATAACACAAGCGCCAATCCCCACACAACCCGGGGTGCTTACTGGCCGCTTTGATAATTAAAATGATAAATAAAATAACACAAGCGCTAATCACCACACAACCCGGAGCACTTACTGGCCACATTGTTTTTTAATTGAATAAATAAAATAACACAAGCGCCAATCCCCACACAACCCGGGGCTTTTACTGGCCGCTTTGATAATCAAAATGATAAATAAAATCACTTAAGCGCCAATCCCCACACAACTCGGGGCGCTTACTGGCCGCTTTAATAATTAAAATGATAGATAAAATAACACAAGCGCTAATCACCACACAACCCGGGGCGCTTACTGGCCGCTTTGACAATTAAAATGATAAATAAAATAACACAAGCGCTAATCACCACACAACCCGGAGCACTTACTTGCCGCTTTGTTTTTGAATTGAATAAATAAAATGACACAAGCGCCAATCCCTACACAACCCGGGGCGCTTACTGGCCGCTTTGATAATTAAAATGATAAATAAAAGAACACAAGCGCCAATCCCCACACAACCTGGGGTGCTTACTGGCCGCTTCGATAATTAAAATGTCAAATAAAATAACACAAGCACCAATCCCCACACAACCCGGGTAGCTTACTGTCCGCTTTGATAATTAAAATGATAAATAAAATAACACAAGCGCTGATTACCTCACAACCCCGGCTGCTTACTGGCCACTCTGTTTATTAATTAAAAAAATAGTTAACGCAAGTGCCAATCACCACACATTCCGGAGCGCTAGATGATGATTTTGAAAATTGAAAAAATTTATAAAGTAATAACACGAATGCCCATCACCAAACTATAAAGAGCACTTTTTAGTTGCGATTGACTTTTTTTATCATTTGATGCTTTCTTCAAACAAATGATGCAACCAGTAAGCTCCCCAGGTTGCGTAGGGATTGGCACTTGTGTTATTTCATTTATCATTTTAATTATCAAAGCGGCCAGTAAGCGCCCCGGGTTGTGTGGGGATTGGCGCTTGTGTTATTTTAATCATTCAATTAAGAAACAAAGCGGCTAGTAAGCGCCCCGGGTTGTGCGGGAGTTGGCGCTTGTGTTATTTTATTTATTATATTAAAAAAGAAAGCGGCTAGTAAGCGCCCCGGGTTGTGCGGGAATTGGCGCTTGTATTATTTTATTTATTAAATTAATAAACAAAGCGGCTAGTAAGCGCCCCGGGTTGTGTGTGGATTGGCGCTTGTGTTATTTTATTTATTCAATTAATAAACAAAGTGGCTAGTAAGCGCCCCGGGTTGTGCGGGGATTGGCGCTTGCGTTATTGTTTAATGTATTTTATTAATTAATAAAGCTTGTGATACTGCTTTTAGGCGCGTTGGGTTATTGGGTTAAATAGCTTAGGAGTAGGTAAACTATGGCGGTTCTGGAACCCCCCTAGCTCCCCCCCTGAGGTAGTGGTGGGGGGAGAGGCTCTAGCTATAGCTGTTGGTGGAGAAGAGGCGGTGGAGGAGAGGCGGTGGTGGGGGGAGAGGCTGATCGGGCGGTAGAGGAGAGGCGGTGGTGGGGGCTTATCGGGCGGTGGGAGGAGGGGCACGGGCGGTAGGGGCGGTGGGTGGTGCGGACTACTCGGCTGGTAACGTCAGGGGAAGGGGGCCTCTTCCGAATGCTGTGATGTCGGACGATATTGACAGCTCCCTTCCTTTCCAACCGCGAATCAAGCTCCGACGTCATCAGGATGGGTCCGAAAGGTGTAGGTGTGACAAGCCCAACGTACAGCGCGAGAGGAAGATGATTAAGCATGAACGTGTATCAGTGGATGTAGCGGATCGCGTATCCCATTCAGCTGCGACCAACGTTGGCTTACTCAACGCAGTACCCTGCCAAGTAAACGGAGCTATTATTTCTTATCCATACGGATGTGTTAGCCGTGGCCGATGACTTCTCGCTTCTTATTTATAGGCGTATAATGTTCCAGTGTAATATTTTTTTCTTAGCAAGAGCGGGTGCAACGAGTCATGCTAGGATACACGTATGTGTAAGCCGTGGCCGATAACTCTTCGCTTCTTATTTAGGCGTATAATGTACCAGCATCATATATTTTTCTCAAGAGCGGGCGTATCGAGTGATGCGTGTTGCAAGAGAACATGTATACCATTTCATAACCGAAAGCGTATCCCAACATTGCTTGGCTTACTCCTCTTCACCGCAGTACCTTGCCAACGAATAGAGTCAGTTAATACGATAAAGTAATTTTAATCGGCGCAGTAATAAGGAGGCGTGAATGAAAAAAATCGACATAGATTCATGAAGAACTAATTTATTGCATAAGTATTGTGTATCAGGTGTACATTGATTAAAAAATATCGTTTTGTCGTTGCTGCTCTTTTAAAATCCATTTTTTTAAAGCTGTAGCATTCTTCACAGCACAATGAGCTAAATTAAACTGGTGATTCATGCATTCGATATCATTCATACTAATTTTTTTTAAAGCTGGACATTGCTTAATATCATAAATGTATCTATAAAAATAATTATATTATGCAAATATTTAGTAAAGCGTATAATCATACTATAAGTAATGTACCTATTAAATAGCACACGGCGCAACCATTCGATTTTTTCAGGACCTTTTACGTAAATAACATCATCTTCTTTAATAATGGCTCGAAAGGTTGTAGCTAGATCCTCGTAGGGAACTTCTCCTGAGCTCCAACGAAGACCGTGGTAATTAAACTCCAACCATCGATTTTCACATTTGTTCTTAGGTAAGAGCTGTGCCCAAGAATTTGGGGGCTTAAAGACAAAAACTGACGGTGTAGCATTTTTTTGTAGAGGTATAATAGCGACCTCTTTAAAAATAAATTCGTTGTGCATGGTTTTAAAGCCTTGAACATCAACCACGTACTTCGTCATCTTAACGTTGTGACGATTATTAGTTAACTAACCCCTCTATCGATGTGTCATCTCTTTATATACAACTGCTAGTCACCGCTAGTTATCACTCGTATCGCTTTCGCAGAGGTTAATTAGTATAAAAGAGAAGTTCAAGCTGCTTGTCATTCATTTGAGTACGTTAACGCGAGCTGTACGTATAATGGAGCAACTCCGCGAGAATTTTGCTAACGCCAACGCCGTGGAGCGTTACGTGATTTTCTGTGAAATAGCGCGAATAGAATATCAACGCTTGCTGCATAGTGATAATATGACCGAGATACGAGATTTCATTGATAATAGTGAAATAGTGCTTAAAAGTATTTCCGACTATAAGCTGTCTGTAAAATTGTCATCGCCAGTGGAAAATAAGTTGTTGAATATTGAGTGTCTTTTATCAACGTTTTTAGCAGCATTTTATAAAATTCTAGAAGTGCAAGGGTCAGGGCTCGATGAAAAATTAGACAATCAAGATGATTATAATTTTGTGACATGGAAAGATCTTAATAGTGCTTTTAAAAATCGCATAAGAACGGCTGTTATAACAAATAGTAGGCATTTAGATATAATAAAATTTCTTAAGTCTGCGGAAAAAATATTTATTTTAAAAGTGCAAGAAATTCTCGACGAGCAAAATGCTTTAAAAATTAATACAGTATTAGCAGCAGAGTTTTTGACAGTAAAAAATGATACAGAGACTGTTGAAGTTAAATATTTTAATACTAAATCTGATTCCATTTTTGATACGACAGACCTATATGAATGGTTTAAAACGAATGTCCAGAAGCCTATTTCTACAGATATAGAAGAGTTTCAGGAGCGTGATTCTGGATGGACTTTACGCTCAATTTTAAATTTAGTAGTAAATGTAAATAAGTACAATGCAATGAGTGGTAGTTCTTACATAGAACTCCCTACTACTATCAAGAAAAAAAAAGCTTGCGTGAATGTACAGAACGCAGATCAGCAATGCTTCAAATGGGCCATTTTGTCAGCTTTACATCCAGTGAATAAAAATGCACAACGAGTGTCAAATTATACTCAATACGAAAACAGTTATAGTTTCGAGGGGATCACCTTTCCAGTGCAGCCTAAGCAAGTTACAAAATTTGAAAAACAGAATAATGTGTCTATTAACGTGTATTTTTTGGAGAAAAGTAAAAATAGTTATAAAACTTTACCCCTTCACTTGAAAGCAGAAAAAAAGGATAAACATATTAATTTGCTGCTTATACAAAATTATTATATTGACACGTATAGTGATGGAAAATCAAAGAAACAAAAAAATATTGACGGAGAACGTGATGATTTCGTTAATGCTGAGGCAATGGATGAAGATGAGGTAGAAGAAGATAGAGAAGAATATTTAGAAGGAATCCAAGATGGTGATAATAGTGCTGATAATGATATAAAATACCACTACGTATATATTAAAGACTTATCTAGGTTGGTTAAAAGTTCTTTAACAAAACATCAACATAAAATATATATTTGCGACCGCTGTCTTCATTACTTTACAACTGATGAAATGTTAAAAACACATACGGTGGAGTGCGTTAAAGTGAATAAGTGAAAAAAAAGCTTGCCGAGGTATGATAATAAAATTTTAAAATTTGAAAATCACATAAATAAAAATCGTGTACCATTTATAGTATACGCAGACTTTGAGTGTTTATTAAAACCTGTGCATAATAGTGAGCGAGCAATACAACACCATGAAGCATTAAGTGTTGGATATTATGTAAAGTGCAGTTTTGATAACGCGAAATCACGATACATTTTCTACGGAAAAAAAACTGAAAGCAGTGAGAATCCAGCTACCTGGTTTGTGAAAGAAATGCAAGATCTTGCCTTAGATTTACATAAAATGTACAACAATCCAGTGCCAATGAGATTATTAACTGAAGGAGAGGACTTTGATTTTTTCAATGCTGATATATGTCACATATGTGAGAAGTCTATTAAAAATGATGAAAAAGTTTACGATCATTGCCATTTTACTGGAGAGTAAGTATTATATTTATGAGTTTGTAATTGAGAAAATTTTTTCCCTTTAAACTAAAATTCGCTTTTTTTTTACTCAGATATCGAGGCCCAGCTCACAATGAATGTAATCTCAAGTATCAGGACTCGCGAGCAGTACCAATAGTTTTCCATAATCTCAGCAATTATGATGCCCACTTATTTATACAAGAACTTGTAACTTGCTTTCCCGGAAGAGTGCAAGTTATCCCTCAAACTAAAGAAAAATACATTTCTTTTACGAAGTACGTTAAAGGGACAAGCATAAACTTACGCTTCATTGACTCGTATAGATTTTTGCCGTCGTCGCTTGATAAGTTGGGATCTTACTTAGAGCAGTATGATACTCTAGAAAAGGTTTTCAGTCAAGATGATAAATACTCTTTCGAGCAAATCAATATGCTGAAGAGGAAGGGTGTATTTCCATACGATTATGTAGCATCATTCGAAAAACTTGAAGAAATCGGGCTCCCATCTAAAGATGATTTTTATAGTAAATTATATAATGCACATATAAGTAGTGAAGATTATATACATGCTGAAACAGTATGGAAAACTTTTGATATTATAACTCTTGGACAGTATTCAGATCTTTACCTCAAAACTGATGTACTTCTGTTAACAGAAGTATTTGAAAACTTTAGAAATAATTGCCTCAAGGTTTATAAATTAGATCCTGCTCACTATTTCACTACTCCAGCCTTCACTTGGGATGCCATGTTGAAAAAAACGAAAGTAAGTATTATTTATAAGAATATAATGTCAATTGTGCTTAAGTTATTAATTGAGAATTTTTTTCAGATTTCAATAGAACTCATTACTGATATGAATATGTTTATGTTCATTGAAAAAAGCATACGAGGTGGAATAAGCCAGTGCTGTAACAGATATGCAGAAGCTAATAATCACTATATGGAAAATTATAAAAAAGATGAAACTGAAAGATATATAGCATATTTTGACGTAAATGATTTGTATGGTTGGGCAATGACTAAAAAACTTCCTTATGGTGGATTTCAGTGGGTCAAAAATGTTGAGCAACAGCCTCATGAGTTTTATAATATTGGAAATGAAAGTGCTTACGGATATATTTTAAAAGTGGATTTGGAGTATCCAGAGGAGCTCCACGATTCTCATAAAGATTTGCCATTTTGTTCCGAACACATTTCAGCACCAGGTTCGAAGCAGCCTAAATTAATGACAACATTAAGTAACAAGCATAAATATGTACTTCATTATGAAGCCCTCAAGCAAGCCACAAATGATGGATTACGACTGACAAAAATATATCGAGCCTTAAAATTCTGGCAAAGTGCATGGCTTAAAGAATATAGTGATCTCAACAGCATTGAGAGAAAAAAGGCTAAGAATGAGTTTGAAAAAATGCTTTTCAAACTATTCAATAATGCTATTTTTGGAAAAACGATGGGAAATGAGAGAAAGCGTATCGATGTCAAACTTCTTAACCATTGGGATGGACGCTATGGTGCGGCATCGTACATTGCAAAGCCAAATTTTCACAGCTGTGATATTTTTGATGAGAATTTTGTAGCTATACAGCTACAACGTGCAGAAGTGATGATGAAAAAGCCAATATACATTGGGCTTAGTGTCTTAGATTTATCGAAGACACTTGTGTATCGTTTTCACTACGATTATATGCTCTCCAAACTCAAAAATGATTGTAAACTCTTATACACTGATACAGACAGTCTGATATATGAGGTAACAAACCATGATATTTATAAAATAGTGAAATTGGATATTAATGAATTTGACACATCAGATTGTCCAGAAAATAATAAATTTACGATGCCGTTAAAAAATAAAAAAATTGTTGGGCTCATGAAAGATGAGTGCAATGGAAATATTATATTGAAATTTGTTGGGCTCAGAAGAAAGATGTATAGTATTCTTCTTGAAAATGAAAATGTGATTAAAAAAGCAAAGGGTGTTAAGAGTAACGTCGTAAAAGCAACTATCGATTTCAACGACTATACTGAGTGCCTACGTGACCAAATTATAAACATTAATCGAGAGCAAATTAATATAAGATCACGTCATCATAAGCTATACACTGAGAGGCAAAATAAAATTGCTCTTAGTTCCCGAGATGATAAACGATATATTTTATCAAACACTACAGATACGCTGCCTTGGGGCCATTATAGGATTTAAATAATAGAAGAACAAAGAACTGGAGAGTGTGTAGAAAATCATAGCAGACCAGCAGCCAATGAAAAAGCAGCCAATGTAGAGGGGAAGATTTCTTCAGTAGTGGGAGAGTCCCTATATCATCGGCAGCATCAACCAGCAGAGCTCAGTCAGAGCTGTAGTGAGCAGATAAAAGTATCGACCGCTTCATCATCCAAAGCAAGCAGCTCAGGACAACAACAAGCTCTCAAAAGAACAGGTTTGGAGTTAAAAAATTTCTACAGAGATAAGCAGATCTGTTTGGAACAGCAAAGCTCAGAAATAAAGGTTTGTAACGTGTTTTCTTATTCATATATTTTTTTTTACTATCTATAAAACTCACATAATTTTCTTATGTTTCAGATGGCTGATTTAGCAGCACTTAATATGCTGGCCTGTGGAAGATTCCTTCCAACAAAGAAGATCAACGAAATGGTCAAGGGGCAAAGTCATGTAGTGTCGAAGCTGAGAAAAGCTAACACTAAATTCGGCACGAAAGCTATCGCTGAACTAGACGATCACTTCCAAATATTTTTACCTAATCAAGTATCTGAGTATCTTGTGAGTAACGAACTATCATTTAATAGTTTGTTGGAATCTATTGATAGGAAGAAGCTGTCAGTTCGCTACAATGGTGATAGTGTTGAATTTTTTAACCAATAAATGTTTAATTATACAAATACAAGAAAAAGAAAGTTATTTTTGTGAAACTAGTTTAACGTGAGAAAAAATAAATGATACAATCTATTACATGTTTAGAGTTTTTATTTATCTCAATGAATCTTATGTAAGATATAACATTACCATGTATTGTAAAAAAATTTCATTTGCACACATAATTGATAACATTAAAAGACCACAACAAGTTTTATACAAATTTTTTTACAACTTCTGAATTTTAATAATTTTTAAAGTACATATCACTTTTATTCTTTGTTATTATCAATCCAACTGTTATGGGTATTGTGAAAGCCCAACCACTTGACGAATATTTAATTTCCTCGTCGACGAAGAATTTTTTCAACAAGATAAGTATCAGGATACTTGGTTTTCTGCAGTTCCTGCTCGTAGAAGCCTCCAGAAATTGGCTGATTTTGGTAATTTTCCAAATGGTAAGTTGGTGAATTGGTTAGAGCTACTCGTGTTATAGTGAATACCTCAGTCGACCAGTTAGGTGTGTATCCTTTTTCAAATACTTGCTTAGCATTACTTATTCGCACTTTGTCTCCCACTTTAAATTTCGGTAGTTTTCTCATCCCGATTGTTCTTGATGAAATTTTTTTCAAAATTTCATTTTTAGCAGCAGCTGACACATCCTTTGGTTTCATAGCTATTGTCCGATGTTTCCGATTATTATAGGCTGTCAGTAACTTAGGTAAGATGTCAATCCACTTATATCTGCCACGCAAGCTGAAATTTTTCCACATATCATGCTTTAGTGTACGATTGAATCGCTCACATATAGATGCTTTAAGGTTACTACAAGTCGAGTACAAGTTAATTTTGTTCTTTTGCATGAGACTTTGGAAATTCACATTGTAAAACTCTTTGCCATGATCTGTTTGCAAATTAGTTGAAACTCTTCCCTCTGTTAATATCGACTTTATAGCTGCAGTCACATCTTTACCGGTTTTATTCTTTACGGGCACAGCCCATGCATACTTGGAGAATACATCTATAACTGTAAGCAAATACCTATAACCTTTATTTTCATGAGCATAAGGTATCATCTCCACAAGATCAGCTTGCCATGTTTCATCCAAGCCTCGAATATCAAACTTTCGGCGAAGGTAGTTGCGTCTCGCAGGTTTATGAAGCTCTTCCACTACTGCTTCCATCTCTCTTAACTGTCTTCTGGAGTTATACTAGATGTATGTGCTACAATCTCCTTCAGTGTATTTATTTCACGCTGCAAATTTAGTATTGTTTCTGAGAATACATCACTTAAATTGCTCAATAGTAGATTTATTTTCTCTTGTTCATCCAAAATGAAACTTTCTTCTTTCTGTAAAGTAGTGAGATTTACAGCATCATGAAGTTGAATAGCTGGTGCAACATTGCACAACCTTTTATTTTCCAAGTCAAATTGACCATCTGTGGTGAGATTATATCCAATTCCTCGAGGACCTCGACTACCACCTTTCGACTTAACTGATCCACGTCCGAACACGTCGATGCTCATTTTTACACTGAAGTAGAATTGATAACGATTCTCAATATATGATATTAGCTTCACGAAGCTCCTCAATGCTTGAATTCATTTCATTAGTGTGACTAGGATTACCGGCTAATTTTTCTGCCACTAGTAATCTTAGCCAATTGACCAGCTCGTTAGGATCGTCCCAGTAAACGTAGTCCATTTGCATGTTCAGCCTAGCAATTTTAAATGAAGGTATGGACCCGCCTTTCTTCTTAATTTGAGTGAGATTAAATAATGGGGCAATAACATTATTGAATTTATTACTATTGTATGGACGAATCGTCTCATTTTTGTCAAATTTTCTTTCATGCGCACTTGACGTTTCCAAGATTTGTTTGTATTTAACTAAATTATCTGGTGTCATGTGCTTTTTATCAGGATGCTTTTTTATAAGTAACTCCATTAATCCATCAGTCATTGGATATCTTAGATCCTTTATTTGAATTTGATTATTTTTGAAATATATAGGCGAATCACCAAGTATATGCTGTCCGTTTTCTTCCTTTCTTATCCCATAAATTCGATCCAGTTCTGACTCTTTTCTATCAAGTATTTGTAAGTATGGATTCATAGGTTCATTTTTATCGATGTCATGCGCTGAATCATCATTGTCACTTTTTTCAACAACGGTATCATAGTCTTTGATAGTATCATTCGACGAAAAAGTATCTTCTTCATCATCACTGTTACTATTAGCTGATTGGAACATTGATGCGTCGGTATTATTAATTTTTGACTTAAAAGGCTTGAAGCGTTTTTTAAGTAAAGATTCAGAGCTAAGTGGCACGTCTTTGACTTTCTTTGTGTCATCGATAATTTTAAGAAGTGGATCAGTAATAGGCTTGAAAGTCTCTCCAATGTGTTTTTCAAAATTTTCTCTTCCTGACTTTAACAATCGATGCTTACGTCGAACAGCTTCTCTAGCTTTTTCAACTTGCCAAAGAACGTCTTTTTCCTCACGAAAAGTGTCCATGTTGATCGCTTGATGGTTAACAAGAGACTAATACGCACTTAATAAGCATGAGTAATATTTATAGCAAAAGAATCAAATCCTCTCCTATATCTACCATTATCAACATCTCTTTCCTTGTCTATTACGACAAATCCATGTTTTCCAACTCTCCAACAGTTTACACATAATTTTTTGAATTCATTGTACGTCATATCAGTATTAACATGATCATTATAGATGTGCTTCAAATTCATGTCATCTTGTCGAAATATGACTAAAAGGTTTAAATTATCTCTGACTAAGTGCTTTGGAACTTGAGCATAGGATTGGCATAGATAAAAGCGGTCAACGCTTTTGTGACGTCCCATGCAGAAAAAGGCTTTCACATTATCTTGTTTTTCACAGGCAATGTCGTCAAATATCATTATGGAGTTGGGTAGTGCCTTATCAGGAGATATGACTGATTCACGATCGCTATATGAAAAATACTTTACACCATCTATGGGCTCCAACAGTTGTTCTAGAAACTTATACTTTGGCTGATTCAGCGACTTTGAGTATAGATAAACATTCTCAAATCTCAATCCGTTGGGGTGAGTAATTAAAGCCAGCAAGCTGTTTGTTTTTCCACAGTTTGACGGACCACAAAGAACAGCTCTTATCGTATCGGGTAGCAAATCACCATGGCGTTGGATTTTCTTATCTTGCTTAACGATTCCATCGAAATTCACGACAGGAAGTTTTATATTCTGATCTATGAAGCTCATGTTTACTGTATGCTGACTCAACTGAGACTGAAACATGATACTGTAAATGGTTTGCCTATATATTTTGAAACTCATCTGTCATCGAATTTCCTAATCTTGCTTATCAGTTTGTTGAAATTTATGACAGGAAGTTAAATATTCTGTTCCTCGGAGCTCGTGGTTACTGCATGCTGAAATATGAAACTATAAATAGTCTTCTACGTATATTTTCGAGCTCATTCATCGTTAAGCACTTGGAAAGTAATGATCATTCATCATCGCAAAGGCTGTGGAATTATAAACACACTTATCAATAAACTGCCTATAGAGCTGCACGTACCAGGATATTAATATTGTGGACCGGGCACTAAACTAGCCAAGAGATTAGCTCGCGGAGATCCGGGTATCAATCCATTGGATCAGGCGTGCAAGCAACACGATATAGCCTATTCGCAGGATCGAAAAAATATTACAGCAAGAAACGCCGCTGACAAAATTCTCGCTGAAAAGGCGTGGCAAAGATTCAAAGCCACAGACGCTAGTTTAGGGGAAAAAGCTGCTGCTTTTACTATTACCAGTGCCATGAAATTGAAATCCAAACTCGGCATGGGAGCATTCCCTAGTACGAATTCTAGTAAAGTGAGTAAGAACAAAATGAAGCCGAAGAAAACTACTTTGAAAAGCTTGATTCGAAGTGCTTCAAAGTCCATGATTCCTAATCGTAGTGCTCGAAAAGCTATAAGTTCGGCGTTAAAGGGAGCTCAGGATGCTGTGAAAAAAGCTGGTGGTAGGAAAAATATTGTAATACCTCGAGTATTGCCTATCCCGCAGAAAACTGGAGGATTCCTACCATACCTTATTCCTGCATTTGCTGGCCTAAGTGCTATAGGCACTATCACTAATGGTGTAACTGGAGTTGTCAAGGCTATTAATGATGCTAAAGTTGCTCGAAAACAGCTAGAGGAGAGTGAGAGGCATAATAAAGAAATGGAAGCACTCTTACTTGGAAAGGGGCTGTTTTTAAAACCATATAAGAACGGCTTAGGTCTACATTTAAGGCTTGGAAAAGGCTTAAAAGATAAAAAAAAAAAAAATTTCTACGTAAAACTACCTTACCGAGCTCTCACAGACTATGACCTCATCAAGTATGCAAAAATTTCGAAAATACCGCATTTCCGTGGAGTTTCCATGAGAAATGCTTTGTCAGCCGATGGCCCACGTTTTTCCGAATCAGCAATAGTCAATCTCGATGATAAGGATGGTCCTGGTACTCACTGGGTTGCCTATAAAAAGCGAGGCAACAACGTGACGTATTTCGACAGTTTTGGTGACCTACAGCCACCGATTGATCTACTGCTATATCTTGGTGTTAGATGTGTCAAATATAATTATGAAAGGTTCCAAGATTTTGGTACATACAACTGCGGCCATCTTTGCTTATGCTTTCTTTGTAAAAAACTTAATTATCAGCCAATATAAATGTATCCCAATACGCAAGTGACATTAGTCATTGACAAACCGTCATGGAAGAAACATTGACATTAAGTTTATCAGGAACATCGTCTATTCTTGAAGCACAATATTTTCCACCTATCGAGTTGTCACCAGCACATAACTACGTTATTGGTCTAGTAGAACTCCTAACTTTCAATTCAATTCCAAATATCGACGAAGGTAATAATAAATTTTACGTAGGCGATCAAGTGGTTGTTTTTCCAACTGGCAGCTACGAAATTCAAGATATTGAGTCATTTCTGATCGACGTGTTACAACCCGACGATATAGCTATTAGCATCAAACCAAATAATAATACTCTTCGCAGTGTGATAACGTGTAGTCATACTATTGACTTCAGGCCAAAAGATTCTATAGGCCGTCTTTTAGGCTTTACTAAACGAATTCTTAGAGATACCAGTACTCACATCTCAGATTTACCTGTTGCTATTCTCAAGGTTAACACATTGAGAGTTGAGTGTAATATCACTAGTGGAGCCTATATAAACGGAGAAAAAGTTCATACCATCCACGAGTTTTTCCCTGCTGTACCACCGGGATACAAGATTGTCGAAGTTCCATCGCAAATCATTTATTTACCCGTTGCTGTTAAAATTATAGATCATCTTCAAGTACGCATTGTTGATCAGGAAGGTAACTTGATTAATTTTCGTGGAGAAGTTATAAATACAAGACTACACTTGAAACAACTCAACTGAAATGGGCATAGTGTACAACAATAGTAAAGTTGGACGAGGCTATGAAAAAAAATTAACGAGGGTGAGGACGAATAGTCATCCACGAGACAACAAAATTGGACGAAGCTATAAGAATAAACCAAAATGGATAAGACGGATCAGTCGTCGACGAACGCTCAAAGCGTTAACACGTCACAACGTCCAGTTCTTAAAAAACCTAGGCCTAAAAGTAAGAGCTCTTGGTGGCAAATAACTTGTGCTTTTTTTTGCTACCTGCGAACGAGAAAAAGTTGTGATGGAAGAGATTCTTGGGATTCAGTCAGGTGTAGTGTTTGATGAGTCAGTTGCACACAACGTAATTCATGCACATCGACCCCACATTGCATCAGCATTTAATAGCAGTGATGAGATTCGCATCTTAATTCAATATCAAGATTTATGTCTTTTACCCTCTCAAAGTTCCCTACGTATTTCTGGACGTATAACAACTGGAGATGATCAATCTCTTGAGAAAACAAAACTAGTTAATAACGCCATCTGCCATCTGTTTGAAGAAATACGATATGAACTAAAGGGTATTGAAATTGATAGGTGTAAAAATGTTGGATTGACAACTTTAATGAAAGGATGGATATCTTTCTCTCCCAGTCAGAGTTTAATGCTTGAAAATGCTGGTTGGATAGACATTGAAGAGAAAAAATCTATTATCAATGATTATTCTTATTTTGAAGTGTCAATACCTTTGAGTATGATATTTGGTTTCGCTGAAGACTATCGCAAAGTTGTGGTTAATGCAAAACATGAATTAATTCTCACAAGATCAAGAGATGATGTTAGTGCCGTTATACAAGTACCTGAAAATCAAATTTTCGAAAAGTATAAGCTTAAATTGACTCAGATTGAATGGCTTGTGCCTTACATAACTGCATCAGACAGACGAAAAATTCGTTTGCTTGATGCTATTGCAAAAGACAAGCCTATTTCTATGAGTTTCCGCAATTGGGAGTTGTATGAGTATCCTCTTTTGCCAAAAACTCCTAGACATGTGTGGACTGTCAAAACTTCCAATCAGTTGGAAAAGCCTCGTTTTGTTATTTTGGGCTTTCAGAATAAGCGAAAAAATGATCCTGCTTTTAATGCCAGTCTCTTTGATCACTGTAATATCAGCAATGTAAAGCTTTTCTTAAACTCACAGTCCTATCCTTATGGAAATCTTAATCTTGATATTAATAAAAATCAGTTTTCAACATTATATGATATGTATAAGAATTTTCAAGCCGCCTATTACGGGAAAGAACCAGAACCTATGCTGAATAAAAAAGATTTTATCACACACATGCCTCTTATTGTAATTGACTGCTCTAAGCAGAATAAAGCTTTGAAAAGCGCGCCAGTGAACGTGCGCTTGGAGTTTGAAGCACGAGAGAATTTCCCGGAAAATGTATCTGCTTACTGTCTCATTCTACACGATCGCATCGTAGAGTACAATCCCATTAGTGGTGACGTAAGAAAACTTGTTTAAGCACGTATTTAAAATTTAAAAAAAAAATACTAGCAGTGAAGTCAGTCTTTATCATGATGGAGTACATGGTGGACATGCAGGGCTTTAAGAAGCCTGGCAACGATTATAAGCTTAAAGAGTCGGCGATTCTTCCACTCCATGGAGATGATGAGCCTCAAGTATTTCTCTTCAAGCCGCCATTTTTTTGGCGCAAACTAAATGATAAATACAAACGTGAAAATTTATGGCTTGAGCTATCCTATCATGGATTAGATTGGCAATCAGGCGTTATCGACTACGCAAAAATTGGTAATGTTCTTCGGGAGAATCTCAAAGATGCTAAGAAGATTTTTGTGATTGGAGAAGTGAAGAAAAGGTGGCTCGAAAGGTTTAATTTTCAAGTTAATTATATGGTTGATTATCCAGAGTTTGAACTCCCAACATTAGCTACTGCATGTCCTCACCATAATGGTGCGTATAGATCTATGTGTGCCACCCACAATGTCAAACGAATGAAAAAATTCTACTTTCATATGGAATGGGAAGATGTTGCTGATTCTGAAGAAGATGTATAATAAAAAACTCAATGAAACTGTATTTTTTTTTAAATTATGTCATAAATAAATGTATTGGATTATATTGTTGTTATTATTTATGTAGCCTTTCCCTCAAAACTTGTTTAAGATTAAAATATTAAGAACCGATGATTCATTCTGATAAAACACACACTTGCGCAGTGCCTACACTAACGTGTATATAAACTAATTTCGGTGCAGAGTGCTGCTTAGTTCATCACGCAGCATCAAACGCAACGGATACGCGTTTATATCGCAGTAAGTACGACGCTTTTGAGCTGCAAAATAAAAATGGATTTTTACGAGGATTATGTTATTGAGATTAAAGGTTTTCTGGACGCTTCTCGACAGTTTTTACCAAAAGAAGTGGCTGTGGTGTTGCTTATGAGATCAGCGATCAGTCATTGGATTGTGCGGCCCCCGTGCAATTTTTCTACCTTACCTATGGATGTGCGCCAAAACAACGACTTTCAGTCGAAGCGAGTGCATGGACTTCGCTGGTTCGAGGGTAATTGTTCCATTAAAAAGTTACAGCAACATTTGTACACTGTAGCAAAAAATGCACATCAAATTTACGTTTATGAAGATAATACAGCCACTTATTTGGAATCGACCATAGGGTGTACTGTGATTAACATTCAGCAGTATATGGCGCCATCGCGTCACATTCTTAATATGGGATATTCAACAAAGGCGTTAATGTGTGGTACTCATGATGTACAAAAAAGTCTACGTAGAAAGCAATATTGCGCACTTAGTAAAGCTCATCAAATAAAATTGTGGCTTTGCTCTTTGGTGGAAAGTAGCATTGAACCAGACACAGAATGTTTTTTAGACGCGCTTGATAGTTATAAGAAGAAATTTTCTAAAACGCTTTCCAGTTGGGATACTGTTGATGAAATTAATGCTAATGATATTGATACTGATACTGATAGTGACTCTGAAACTGATACTAATGTTGGTGTCAAAAACGATGACTGTGTGTAGGCAAAAAAAAAAAAAAAATAAAGTAAGCATAAAATTTAAGATAAAAAAATTAAAGTACACGTTGCCGTGTGGTAGTACAAAGAAATTAGCGCCGTCTTATAAGCTGATGAGAATTTGCGTATTGCTTCAGTTATCCTGTGACGATAGATCAGGCAACATCAACAACATGGGTCCGATCTTTAGCAAACCAAAATATGAGAGCCTCAGTAAGAAGGAGGAGGAGGAAGATAAAAATAGCCGAAAACCTCTTTTAGAAAAGCACGTTGAGGCATCTCAACCAAAAGTGAAGGGAAATTATCATTCCGAAAATATTCGCTCTTATTCAAATAAAGATGGATATGATATATTGAAAAAAAAAATCAATAACCATGAAATTCTTGTGTATTTTTTTTTGAAGCTACCAAAAATATATGTATATTGAAATTAAAGTTTTGTTATTATTGAAACCCATTTACATACTATCCTAAAAATCTTAAACTTAAATTCATAAGCTGGCTGAATTCCTTGGCAAGGTACTGCGTCGAGTAAGCCAACGTTGGTCGCAGCTAAACGGGATACGCGATCCGCTACATCCACATATGATGCTGGTACATTATACGCGTGAATAAGAAGCGAAGAGTTATCGGCCATGGCTTACACATACGTGTATCCTAGCATGACTCGTTGCACCCGCTCTTGCTAAGAAAAAAATATTACACTGGAACATTATACGCCTATAAATAAGAAGCGAGAAGTCATCGGCCACGGCTAACACATCCGTATGGATAAGAAATAATAGCTCCGTTTACTTGGCAGGGTACTGCGTTGAGTAAGCCAACGTTGGTCGCAGCTGAACGGGATACGCGATCCGCTACATCCACTGATACACGTTCATGCTTGATCATCTTCCTCTCGCGCTGTACGTTGGGCTTGTCACACCTACACCTTTCGGACCCATCCTGATGACGTCGGAGCTTGATTCGCGGTCGGAAAGGAAGGGAGCTGTCAATATCATCCGACATCACAGCATTCGAAAGAGGCCCCCTTCCCCTGACGTTACTATCCGAGTAGTCCGCACCACCCACCGCCCCTACCGCCCGTGCCCCTCCTCCCACCGCCCGATTAGCCCCCACCACCGCCTCTCCTCTACCGCTCGATCAGCCTCTTCCCCCACCACCGCCTCTCCTCCACCGCCTCTTCTCCACCCATAGCTAGAGCCTCTCCCCCCACCACTACCTCAGGGGGGGAGCTGGGGGGGTGCCAGAACCACCATAGTTTACCTACTCTTAGGATTAATTTCTCAAGTTATGGTGTATGAAATGTTGTCGAGTTATTTGGGGTTTTGCGTCTTGCTCCATATAGCCAATTTGAATTTCCCGCAAGTTTGCCAGTCACATTTGAGAGCACTGCGCGAGAGCACGAACGAATGCTCATGCAAAGAGCGCGTACAGTATACATGTATTACAGTATACACGCGGAGTATATCTGTGTAAAATCTCGTCTGTCGCGAGAACGGCTGAAAATGCTCACCCACAAAAGTGCCCAATGCGCCATTAGAAGTTTTCACTTAAAAAAAAGGTTCTACACTCTGCCCATAATGAATGTCTCTGATCGTAAATCACGATTTTTAAAATTATATATTAACAAACAAATAAAATTTCTTTCAATAATGGCCCAGGAGATTAAGGAAAAAGATTTCTGTGTAAAACATTAACTTCATTTTTTTTTCTCGTGTAGAAAACACCTTATCTATGGCATCGACTGGTTAAGTGTCAGTGTCACTTCTAAAAGGAATGACAAGTTATAGAATATTCGTTTACCATTATACATTAGCCTTAGAAATAGTTGAAAGATTATTGCGTGGCTTATGTAATTCAAATATCTATTTTAGTAATAAATAAATTTATTAGGACGCAATTACAGACACATTCTTCTAGTTTTAAGAAATAGTAATAGAAGCATGGCTATGAATACAAGTAGTATTTTATACAAAAAAGTATATAATATGTATGTATTTAGTCGTCCTTCTGTATTCTCAAACTAAATATCATCTATACTTGGTAAATTGACAAAACATTTACAAAATAATTTTTAGATATTGGAGAAGGAAGAGTTAAATCTTTTTGATTACCAAATAAATAAAACTAACTGATGTTTGTTCCGATACTTTTGGTAAAGATAATAACATCTGAATAAAAAACGTTATACTTACTTGTCATAACGAATATACTTACTTTTTTATTATTACAACTCTAAATCATGTAAAATAAGGGATGAAAACATACAACAGTATATATCATGCTAATGCAAGAGTTGATAGATCTAAGAATGATATTAATATAAATGTTCCAATTGAATTCCTAAACAATATTTGTGATATCGCACCGCTACATAAGCTGTGTTTAAAAATTGGAGCAACTACTATGTTGATAAAAAATTTACATATAGTTAATGGCTTATGTAACGGTACAAGATGACAAATGACAGAATTACTTGAGTATAATATTGAAGCAAAAATTGTAACTGGAGATAAAATTTGACAAAGAGTTTTTATACTTAAAATAACTTCTAATATAGCAAATTCATTATCATTATCTTTTATTTTATGCGGAAAACAATTTCCTCTAGTCTTAGCGTTTTTGAGAGCTGTCAATAAATCTTAAGGTCAAAGTTTTGATAATATTGAATTATATTTGAATAAACCATTGTTTTTGTATGGTTAATTACACGTCACGTTATGAAGATGCAAAAATAGAAATGGAATTTATATTTGAATAGAACGTGATAATAGTTTAAAAATAGAAAATATTGTTTGGAAAGAGATTTTTAATGTTAACTAATTTAAAGTAAATAAAAAAAAATTAATTTTTTTACACCAGAAAAAGTATAAAATTGTCTGGAATATTCTTGCATGGTTTACTTAAATAATAAGTAAATGTATTAAATTAATGAAATTATCAAATAAGTATTGTTCCATGATCATGCGCATTATTTGGTATATTTTAATAAATGTGATTTGTATCTTTTCGTGGTACATATCGCTACAAGCAAGGTCAACGGTTTAAATATTCTTTAAGTTTATTCGTTGTCATCAATGGAGTATAAAAAAATAGTGTCATGTTCTTATACATATTCAATATGTATTGATACATAATGCCATTGATAAGCATTTAGAAAATTTAAGAAACAAACCAGCGCACTATAGCACTACCTTAACGGTGGTGTGAAAATATGCTAATGTGATAGAAATCAGAAGCTTTCTTAAAACTGTAAGGAGAGCTGGGACAGAAGGTACAAATAGTCGTAGAACAAGAAGTGACATGAAAACCTATATAATTTTACCTTATTATTAGAGATGCGACTGAAAAATGACTGGAGGGAGCTCTTCAAAATTGTGCGCACGCACATTTGCATGTGTGAGTGTGAGGCTTTGCATCTCTGCGCGCTCCGCACACTTACCCCCCACTAACACATTGTGTCATTCCGATACCTCTAATTTTTTTGAAATACGCTTTTCATTGATATTTTACAAAGAATATACTTATAAAGATTTACTTGTACTTTTTTTTTCTTTCTAGTCTTACTTATGCTCCATTTAGAAATGTATGTGTCAGTCAATCGCTATAGGGAGGCAAACAACTGTACTGTTTACAGTGTTTACCCCTATTTAATGGCACCTCGAACGAAGAAAAGCAAAACTCAGCATTTCCAATGTTATTTTTAGTAGAAAAACCTTTGCTGTGCTTTTTTTCCATAGCGTCTGTTAACCATTTTTTGAAATCGTAATTGTTGTGAAGATTTCAAGAAAAAATGTTTTTTCCAAATGTTTCATTTAAAATTTTATTTTCAAAGTGCCAAAATTAGTGTATATTTGAGGCGACGTCTTTGAGGCAGAGCACTTATACCTACCCGCAGTGCCTTCTGTGCTGATCGACAACTCGTACCTTTCCACAGCAATAAACAAGTCACAAAAGTTAGCATTTCTTACGTTATTTTCGATAGGAAAATAATCCCACGATTTTTATTATATATAAGTAACGTAACATATTTCTTGGTATATGTACTAATATCATGTCATATAAATACATGTTATGAGTTGTGAATTTTACATTGTTCCATAACAATATGAACGAACAAAAAATTTAATGCACTGAGAGCTCTATATTTTCTAGTGAATTACAATAATTTTTTCATTTCTAAAATACTACGACCTTTATATATGTTTTTACCTAAATATTAATAATAATTATAACATTAAATGGGTAGTTCTTTTACAAACGGAATAATTTTTTCACTGTCACAATTTTTATTTCGCTAAAAGTTTTTTTATGGGTTCTGTGTAAAAAAAAAATTTACCCATTCGAGATTTTTTTTCAGATAAAGGGGGTTGAAAATTGAAGGGTTTCATGATTTTTGCCTTGGAGACTTAAACACATATAACTTCAGTTCTTTTAAAGCTAGAGTAAGTTTTTTACCTAATTCTGAAGAAATGGTAAACAAACTATCAGTCTACTTTTTCGTTTCATTATTGGCTTATACTTTTGAATTTGGCGGATTTTGGTCACGAATAAACTACAGATCTGATGGCAACACGTGCTCAAGGTATACTGGTCACCGTGGCTGGCACACTGGCCTGCTTCTTCCAGTATATGTAGTACATTGTTAGAGTTTCAACCTTTTTTCTCTGTAAAAGCGTTAAAAATTTTATTTGAAGTCGGTTATGAGAATCAGTTTATTAATATTTTTTTAATCAATAGTTTTTCTGATCTCTGTTTAGTAGTTGATAAAAACTTTTGTGAAAACTGCTTGGGATTTTTTGTCTCATCTGGACTTACGTGTCTAAAGTTATAGGTTACGGAACTATCTTTGAAGTGCGTATTTTAGGCAAGCGTCCAGTCATCTTAATTGTTTTGGCTGACACATGAGCACGCGGGTGCGCTGGAAAAGTTGAATACCAACACGGTGCCTAAAAGAATAAGCACGAACGTTCGTGCCAACAGATGTTTCACCCATTTGGATTTGAAAAATCACTCAAGTAAAGTGTCGCGATTGCAAAAAAATTACCACAGATCAACTACGTCAACTTAGTGTAGGAATAACTGCTGAGGCTTTACAACAAAGAATTAGCGATTTCTGTTGTCTGCGCATCTTAAAAAGTGTTTAAAAAATGAAGAGACAGCTGAAGTTAAAATGGTAATAATGATACGACATGTGATCTATAGAGTATACTTATTTTTAATATCAAGTTTTGATGCTCATAATCGTGTTTCATTTTTTACAGCAGGAAGATGAACTAGAGTCACCTCTCGAAGTATCTCACGTACAATTGAGTAGTAACGGAACTTTGGGATTTCCAAGTAAAAACCAAAAGTTATTGAATGTCAGTATTGATCGTTCGAATAAAGGATTGCGTTTCTTGGGATCATCGTCTACTAAAAAGTGCAAACTAAAACAAAAACCTTATTCTGAGGAGAAAGTTAAAAAATTACTGTGACAATCAAAAAGAACTTTTTTTATGCAAACATCGATGATCCAGATTGTGTTGATGAAGTTAATGATGTTGAGATTTTAAGAACCTTACAAGAAAGTTCTAACATCAGTACAGACAGATGTCATTGAATAAAATTTTGACTAATTGATTAAATAGCCATGCTCCAAGATTCCAAGTTTTTTCATTTAAATTTCCTTAAAAATTTTGACTATTTTCAGACACTGGTCTTATCAAAAAATCCAGGTAAACTTTCCCACAGCTACTCACCATATGATAACTGTTGCAAAGAATATTGCTAAAGATAAAGAAATATTAGGCAATTCAAATCCCAAAAACCGCCTATCTTAAGACCAACAACTAATTATCATGATTGTTTGAAACGTATGACATGTGAGGTTAAATATACTCATAGTTTTTTGAGATTATGTAATGAGTGCCCTGGTGTAAATAATATTATTGAAGAATTACAAGAAAACTTCGATAGCAAACTCATCGCTAATGTGCAATAGTAACTGTGGATGACAATAGGTATAACTTCATAACGAAATTTTGTATCTTGGATACGTTTTTACAACTTTTAAGCAATGGCTTGAAAAATTGCTGATTCATTATTTTTTGATCAAAAAACAAATGGAATCCATGGACTTAAAAAAAAAAAAAAAGCTAACGAAACATAAATGAATTGTTTTAGGTAATTTTGGCCATAACTATGCATTTGTTTTACAAAATTCCATACAAGGGGTGCATCGAAAAATGTTAAAGCAACTATACATCCATTCTCAATTTACTATTAAGGTAAAAAAGATGAATTAAATGTCAAAAGTTTTGTTGCTGTTTATCTTTTTTAAAAACAACTTTTTTTTTAGAATTTAATAGAATTTTATACTAGAATATAACAACTTAGAATTTAATAAAACGAATTAAAAAGGTAATACTGAATTAATATGTTTTTTAGATGGTGCAATCACACCGTACAAGAACAAGAAAAATTTTATTAATCTTGCTCATCATGTAGAAAACCAAAAATTATTCACTTGGGCAACAGAAGCTTCGCAAGGCATATTTACACTACAAGGCATATTTACAACACAATACAACACAAGGGATTTTAATTACGCCTTATATTAAGTCTAGATAAGAATATTCAAAGAAGTTATGAAAATAAAAAAATGGCGGTTATACTCTTTGGCCATAATGAATCTCTCTGATCGTAAATCACGATTTTGGAAATTATTTCCATACATGGGGAAAATTTTCTTAACTGCCCCAGCGCCACCACAGACAGGCCACGTGAGTGCAAAAAATGACTTTACCATCTCGTCGTTTGGGCCTGAAAAATGTTTGTAAAATCACAAAAGTATTAAGCCCCGTGAACTTTTTTCTCAGCTTTGTAATGGTGCTATCAGTTTTCAGAAATTTTTATTTTATAACTTATAAAAATGCAAATGTTAATAATAATGCGTTAGATCTCATGATGTTCAATTTTTAGAATTTTTTGACCATCTAAGTAGATCGAAAGATGAGACAACTTTACTACAGTATAGTCAACAAAAAAACAGGGGTTTTCTGATATTTTTATGTATTGGACCGATGAATGCATAGGTGTGAGTTACCGCGCGGCACGGGTGACTGCTACGCACCCCCCGCCGCTCCTAACGCCACCACACACCGTGAGACATTATTTTTATTTGTTCCGAGTGTAAACAAGTACGCCCAACTTAAATACTGTATAAAAAAATCTTTGTTTTGGTATTGTTTTGATACTTTTTGATTATAGTTATCAGGACATTTTTATTTTCTACCGTAAATTGCACTTTTTTTAAAATTCTTTCCATTTGGAAAGTGATTTGCTTATAATACATACTATTATAATTATAGTGAGCTGAATCAGAGCTATAGTAATGCATCTTTGAGTGCCAGCTATTTGATTGTTGTATTTTATTTTTTACAATCAGTATTGAAGATGGTTGTCTGCTGTAATTCCTTGAATGAGGAAAATCATAACGTTAACAAAAGTTTAGTGAAACTTCCGCAAAAAAAAAAAAAAGAAAAATTAAGTAAATAAACTGAAGAGTACAGAAAAAAAATAGTTAAATCTTGTTTTTACGAATGTAAACAAATCACAATGGATCTTTATTTTTAGTCTACCATTACTCCTTAATTGTTAATAGCAAAATATTATTTTGTTACTTACATGTCTACTAATTACTAGATTTCCATTTACATTTATTAATTGTTATTAATATTACTAAAAAATAAATAAATAAAAGTGTCTTGCAGTGCATGGCAACGTTAGGAGCGGCGACGGGCACGTAGCAGCCGCCCGTGCTGCGCGGTAACTCACACCTATGCATTAATTGGTCCAATACATAAGAATATCAGAAAACCCCTGTTTTTTGTTGACTATACTGTAGTAAAGTTGTTTCATTTTTCGATCTACTTAGATGGTCAAAAAATTCTTAAAATTGTACATCATAAGATTTAATGCATTATTACCAATATTTGCAATTTTATAGGTTATAAAGTAAGAACTTCTTAAAACTGATAGCATCATCGGAAAGCTGAGAATAAATTGTTCGGGAATTGATGCTTTTATGATTTTTAAAACATTTTTCTCAGGTCCAAACGATGAGATCAAAAAGTCGTCTTTTGCGCTCACGCGACATGTCTGCGGTGGCACTGGGGCCTAAAACTATAATCTTATTAAAAAGCAAATCGAAACTTCGAAAAAGATTATTAAGAAAAGTCCAATAGTCAAAAAGTATGAACATTCAAAATGAGTTACGTACAGTGATAAAACTCTCAAGTTATGAAATAAATTTTTTTTTTAAAGAAATGATTAAAAAATCACAAATAAAATTAACTATGAACAGCAGGGTGTATTGCAATTAGAACTTTAAAGTCAGGACTTCCAGAAAATTTTGATTTCTATGTATACTCTAAGGAATTAACATGTAACTATCCAACTTAATAATTTTAAGTAAGCTTTCTTATTTTATTGATAGTATGGTAAGTAGAAGATTTTGACTGATATATTGGTTACATGAAAAATTTATTTAACGAAAAAAGGAAAACTTATTATGTTTTAATATTATTGATACAGACTTACCGATCACGTTACAAAAATTTGAGTTATTATCATATGAGGGATAATTGACTATAAAATTTTTCATACATTCTAATATTATAATTGAATACATGCGTTTTAATCACTTGAGACATAATCGAAAAAGTTTTAAAAATCAATTTCTTTCAGGGTTATCAGATGTAATGATTCATAAAGCATCTAATATTTTTATAAACTTCTAAACAAAGGGAAAAAATTTTAAATCTTTTTATAATACTATCTCAATCTATCGGAAGTCTAAAATATATGCAGAAGCACTATCAGGATGCAATAACTATAATGAAAAAATGTGGGAGATCAGAATTATTTATAAAAAAACACGTTATCATAATTTAATAAAATTATAGTAAAACTTTATTATATGTTTAAAGAACATGAAAATAAATAATAATATGTATACATATATATATATATATATTACAGTTAGATTATTTGATTCTGAATAGCTATCAATTTGAGATGTTATTAAAAATTATATTTTTAGTAAAGTATTGGCATATGTTTTTAGAATTAAATTTAACGACTGTGGTATACCTCATATACATATTTTAATAACTTTAAGTCCTGTGAAAAAATATTAGGCCTGAAAAAATTGATGCACTTACTTCAGCTAAAATATCTTTGGGACTCTGTGGAACTTACAAAATTAGTTATGAAACACATGCTTCGCGATCCATACATAAGTACAACACAGTTCTTGTACGAGTTATTGTTCTAAATTAAAAGCGTACAAAAAATTCTTTTAATCTTTTACAAACGTTCTACATTTCGAACTTTATTCCAAACAAACGGTTACCTGCAATGTAAAAGAACAAAGAACATATCTAATAAACATATTTACGAAACTTGGACAAAATATAAAATGTAAGTAAATAATTGAATGTACACCTTATAATAAATTTTTAAATTAAAATTTTATTGTTACATTAACATGAAACATTGTGCATCAATCCAAAGCATGAAGTATATTTATCACTTCACACATAGAGGGAGTGACAGAGCATATATTAAAATTCAAAAACTACAAGACGAAGGAAAAAAAAACTAATCATGTAAGTAGTTATGTTGATGTAAGTACGTCTAATGTAAGCAGCTTGTGGACTACAAGAGTTTTTAATTTGTGCTTAAAGTCATACAGTTGTAAATTTAGTTGTCTATTTTGAAAACAAACAAAAACTTATTTGCTGTGAGGATGAAGACCAGCAGCACTCCAGTGGATTTTTTCCAAGACCTGAACGTATTGTGAGCAGATTGTTGTGCCGTGATACATACGGACTCGGTGATATAAATATTCATTGCAATTAATTGAGATTTCGTGGTACTCTGCACTTATAATATTTTGAAGTTCGTGTAATGAGTTATTCATAAAAAATTTTTCAACCTATCATAGTGCTGTGTATCACCAACAAATATGAAGGGCGATGGTGTGGATGACACAAAAAGTTAGGGGCATATACATGTATATATACGTGTGTGTCTCTCTGTGTGTTGTTGTCGACTGCAGCCACTGTGCCGACCGGCGACGACTGTACACAGTATACACTTTGCTTTTTGTAACTAAAGCAAAGACAAACTAGAGTCACTCTCAGCCAATTATTAAATTTTTTATAAATAACTTGTTGCACTAACTTTCATATATTATAAGTGAAGAGTACCACCAGCTCTTAATTTATTACAATAAATATTCATATCACCAAGTCCGTATGCATCCCGGCACAACAATTGGCTCTCAACACGTTCAGGTCTTGGGAAAAATCCGCTGGAGCGCTGCTGGTCTTTATCCTCACAGCGAATATTTAATAAAAATAATTATGAAAATAGTATAAGACTATCAAACGCATCTAGCAGCTTTAATGTTAGTTAACAAAAATTATTATTTTTCAAAATCAATAAAGTATGTCAACGTCTTAGAATATTACATTTTCAATAACAATCTAAAAATTTTGGGGAAAAAAAAATCTTATGATAAATATTGCAATAGGTAGATTTTACGAAATGCCTGCAAAGGAATATAAACAGTTTTTTAACTTATTTTAAATACAATGAATGGTGCACCATTCTTCGAAAACGTTGAAAAATATAAAAAATTTAATGCTAGATGTTTCAAGATACTGCAACCACAAGGTATTGAATTGATCATGACTCTCAAATCGATAATACTTCTGAAAAACCAAATACTTTTAGATTTTTTTTTTATTAGGACAATTTTTTGCATAGTTTTTGATTCGGAAAATTATTCAAGGTATCAAAAGACAAAATAACTACAAACAAATGCTACAGAAGATTTTGTTGATAATAGAGATAATTCCACTCTTTTACATATTACTTAAGTTTTAGAATTAAAAGATAAATCATATAAATGTTTTATTCTACGCATACAGAAACAGATTGAAGATACGTTAAGTCCTATGGATACAGAAATATTATTGAGAAAAGAAATATTTGATTTATAGTATATCAATTTAAATAATATTGAAAGATATTGTATATTACTTTCGAAAAAAAAAGATAAAATTTTCTGTTCTTGATGGTTGTGGAGATTTAAGACCAATTTAGTTATTTTAAATATTAAGTTATTGGTTTACTTTTCAAGGTAAAAAAAAAAAATTTCTTTGCCTTGGACTGGCATAACATCAATATTTCTTCCAAAAGGTATAACATGTCATAAAATTTTCAGACTTCAGTTAGACTAAAACGATGTTTAAAGCGTGTTCTTAGAATTCAAAAACTGTAAGAAAAAATTTCGAGAAGTTGATTTGCATATTTACAATAAAGCGTTTACCATTTCAACAACACGTTAGAAAGAATTGATAGAAATTTAAGAGATAAATGAAATATGGAAATATATTTAAAAAAAAAAGTACGTTATTGTAGGAGGAAGTTTTTATCCAATACTTCTACTTTTTAAATACATCATTAAGAGTTATATTATTTCAGAAATTATAAATTTATCATTTTCATGAATACTTAAAATTTTTAAGTTAAAAATCAGTGTTTGTTCTAACAACAAAAAATAGATTTCAAATAATAGATTTTCTAAAATATTTGGTGATTAAAATAGTTGTTTGGTTAAAAGTATTAAACTTCCATCACATAAAAACTAAACCAGTTTCTTTAAAACCAGTGGACAGTGAGTGCTTGGGTACCCTCGTATGAAGTTAGAATGCTATAAAATTACATCGCAAATTATGTAATTATAAGTATCAAAGTACCTTCTATGAAACTGTATTGTGTACAAAGGTGGTACGATCATCCTGGAAATGAGTAAACCTACGTGAATTGGGTATGGTTTTAACTAATAATTTAACTTTTAATAAATCAACAGTAGGTAAACTAATAACAGTGCAATGATTCAGTGACGGGTTTAATTCATCTTAGTGGATTGAAATCCTTACTGGAATAGAATCCTTATGAGGGTTTTCAGCTTGGTGACCACAAATACTACTGCATTGAGAGTTCTACTGCGTTGAGACCCATTACCCTCTTACCTCTACTCTTTACTGCGCACGTTACTGTGCAGTAGGGGTCCCTACTACCTCTCATGGGCATTTTAATGCCCTCACTATTTTCTGCACAGTAGCAGCAAACAGTACCTACGTGCTGTTGTCGCATAGCAGTTCTGCTGCTAAATTTTCTGCTCTCAAGTGTCAAGGTTGAAAAAAAAAGAAAAGCTTATGCGTATAATGCAATAGGAAAAAAATCTCTAAAAAAATTAAAACTATATTAAAAGTTATTCCTTAAAGAAAAAATATTTAAATATAGAAGAAACTTATTTTAGTTTTATACATATCATTTATATCAATTCAATGGGCTCCGGCAAATCTAGGAGTAACTTTTTGTACAGTTTAACGTTATAACGCACAGAGTTAGCCTTGTACGCCTCATTGAGATGCAGGCACATAGTGGCTAGTTTTGTTTTATCAGTTAGAGGATAGCCCGAACCAGTAAAATCATGAGCAATGAATTGAAATCTTTCTAACCAGTGTTTCCTCTATGAGCAAAATACATGCACTTTTGATGCACTGTGTTGCTGTTCTCGAAGAATTGTTCCTACAGTTCTGAACGGAAAATTTCCAGATTCGCACGGTATACCGTGGAAACCACGTTCCAGCCATAAGTTTTCTCTTCTGTGCTTGTCTAAGAGCCATGGCCATTAAGACGGCTCTTTGAAGAGAAATACTACAGGTTTACCATCGGCATAAGGTGGTAGTGTAGCTAACTACCCTGGAAACTAAATCATCAACAGGCTGTTTAAAACCTTGCACATCAACTATGTTATACATAAGTCCCAAGTGCTCTGGACCTTTTTCGATACTTGATGTTCTCCTCTTTAATAAATCACTATTTTCATTACTTTTTTCTAATTTTTTTTTCTTTTTGTGTTCAGTCCACTCTACATACCTGCCAATAAACTATTAACACTCTTTATTTTTTCTATCGTACTCTTTTTTTTTTTGCACACTCTGACCTTGTCTTATGATTGTTGGCTTGTGTTATGTATAAATAGTTTGTTAAAAAGTACTGCATTTTTTTTGTATATTAAGATTTGTCTTCAGATTTCTTCTGTACCGATTCCCTCTCCTCGCGTCTATTCTTAAATTTTCTTTCACTCTTCTTGTCTTTGCTTGTTTTCTTTTTTTTTCTGCTCCAGCTGCTGCTGTGGCTGCTGCTGCTGCTGTTGGGACCTTTCTCCGAGACAGTTAAAAAACGAATGATCTTAAGAGAGCTAGGCATAGGCCTTTATAGTTTTACCTCTACTACCAGCATCTACCCCCACCACTACTTTACATACGTTTCTTGATATCTCCACTCATCAGATTGTATTGAACAATGCAATCGTGCAAAATTAAGCAATATGCTAATGTGTCGGTGAAAAAACTATCGTGAGATTCAAATTCCAAACGTACATCACCTGGAGCATTTTTCAGCGACTAATTTTGCTTGGAGTAATCAATGACGACGAGAGGTATGTGGTATAGGGATTGGACTTTGTTTAACAGTGGGGCATGATCTTTACCATCATACGAGTTCTAAAAATTATCATACATTTCGTATAACAATGCAAACTGATTTTTTGCTGTACCAAGATTGAGATCACCGTAGGAATAATATTGCAAACTGCAATGGAGTTTTAAATTTTTTGTGTTGCAATGATCAAACATAAGAGCAATAACTCCTCTTTTATTATTATAAATTGTCTGAAAAGCTAAAATTACATAGCGTGGGTTTCCCAACTGATTGGACGGTTTGAATGTCTAATTATGTTCCGATGTTGTTGGCAAGAGTGGATATTCATAGAGCTCACAATTTCGGAAACTCATATATACGAACTTATTTTACTGTAATTAATTAAACATTCGAATTTGATAAGAATCCGGCATCACTACATAGGGTATATGCTATTCAAGTTTTAATATTTTTACCTTGAACTCTTCCTAGACTTGTACTGTGTTAGCGTCACCATAAGCGACTATCTGTGATCGCATGACTGCGTTTCAGTCAGCTCTTGATCTCGTAAGTATGAGTTTATGTTTTACGTTAACAACAATCTTGCGATAGTCTTCAGCGAAACCTTATATCGTATTTAGAGGAATCAAGATATCAAAGTAGTCATTAATAACAGTTAAAGTTGTTTAATCTAAAATTCCAAACCAACCGGCATTTTTAGTCATTAGATTCTGATTAGAACTAAGTGTGAGCCAATTTTTAGTTAGGGTTGTCAGACCCACATTCTTACATTGATATATCTCATCTTTGCATGCTTAAAATCTCTACCATGCTTGATGCAACAAAATCAGAATTTACACGTTATTCTTTACCAGGGCCTTTTATTTTTAATCCTAGACTTCTTAGAAATTCAACGTTTTGATAAGGTAGCGCTCAAAGTTTCAGCTGTCTTCTTCGTTGACGTGTTGACAGTTCGGATGTTAAGCTGCTCATATACCTTTTACGATTGCACTCAATTCCCATTTTTATGAGGGTCTTACGTGCAACCTTATCGTTATGATTTCTCCTCAAAAATTGACTAATTCTCCCACCTGGTCAACTAAACATGATTGTATGTGATAAATAGTGTGCTGAACGATCGGTAAACAAATTATTGATGAAGGAATTTTGTATCCTGGTGGGACGGCTAAGAAAAATTCGTGAATTGTATGAACTTTTTTGATTTGAAAACATTTTATACGAGGTTTGGACTCTCCGCTTAGGCAGTGAAAATTTTTAAAGCGTAACGCTTTTTTTATCACACCTATATAAATATACTAATACCGTTCTTTTTCTCTTTCTCTCTACTTAAAGAAGTGCTGTGTTTACGCTGCTGCCAGCCAAAATATATAGATATACTATACCATATTCGTCTACAAGCAGCTAAATATACATGCACACGCACATACACACACATACACACACATGCTGTTCACGACGCCTGCTAGCCAAGAACTATGGAGAGTGGGGAACATGGTGTGTATATGTATATTAGCACAGAGCAGAAGCAGCTGACTGCAAGATGATAGAGAGAGAGAGAGAGAGAGAGAAATAGAGAGAGAGAGAAAGAGAAAATGTGTGTATGTATGTATATACTTTTGCGCGTGTAGTGCAGTGCAGCAGTCGATAGTCGACAGTGTTGACACTCGACGTATATAGACCAACCGAGAAACTTCTGAATTAGAAAGTTGTTGGAGAAGAAGGCGTTTTTGATATTTTATGTGATTGGACCTGCTGATTACGATAAAAATAAATAAAATTTTTTTCGAGTGGATCAATGTTAAAATCGCATTTGAAATTTTATTTCGCTCATATCTCAGTAACGGTAGGAGCTATAGTAAAAATATAAATAACAGCGTATAGAGCGGAAAATTTCCTATCGATTTGGTCTATTTGAATTATTTAGACAAGCACAAAATTTCGAGAAAAAAAATTGCAAAGAAGATTTTGTACTTAACTTGTAAGAGTAAGTGAGACAGAGAGAGCGACCGAGTCCCCTGCATCCAGCAGTGTTCCCCACTATTCCACCGACAGTAGCAGCGAAGGAGAGAGAGAACCAGAGATAATGTGAGTGTTTGTAAGTGTGGCTGCTGCACACGTGCACACACGGCAACACGGCTTATCCAACGGTGAAGCACCGACTCACTCAATCCACTGAAATATCGTTTGAAGCTTCTTGTATGCCTATAAAGATTTTTTAGACGACCGGCTCACACGTTTTTAAAGTAGCCACAAAAAATTTATAATGGAAACTGTTTTTTCCTTTATACATGGATTTTTTTCACGATTTTGATAATTTCCTGTCGATTAAGCATAAGCTTAGTATGAAATTTTTTTAATGAAAATCCGTTTTTTTCATTATTTACTATTTTTATTGATTACATATTATTTTGAAAATTGTACATAAGATATAGTTTGAATGGACAAAAGTATCTCTTTATGAAATAAACTCATGAAAAGTAACTGAAAATCATAATAATTTTAAACAGGTAAAACTGGAATATTTATATAGAATTTTAAAAGATGCACAGCTTGATGTATTTTGGAATTTTGAATACTCTATGCTCAACATTATATAAAAATGCAACGATACAATAAATTATAACGCGTACAAGAACTATTATTTTGTTTTTCAAAAATCAAAACTTGAGATTTCAGCATGATCCAGTTTACTTTGTATATATTTATTGAACCATTATGAATAAACAGTATTTTTTCCCTTGCACTGCCCTGTAAATAATCTCTTCTCGTCGTTGGCTGGCTGCACGGGTGCGATTTTAAAACCGGCAAGACTCGATGCTTTTAAATATCCTGTAGAGAAAAAAAAGATTTTTACTCGTCCGTATTATTTTGTAGAATTGTAAATTTTCGGTTAAGAAAATGGAAGAACGTTTCAACGAATGCTAAAATATTAATTATTTATACACAAGCGTCTCTCTAACAAAGCCGAAAAAAATGCGCTGATAAAACTGTTGCAAAAAATGACCTGGCCAGGATTTATGTGTATTGTATTGCACTAAACGATTTTTTCACAAAACTTTTCAACACAAAATTTTAAACACGAGGTAATGCACAAAAAACTAATTATATAATATTCTCACTATTATAAAAAAACGTACTCATAATTTGGGCCTAAGAACTATGTTAAAAATATTTTTCTGCAGAAAATTTAAAAAAACTGAAAATTTTCAAATCAATCCACAATCATTGAAAAAGTTGGTTACGTTACATATAATTTTGGTTAAAACGCGCAAGAAAAAAATCGATTGCGACTGTCAATTTTTTTTTTCATGTTTTCAAATATCATCTTTAGAAATAATTAAGAACTGTAGTTTATTAGCCAGTACGCTTGTGTATAAATAATTAATATTTTAGCATTCGTTGAAACGTTCTTTCATTTTCTTAACCGAAAATTTACAATTCTACAAAATAATACGGACGAGTAAAAATCTTTTTTTTCTCTACAGGATATTTAAAAGCATCGAGTCTTGCCGGTTTTAAAATCGCACCCGTGCAGCCAGCCAACGACGAGAAGAGATTATTTACAGGGCAGTGCAAGGGAAAAAATACTGTTTATTCATAATGGTTCAATAAATATATACAAAGTAAACTGGATCATGCTGAAATCTCAAGTTTTGATTTTTGAAAAACAAAATAATAGTTCTTGTACGCGTTATAATTTATTGTATCGTTGCATTTTTATATAATGTTGAGCATAGAGTATTCAAAATTCCAAAATACATCAAGCTGTGCATCTTTTAAAATTCTATATAAATATTCCAGTTTTACCTGTTTAAAATTATTATGATTTTCAGTTACTTTTCATGAGTTTATTTCATAAAGAGATACTTTTGTCCATTCAAACTATATCTTATGTACAATTTTCAAAATAATATGTAATCAATAAAAATAGTAAATAATGAAAAAAACGGATTTTCATTAAAAAAATTTCATACTAAGCTTATGCTTAATCGACAGGAAATTATCAAAATCGTGAAAAAAATCCATGTATAAAGGAAAAAACAGTTTCCATTATAAATTTTTTGTGGCTACTTTAAAAACGTGTGAGCCGGTCGTCTAAAAAATCTTTATAGGCATACAAGAAGCTTCAAACGATATTTCAGTGGATTGAGTGAGTCGGTGCTTCACCGTTGGATAAGCCGTGTTGCCGTGTGTGCACGTGTGCAGCAGCCACACTTACAAACACTCACATTATCTCTGGTTCTCTCTCTCTCCTTCGCTGCTACTGTCGGTGGAATAGTGGGGAACACTGCTGGATGCAGGGGACTCGGTCGCTCTCTCTGTCTCACTTACTCTTACAAGTTAAGTACAAAATCTTCTTTGCAATTTTTTTTCTCGAAATTTTGTGCTTGTCTAAATAATTCAAATAGACCAAATCGATAGGAAATTTTCCGCTCTATACGCTGTTATTTATATTTTTACTATAGCTCCTACCGTTACTGAGATATGAGCGAAATAAAATTTCAAATGCGATTTTAACATTGATCCACTCGAAAAAAATTTTATTTATTTTTATCGTAATCAGCAGGTCCAATCACATAAAATATCAAAAACGCCTTCTTCTCCAACAACTTTCTAATTCAGAAGTTTCTCGGTTGGTCTATATAGATTCAAGTATAACTGTACATAGTGCTTCTTGTTCGCTTTGGTAGCATCAGCGCAAACACCACCATCGGTCGGAAGGGTAGGTGCCAGTATAAAACGTAAACAATTATGAGGTAGGTATAGTAAAATAATATTCTTTTATTGAATTTAATAATGTAATAAGATTAATCAGAACAAATATCCGACTGTATGAATAAGGCGAGTGTGTGTAAAAAATAAAGCCCATACTTATGTGTGGTATCGTGAAGCATAGTTTAAATGAAACTGAATTCTTTGCTCTATACTTGCAGTCCTCACCCTTAACCATAGTATGCCACACAAAGTGAGAGTATTAATTGTAAGGAATACAAAGTCATGTGATATAAAGTGTCGCTCCTCTTGCGTTGCAGGTACTCTTGGAAAGTGCAAGTATTGCGTTGCGGTGTTATTGTACATAACAAGATTAAAATAATACAGCATTTACAATTATTTTTGGTATAAATGTTTTAATGCTATTGACTCACTGATTTTTGTAATTCCGATTTAGAACCTTATCAATTGACGTTGAAGAAGTATCTTTTACTGATGTCAAACAGCAGAAGAGACAATAAAAAAGTACAGTTAATAAAATGTATGGATTTGTGCTTCAAAAAAAAATAACAAGTTGGGTATTATTTTCGTGATGATAGTTGTATAAAAGACTTATACTATTAATCAATACAGTTAAAAAATCTAGTTTTTGGTCAAGATTTGAGTACTCCACATCTTTAACTCTGTTCTGAAGGTAGCAAAATTAAGAAATAGGCACAAACTCATACATTTTATTAACTGTACTTTTTTAATATCTCCATTGCAGTTTGACACCAGTGCAAGATGTTTCTTCAATATTAATTTACGGAATTCTAAATTCTAATAACTGGAATTATAAAGTTAATTGCATTGAAAAATTTATACCTGAAAAAGTACCAGCAACGCAAGAGCAGCGAAACTTATTATCACACGATTTTTTATTTCTTACAATCACTACTCTCACTTTGTGCAGCATACCATGGTTAAAGCTGAGGATTGCAAGTACAGATAAAAAAATTCAGTTGTTTTTAAACTCTGCTTGACAATACCACACATAAGTATATGAGGCGTTTCATGCTAAACGTCCCAGGCCGGCCGTGCAAGCGCTAAAAGTCACTGTTTTCAGCTCATTTTCTCGGCCTTATTCTAATCTTAGAAAAATGTTGCAAATAACATTTTTGATGTATTTTTCAGTCAGCTTTCCGATGGTATGGTTAGTTTTCTAAAAAAATTTCTTTTTTTACTGAAAAAAACACAAAACATGCTACATCTCGAAAAAGGAATTAAAAAAAAATTTTTTTTTGATAGGCTAGGAAAGCTGAGTTTTGTGTACATTGAAATCGTCTTTTCACACAATGTGCTCTCACTAAAAAATTCAAGTAAAACAATACCAAAAAGTAGATGTTCAGCCGTCTGAACGTGCGCCTAAGGCCAGCCCCGTGCTGCGCTCCGCTTAAGTTAACTAATATTAATAGTTTTGTAACATTTAATTATTCATTCAACAATGAAGTATGCTTATACGTTATAACTTAATATAGTATTATGAAATTAAAATAGAATCTTTGATTTTTTATACAGTGGCGTAACTACTATAGGGCTAGGCGGGGCAACGCCCCGGGGCCCCTCACGCTCAAGGGGCCCTTCAGTGCCAAAATTAAAAAATAAATTTCAACTTAACAATCCTTTTTTTTTTGTACTGTATGGATTAAAATTTTATTTAATTTAAAATGACAATGTATTTAAATATAAAGTTATTTATTGATACATTACAATTTATCGGTAAGCTCTGTTTTCTAATAGAGGAAGCTTTGTGATGGACGAAAAACTACAATTCGAGGTAAGTAACGTAAGTAAAATAAGTCTTTATTCGGGATTCCTTTAATTATGGAGGCTCAAACGCTAAGTAGTACAATCCCAAAATGTTGAGTTAGTTGGTATTACTTCTGATGAGTATAACGTTAATCGTAATGCGATTACGCCATCATATATTATATAGGTATAGCTGTGAGGTAAACATTTTTCTACGGCTACCAATATAGAAATAAATTAAGCAATTTAAATATTAAAAAAATATAACTAAAATGAATAACGCAAAAATGAGTAACGCAATAATAAACCAATGAGTTGGCAGCGGTTCTTGACTTCGGGTGAAATCTAAAGACGATAAAGGTTGAGCGGTCCGAAATAAATAGAAAATTATTGACGAATATGTTTCTATAATGTAAATATATACGTCTTACTAAATCGGGTCTTTTGCGTATGTGTTACCGTATATACACACACTTCTTTACAAGCGAATGAATAAAATATTGAGTGATAAAGAAAAACGTTTAATTATTGATATAGGACCGCTACAGACTCCAGGACCTTTTCCGAAAGACACCCAACAAAATAACAGATGCTTTTCTGTATCGTACTATTTTTCTACTTCTAAGTATGGACCAGTTAATCGGTTTTGGCTGTGTTACTCCAAAATACTAGATGCTGCCTATTGTCAACCATGCTGGTTGTTTGCTACGCAAAAAAATAGTCTATGGTGTACAGGTATTCGGGACTGGAAACATTTATCAGAAAGAATTAAGCAACACAGTATCCCGAGTATTTATATGGAAGCATGTGCTGTGTACGATGTTTGGAAAAAAAATAATACGATTGACCAGGAACTTAAGAGTGAAATTCGTAAAGAAGCATCATTTTGGAAAATGGTTCTCCAAAGGTTGTTCGATATTATACTTACCTTGGCAAAAAGTTCTTTGGCTTTAAGAGGGCATCGAGAGGATTTAAGTCAGGAAGGATACCACGGAAATTTTTTATCTGTGGTACAGCTTGTCGCCAGGTATGATAGCATATTACGTCAAGTTTTGGATTTGCCCAAAGGTAATAACTGCAATGTTAAAATAATTTTTTGCTAACATATTTGTATGAAAAAAGCTTTTTTGTTATTCTGTGTGAAGAAACAGTGCTCTTTTTCACGCTTTTTCGTTCGTGCGCAAAAATGCACTAGTGCAGAAATAGTATATTACGACCCTAGGCCGTAAAAGTAAAGAAAGCCTCAGATCGTCCGATTACGGCCGTGGGTTGTATTTTATTTTTCATGCACCAGCGGCTGGGACAAGAGCTGCGCGGACAGGAACTTCGACTTTCCTGCCGCTGGAATGAAAAACTATTGTTTTGTATATCGAAAATAATCATTGTATTTTACTTTTTATGTTTTAGGAGCAACAAGATATCTAAGTCCAAAAATTCAAAATGAAATGATCGAACGTTTGGGAATGACACTTTAGGATCATCTTCTTGAAAAAATTAGAGCATCACCATTTTTTTCTGTCATTATGGATACCATACAGGACATTTCGAAAGTCGATCAGCTAAGCATTATTGTGAGATACGCAGTGATAACCAGATCGGAAAATAGAGAGCCAGTCGATACAGAAATGAGAGAAGTATTTCTAGGCTTGTATGCAGTCACTAAACATGGCGCAGCAGATTTGGTAAACCAAGTAACTGAATTGTTTGCTGAAAAAAGTATTGATATGAAAAAGTGTGTGGGTCAAGGTTACGACGGAGCCAGTGTTGTGAGTGGTATGTATAATGGTGTACAAAAACGTATAAAGGACATTCAGCCCAATGCGGAGTATGTACACTGCGCTAGTCACAACTTAAATTTGGTGATAAATGATTCTGTTAGTGGTTGCGTAGAAGTACATAATTTTTTCGCCACGATACAAGAAATGTATACATTTTTTGGAGGCAGCATTAAGCGTTGGGATTTACTATCACAATTTACCGGTGAATCAGAAATTACTCTAAAAAAATTAAATCCAACAAGATGGTCGAGTAGAGTTAATACTATATCTGCAGTAAAACTTAGGTTTTTTGATATAATCAAAGCATTATCAGAAATAGCCCTTAAAAGTCGTGATAAAGATGAGCGCAATGATGCTAACAGTATAAAGACAAAAATGCTTGATTTTGAATTTGTATTTCTTTGCGAATTTACGCACCATGTATTAAATGACATTAATTATGTATCAAAAAGTTTACAAAAATAAAATATTGATTTGAACGAGGCAAATGAAGCTTTAGTAGAGATCGAAAAAAAATTAAAAATTTGTAGAAATGACTTTGACTTATTCAAGTATAAAGCAAGTGAAACTGCCAGAAAATATGATATAGATCCAAATTTTCGAGAAAAACGCCAAAGGAAAGTTAAAAATTTTTTGATGAATTAGCTTTTGACCACCGATTCAAAAACAGGGAAGAAATATTTAAAATAAAAATTTTTAACAATGTTTTGGATACAATAATGGCTCAGTTAAATACGCGTTTTACTGGTATGAATGCAGTATGTCAAATATTTGAATTTTTAACTCCAAAATTGTTACTTGCCACAGATGAAGAAACTTTTCTACAAAAGTGTGACCAATTTCAAAATAAATATTCCAGTATAATAGGACCTAACTTTTCTTTTGAATTTCTTAATGTATATCACTTGTTTTTATCTGACTAAGACCAAACATGGACTGTTCATCAGTTATGTAAGAAAATAATAACAAAATACGGATTTATGGAGTGTGATCTTACGGAAGTATTCACAGCGATGTTGTTATTTTTTACTATTCCTGTCACTTCTGCAACAGCCGAAAGATCGCTCAGTAAATTAACAATAATAAAAAATTATTCAAGAAATAGTTTAGGTCAAGATCGGCTGCGATATTTATCGTTGATATCAGTAGAAAACAAGACTGTATCAAGCCTGGATTTAACTGAAGTCATCAACACTTTTGCGAATATGGAAGCTAGAAAATAATTATAATATAAGTTTGTTATGAAAAAAAAACTACGATACAAATTTGTAAATTCTTAAACATAATAAAAATTTATTATTAATTAATAAAAGCGTCCAATGGTGGTACTGTCAAATATATACTGTTTTTCATCTAGTATCTGTATTTTTATCAACTACATCATAATTTTCTTATTTCTAGTTATGTTACATAGTAGATTTGTAACTCTAGATTATACATACTCACATACATAAATATGTATATATATATATATATATATATATATATATATATATATATGCATGGTATATATGGTTCACTCAATGAGGGACCCCAAATTTTTTTTTGCCCCGGGGCCCTTGACTGCCTAGTTACGCCACTGTTTTTATATGATTTTCAGGTAGAATTGAAAAACCGTCTGAACATAGAGCGTACTTTAGTTCTAAATTAATTGTAATTGCCTTGCATATTAATTTATTTAACTTGCTGTAGATGGCGTAGTTGCCAAAAACTGCCTCTTAAAAACTACCATGAATGTATGAAAACAGTAGTGTGCAGTAACTCTATTGAAAAATGTTTCTTAGGTGCAGGATGTCTAGATTGTCCCAATATGTCAAAGTTACGGCCACATCTTGATTGTTTTGAAATACATAATATTTCTGAAATCAAATATAAATCGTGAATTTAAACAACAGATGTACCATTGCTACATAAACTTAAAATTCTTATGATTTCGTTGACTTACTAGAAGATAAATTATTAAAACTCAAAACTCATGATTATTTTGCTACGAAACAATCACTTTTCATTAATCAACTGAAAAAAAAACCTAACAGTAGAGAATTTATTATAAATTGTGTTTTTTTTGAAAATTATGCGTTTGTTCTACATAATTTAACCCAATCTTTTCATTGGAACAATAACCAAGCTTCTATTTTTACAGTTGCAATTTATTTTAAAAAAAAAGATGAGCTTAAACACATGAGTATTGCTGTTATTTCTAATAACCTAAATCATGATACAATTGCTGTACATGAGTATCAAAAAGTTATAATAAATTATTTGAAATCCAAGTTTGTAGTAAGAAAAATTTTTCACATAACTGATGGGGCTAGTCAACATTTTAAAACTAAAAGCAATTTGAGTAACATTCTTTTGAACAAAAAAGATTTTGAAATTAATTGTAAACACTATTATTTTGCTACTGTTTATGGAAAGGGAGCGTGTGGTGGTATTTAAGCCAACTTGAAGAAAGATGCAAGACGTACAAGTCTTTAAGTTTCCTCTTATAACCGGATTTTAACAGCAGAAAACTTGTACGGTTGAGCAAACAATTATTGCAAAGAAACGAAAGTTTTTCATTTGAGTAAAGAGTCGTATAAAAAATTTAAAATTGAATTTAAATCTCGATTTGATGAAACAAAATTATTACCAGGTACTTTGCAATTACATGCTGTCATTCCAATCGATGATAAAACATTGAAATTAAAAAAAACATCCATGAGCTCTGAGTATCATTTTTTTCCAAAACAAAATGAAAAACCAAAAAGCCTACATCACGAACTTCGTCTAAAACTAAAATATAATAGAAAATATTTGTTGAGAAAGTATTTCTAAATTAATAATATTCACATGTGGAAAAAACATTTTCAAAGTAAAAAAACCTCAGCTTTCCATCTAGCCTATCAAAAAAAATATTAAAAATGCCTTTTTCGAGATATAGCATATTTTATATTTTTTTTAGTGAAAATGAGACTTTTTCGGAAAACTAGCGACACTATCAGAAAGCTGACTAAAAAATACATCAAAAATGCTATTTGCAACATTTTTTTAGGTAAGGAATAAGGCCAAGAAAATGAGCTGAAAACAATGTCTTTTAGCGCTCGCGTGGCAGGCCTGGGACGTTCCGCGCGAAACGCCTCGTATGTGCTTTACATTGTACACACACTCGCTTTCTTTATATGGTTAGATATTTGTTCTGATTTATTCTATTATACTAATAAATTCAATAAAAGAACATTATTTGACTATGTCTACCTTATATTTGCTTATGTTTCACACCAGGACCTGTGTTTCCCCTTCCGGCTGATGGTGGTGCTAGTGCTGACGCTACCAAGACTATAAAATATATGTTGGGCTTCGAGTATGTTTCCACATCTTCACGTCATCCAAGAGTCACCTGCGATACTCCCGACTGGTTTCCAGTTACATTGGCTCCAGTAGAGATTGTTATTATAATATGAGTTGCACTTAACTCATAATGTGTTTACTTTGAGAAGACCCACATGCAAGTCTAAGTTATAGATGACATTATCTTCTGAAACACGTTTATGGAAACCGAAGAGATGGCCTATAGAATCTTTCTAAAATCAATTGTACGACTACAGATAATTACACTATAAGGTGTGTTGTTGTTAGATTTAATATTAATAATTATATCGTTAGGCTGTAATACGTCTAAGAATGAATCGATACCTCAAATTTTATAGCTATTTTTTGAAAAAATGACCACTTACTCTCCTACGTAAAAATTACTATAACTTTTAATAAAATTTAATATTTGAAATCAAATTGAGTGTAAGGAATTTTACGCCAAGAACGTAGTTATGTTTTGGGAATAATGCGATAGGCAAAAAATACTGCATATCTAATACAGAAGAAGTATCTGACAAACTGAGGGACAATGTTTCTCCGATGACTGCTAAACAGCAAATGAATGATTTCTGATTATGACACTCCCTTATATACTATTTGACAGTCTTTTTGATAAGAATAGCAAACACCCATGACCACAGTTAAAATAATTAAAGTCTTGATATTTTTGATGGTTATACTTAATTTTGTCAGCTCCCAAGTACAAAATTGAATCTAAAGGTGGCTGCAGATCGCCAAAACTATCAAAGTAAGTAACATTCTTACCATATTTTTGATACGCTCTCCAATAAGTTTCAGGTCCCTTCTTATTGTTAAGATTTACAATACCAGTTTGCGATGTCGTTGCTTATTTAAAGGTAAGTTGTTTTGCATAGATATTCCAAGAAAGTTACGAATGTTTAGTTTGTAGCACATTTAAGTTAATCAATGGTGGTCAAAGCTCGATTAGGAATTCTTATTCCATTGAGTTTTTTTTTTGTTTCTAAACCACTCTTATCATATGGCTTTGAGTAAAAAGCTAATCTCATTTTATATGGTCGAAGTTTGAGTCTTTTTCCAAGTGCTATAGTCTCCATAGTTTTATTGTGGCTTTGGCTTTTTTGCAACTGCTGTTTAGCAGCCTTACTAGCATTTGTACTTTTCAATATCCTAGCTACACAATCTGCTTGTGCACTGATTGCACTTAAACCAGCAAACGAGGATATTAAAGGTAATACAACACCAGTTCAAGCAGAGAGAGGTAAGATACGTGGTACTTTAACCCTTTTCTTATCACTTGCTTTGCATCTTAGCTTTTGGTATTAATTCTCCACGATGTAGCATTAATAACTGTATGCAAGGTAGTGCACGGTGTCCTCTTTTTTTTATACCCATACCCAATTTACTTTTAAGCCTCATAATACTTACAATAGCTAAAGCGGATGCTTTTTCCTGAATACTCAAATTTTCGACTTTGACTCTTTGCCAAGCTTTCTTGGCTAAGACTCTATCTGCCGAGTTTCTAGCTTCAATGTTTTTTCGATTCTGAACATAAGCTATATCGTGCTTTTTGCACGTTTCATCTAGTGAGTTTATATCTGGATCACTTCTGACAAGATATTTCACAAGTCTAGTACCTGAACCGCAGTACTGATAGCCTTATATGTGAAGTTCCACGGGTGAAGTATTTATAATCTTATTAAGAAGACCACATCCTCTTTTATAATGTATGATCACGACTGAGCTATAAAAAAGGAAGTTATCATATTTATAGTCTGCAGGTCTAAAAATGTGTAACCACGAGAATATTTAAACAGCATTTTAATGAATTAGATGTCTGTCGTAGTCGAACCGTTGTACAGTACAAACATGAAATTAAAAGAGCAATCCGTAAAAAGGAAGGTTACTAACGATAATGCTGTTGTAAAACTGAAAAAGCGCTTCAGTCAACATGATGACTTACTACTGATAGTATTAGAGCAGTTTTCTGCGGTCCATCTACTTGTGGTCAGACAAACAGTTTATTAGCGCTAGTTATACATCCTAATAAACTAAGGTTTCAAAATATTCATCTGTATTCAAAGTTCTCAACCAACCCAAATATAAGTTCTTAAAAGAGCTTTTGGAGCCTATAGATGGTGTGAAATACTTTTCTTTTAGTGAACTCGAAGCAGTACTGTCTCCGGACGATGCTCTCCTTAAGTCTATTATAATTTTTGATGATATCGCATGCAAAAAACAGAATAGTGTCAAAGTTTTGAACTGCATAGGAAGACATAAAAATATTGATTGCTTTTATCCCTGTCAGTCATGTATCATGTCAGACGGCACAAGTACCGGAGCACCTTGTGAGAGATAACTGTAATCTTCTAGCTCTATTTCACCAAGATGAACTTAATTTAGAACATTTGTACGATAATCACATTAATTCTAATATGTTTTATAGTATGTTTAAACTTTAATGTTCAAGCTGTTGGAATGATGATAAATATGGCTTCGTTGTTGTCGACCAGTAGAGGCAGATGAACAACGGCCGATACCGTTAGGATTTTTATAGTTGTGTCATAAATATAGGAGGTATATAGTGGGAACTGATCCGTCTACTCTGAGACGTCAAAGCGTCAACATGTACGAGAGAAAAAAAAAATTCCTCATCAGCTAGTAAATGGGAGAGAAGCCGTCAAAGAAAAATGTAGATTTTCAAAATGTAGAAAAAATAAGTTTGAAAAAGTACTTACAATTAGTGAGACTTTTCAACCTATCAATGATCATTCACAACAAATTGCGATGCAAAGATAAAAAGGAATAAAAGAAGTCATTCCGTAAATAATAATGATTTTAATATTACTCATACACCAAAGCTGCTCATGAAACGAATAAATAAAGAGAAAAAATACAATGATGATGAGGATACGATGTTTGAGTCTGCTGTCAGTCCAAGTGACAATAATGATAATGTCAAAGATGATGATGATGATGATATAAATGTTACTTTTCATAATGAGATAGATTATGATGATAAAAACACTTCCTACAAGTTACTCATACTAACAAATAGGTAACAAAAACCAGAGAGATTTATTAGATGTGGTGTATGCGCTTTGATAAGAAGATGGAAAGTACAAGTTTGAAAATTCACTAATAAATTTAGATCACTATAAAACTAGGATTAATGAGATAAGACTTTTTATGACTGTTACATTAATAAAGCTACCCATAAAAAAGCATTATGATACAACTCGCATCACTAAAGATGATTTGGGTAGATATTGTAATCTTCTGAAAACTTCAATTTCATATCGAAAGGGTTTTAGCAAGAATTAACTTATCCAAACACATAATAGTAACAAATTTAATAAAATTTAAGCTCCGATGTTTGATCTTATCTGCAATGAAAAGAAATAATTATTGTTACATCACTATAAAACTACTGAACCAACGCATCAGCAGCTACAAGTGGATTATGAACACTGTGATGATCCAAAGGAGCTGCTAGATCGTCTCCACTTACTCATAGCTAAAAAATCAGCAGGAAATCTAAGCCATGATAGTGAGATAATATTAATTTTTGAAGAGTTACGAAAGGGAGGGTGTATATACTGAGTCAAAGGTGAATTAAAGTCAGTGTCGTAATAAGAATCGGTGATTTCAGACGTAAGATAAAAAAAACTGAAAGCAAGAGCCGAGGTTTTCCAGGTATTGGATAAAAAGTCACTACTGATGGTCAGTATAATTAACAAAACAGAAGATTGTGCAATGTTACAGTAGCATAAAAACTCAAATGATGCCATGAATCTTAGTAGTTTTCAGAACGACAGAAAAGTTCTAGTTGACACTCAAGATGAGCTAGAAGTAACTTTGAGTTAGTTGAATGTTTCATTTACTCGGAAAATAGCAAATTTGAGGCAGAAACTAAATACTTTAAAAGAATTATTATCTTAAATTCCTAACTTTACTCCAGAAAATGGTTGGAGTAGATAAATACACTGGTTGTATATGTATGATATTTCCTCGCATTTACTTACCGCATATTAACAAGGATGGATTGCAAGAAGAAAATTATAGTGAAGGAGTTCCACAAACCAGCTCATCGTAACTATTCTCGTTAAAAGTACGATGTACAAGGATTGGATGAAACATGTCAAGCTGATCTCGTTGAAATGATACCTTATGATACATGCTTATTGTAATCGACATATTTTAAAAGTATGCATGGGCCGTACTAGTAAAACAAAAAACAAAGGATGACGCCACCACAGCAGTGATATCCATATCAAACTGAGAAAGAGTACTAAAACATTTACGTACCTATAAAGGTAAAGAATTTTATAACAAAAGTTTTCAAGATCTGATGAAAAAGTACAAAAACAATATGTATTTATTAAAGTAAAGTTTAATTGGTAACTATGAATGGCTTGATTTACTGCCAGACTTTATTACAGCCTATAATAATTGAAAACATCACACAACAGCTGTAAAATCGAAAGATATAATATTAACAAATGAAATTCAATTTCTGAAACGTTACAGTTTCCAAGGTGAATCTGAAAAAAAAAAATTAAAATTTATAATTAATAACAAGTTCGTGTAAATGAAATGAAAAACGCTTTTGAAAAAGTTTATAAACCAAATTGGTCTACTGAGACTTTTATAATTACTAAAATACTAAAAACAAATACAACTCACTACCATTTAAAAAATCAACCAAATTTATAAAGGTCAACCAGTGTTCGGAGGATTTAACGAACAAAAACTTTTATGGGCCAAGTATTCTGAAGTCTACCTTGTGGAAAAAGTTCTTAAAAAACGCGGTAATCAAATTTATGGTAAATGGTGGAGATGTGATAATTTTCATAATAGTGGAATGAATACATCTGATATTTAATGGAAAATATTAAAAACAAAAAAGAGAAAGTAAAGGGAGCTTCGAACAACATCCCCTCATGTGTGAAACAACCTATCTTTTATTTATTTTTACTTCCATGGACTTTCTCTTACCTTTCGATTTCTCTTTATTAAAATGTATGTATACATTTATTTATACAAACGTATATTATAAATTGAGAAATTTAAGCTTATAACTGTAATAATCAACTATTACTAAAGCGTACTTATAAGCTCTTACCCTCAATTTATTATACAAGTATTCCTTTCTTTCGATGGCTTTGGAGATATGATCGGGGGCAAAGACTTGGAACTTACTACCGATAGTGATGATGGCCTTGCATCTAAAGCGGGTAATGATCTTCCAAAAATCTGTTACCATATATCTCCTATCCTTCTCTAACTCTAATAACTTCCTTGTCAGGACGTAAATGTTGTTAACGATACGGTTTAATCCAGCAAAATCCATTTTCTAAAACAAGTCAAAAATTGAATTTTTATATGCTGTAATTTACAGTACATTGAGTAAAAGTAGTTACTTACCTCAAATCTTAGCTTAATTTTTAATGCATGAGACGAGCTAAAATCTCTGTGTTTAGCCGAACGCGACTAAACTGAGTACCACAACGTGAATGGAGGCGGATTGAAGCTCACAGTATGTTTTTCCTTATTAACACATAAAACGGCGCTTAAATTTATTTACTTCACGCACTCACGCATTACGCGCGTTTCTTATTTCGCTCCTGATTATCGTTGTCTCTCCCCCTTCAAAACTGACTTCTTAGTCTGTCTCGCCTATCTTCGGCATTATTTGCGTCCTGATGCCCGATTGACACTCAAGATGAATAACACTTCCACTAATTGGCAAGCATTCTTAGAAAGAGGGGGTCGAGGGAGAGTGAAAAGGTAGCACCACTGGAAAAATTGGGTAGGCCTCGTCCAGTCTTATACTTGCCTCTGTACAGAACAATCTCCAGTTGTTTTCTGAAAAATCGTGTACATAGCTTGTGTTAAATAATTTCGATCGTTTAAGAAGTTTTTTGATTGCACGGCAACGTATCAACGTGTTTTGCATCAATTTATCTTTTAGTCGTCCAAATCTAAAATACAACCACGTCCCGCGTCAACACTCACCACGTACTGTGAGCACCCATCGCAAACGTCCGCACTCTCAGAGCCGTGGTACGAAGACGAGAAGGAGAACAGTGTGGACGCGCACTTACACTCACACTCTTACACATTTACACCTTCACTTCTATACACTAATTCAAAACAGGTTGTTATTCTTTGTTATGCTTATTTTTGAATTAGTCGATTTTTTCTCTTCAGGAGCTTTCTCGCAAGAGTTTCCTCTTTTTAGCCACAAACCATATCTTTATCAGAGGCTCATAAACAGTGATTTTTTTATTCAGTTCGACCCAAACCCTCCTATCCTTCGTCAATTAACGTAAATGCTTTCACAATTAATTTTTTTTATTTATCGTTAAGTAGTTTCATATTTTAGCTGTTAAATTGTTGCCCTTGAATTTAAAAGTTTGTCCTGTGCTTCCGCATCATTGTGCTACTTCTTTCGCGTTTTGTATTTTGTATTTTGTATTTGCTTCGCGGTTCCCGTATTTAATATCTTATTAGAAAATTACATGGCTTCATCTTGTTTAATGTTGGAACGACTTTCAACGGCTGGTAAACCTCCTTTTGTAGAACTAACTTCTGTCTCTTACTTGAAGAAGAACCTGATGTGCTCTCCAACTTATCCAGCGTTGAAATCAGCTCTGTAGGCTGAGGTAACTTCTGATATAAGGATACTTCCTCTCTAAAAGCTTACCCATCCTGACATCTACCATTGGCTGTCACTCTTTCTCTTCTTCTTCTACTTTTTCATCACCCTGCAGTTGGATTTATGTAATAGCTTCATCCTCCTCATACATTATGAGTTTATGCCCCTAAAGCAGTATATTTGTGGAGCTTAGCAGCAAACTGTACTTATCATCTTTTGGTCCCAGAGCTATTTTTTTCTGTTTTTCAGTGTTAACGCCATAGTGCTTGAAGTAAATGAGATATTGCACGCATGCTATTTCAGATTTTTTAAATAAACAATCTTTATAGTCTTCAAATCTTATTTTTGTCTTAATAACAGATGTATCTTTTGCGTTTTTAATCAGTTTATTGTCTTGCACATGAATACAATTTAGTTTACTATATAGATCAATAAATTAAAGCATAATTTTACCACAACACTTATCCTTTATAAGCCCAATCACTTTCTTGTTTCATCGAGTTAAATTGCTACGATTTATGTCTGCATAATCTGAAGTATTAAACTAATCGATGTCTTCACCCATTTTTTTATAAATGTCTTGATCTTGAATTTTATAAGTCAAATAGTGTCTGTGTATAATAACTTGCACATACCTGCAAAACGCTGCAAGTACACTAAATCTAACGTAGATAAACTTTTTAGCTGTGATGTATGTTTGTGCAAGTTGTATGGCCACAAGACTTTCAGCGAATATCTTATGACTATGGAAGTTCGGTTTAGCAATAAGGGTCTCTGCACTGTAGCGCCCATGGGATTTATCAACAAGCTTCATGTCAACCCTTTTTTGTTCGTTTTCCATTATTTTCCCGCAAACCGAGTTTATTAATACTATGAAAAAGAGCTTTTCAAACTCATTCTTAGCAGTCTTTCTCTTCTTAGTATTTAAATCAACGTAGGGCTTTCACCATGCACTTTGATTGAATTGCAATGCTCTATGTATTTTACGCAACATTCATCCATGTTTCAAAGCTTGCTTTAAAGCTCAATAGTGTATGATATGAAGTTCCTGAGGGTATAAAGTAGTCATCAGTTTCTTCTGCTATGTACCGTGTGGTGTCATATGCTTAGAACGTAACGGTGAACATCTTTGTGGTCATGGTGTACGCTCCAAAAATACTCTACGTCGACTTTAAATACATAGCCGTAAAAGTGATCGTTCGGCACGTGGAAAAAATATCATCTACTAAGATCATTCACCCATTTAAAGCCACCATATGGTAAAGTCTACGTCATAGCCCAACTGTACAGATTATTGGCATCGTAGTGCAAAAATAATTTTTCTTCTTCTACGGGATTATATCATTCGTTTATGTATCTATTGTTTGCCTTCACATACCGGTTACAACATTTACTTATACCACCTCTAATACTTCTCTCGATAAATAATACCATCTTTATATCGCTGAAAAGCTCTAATTTAACTTGTAAATATTTCAACATGGCATCCAATTGTAAACAAGGTGTCGTGTGGTAGTGTACAGAATCAAATCTGCACGCGTTTATAAAAGTTGTACGGAAGTTTTCAAAAACATCCGCAAGCAACAATACGTAAGTCTTTAAGTATAACTCAAAGTATTGACCAAGAGATTTGACACTGAATGTTTTCCATACGTTTGAAGCACGATGATAGTCATCATTAGAGATATCCCTTTCAGTAAGTTTGCTATAAAAATCTCCTTTTCTCGGAAATCAAACGTCTTTGAGTTTCTCAAAGAAACTGTCGAAATCATATGAAAAAACAACTTTTCTTAATAATAACTTTACTTGATCTTGATTCTTCACCATATTTCAGAAATGCGCTCGAAGTTATATCGTATCGCTCCAAGTAAGATTCTCACTTTTCAAACGATAACAGCATTAATCTAAATGAGTTGACATAACAACCATCAATATATTTTGTAAAAGATATGTATTTTTCTTTATTTTCAGCAATTAGTGTGATACGACCTTTAAATCCTGCAGCAGTAACCATTTTTTTATAATAAAGTGAGAGTCTTATTCAGTCTGATTATGAAATACAACAGGTATATATTTTGAGTTTTTATAGTTAATTTTACATCCTTCATAAGCGGTTCCTCTAAATTTTTCCTTCAAACAGCATTGATCTCTAACTTTTTTTTTTTTTTTTTTAAGATTTTTTACTAATATAACATGGTTCTGCCAATGCAAAGATTAAAATTTTTTCATTCGTAATTTCTTATTGACTTTGGTTCCGTGTACACTTGGTGTAGTTCATCTGCAACAGCTTTAAGGATATTTACAAACTATTCTGCAGAAGTTGTGACTCCACAATTATCTTTCTTTTGTCTGTAGCTATAATAAACTGAGCGTGCACCGTCAAAACTGCACTGAATGTAAAATTAAATACTGTAAGCTTGATGTTCTCGAAATTTGCGATCATAATTTTCAACTGGCTTTAAAAGGCACTTGAAGTCAGTGTATTTAACAAAAAAAACTTTTTCTTTATAATTAAAATTATAGAACTGGAGTACACTTTGATTCTTAGTTGTAAGTTTTACTTTACACTTAATAACTGCTACATAGTTGATTAAGTGTTTTTAAAGTTGATATTCAATGTGAAAGAAATGTACACATTTTAACTTTATTTTAAACTTTTTAGAGGATATAAAGGTTCCAGTTGCAGGATTTTGTTTCCCAAATTTTTAAATATCTTTTACTGATACTAAAAACTTTATACCACTAAAGTTAAGTTTATTTCGATACTGCGTGTACTGATTAATACGTTTGCTATACGCTTTTGCTAGATAAACAGCAGACAATACTACACACATGAAACACTTATCATGATTGTTTTTTTATACTTAATGCGAATAACATGCAATAATCTAATGTATGGAATTTCTTTTATCGAATTGAACTTATTAATATTTATCATTCAATGCAAAATCTGTTACAATGACCAGCGTGAATCTCTTTTTCCGAAATTTTCTATCTGTTGTTTTAATGGCTCACTCACATGGTAATCAAAACACACACTGAGATCGTTGATTTATAAGTTAGATCATTTTTAGTGTTAGAATATTTAATTTTACTACTTTCAGAGTCATTTTTATGTAGCACATATTTTCTTAAAAGTTTAGAGTTCACCTTTATTGCACTGTATTCTTGCAGAGCTGCCATAATATTTTCTTCAAATAAAAATTTTGCGTCATCTAAAAATGATTTAATGTCTACGTGTGCAAGATCTGTAATAATACTTGATTTTATACGTTTATCCAAATCCAATACAACATTATTCCACTGCACAGTATTTCTAGGTGTTACTGATACATCCGATTGCGCTTTTAACTCTTCTTCAGTTTTATATAAAAATCTTATAAGCTTATTTTTTATGCTTACTAAATTAGCTTTGAGTCCTATACACGATTGCTTTTCTGCTCTGGTTAATTTTTTCGTAGTAAGCAACTTTTCTCGTGTAGCAATCGCCTCTGAACATAATTGCAGCAGTCTACGTAAATCTAAATCATCTACATCTATATCAGCTGCATAATCAAATGACTGCAGCAACATTTTTACTGTGAGTTTGAAGTATTGTAAGTTTGCCATGGTGTATTTGATTCTTGATTCAGCTGAAATGATTCCTAGAAAGTGCTTGTTGATGTGCTCCTGACGAATACCAAGCAAAGAATGATCGCTCTTCTGCTGAATTACACCTTATATTGGTCTCACTAGAATAGAGAAGCCGTAGATATCTGCTCTCACTAAAGTGGGAAACCAGAAAGATCCACAGTGTAGGCCACAGTGTAGGTATAATGAATCTCGTTCTCTCTGCTGCTGTCTATGAGCTTCTGGCGAGCACCAAACAAAGAATGACTGCTCCGAGCTCGACGCTTCCTTATAACCCTATCTAGTTGGAGTGGAAAACCATGAAAACTCTCTGTGCAGGTGTTTTGAAACTTGTAGTCTCTGCTACTGCCGATGTACTTCCGACTGACTCCAAACGATAAATGACAGTTTTGAAGCTCAGTGCTACCTTATATTCTCGTATCATTGGAGTGGGAGTAATGTTGTTATGCACATGTGAGTAAGAGCTGGAAATGACCCAGAATCTATAAATAAGGAGCTTGTAAGCTGCAAAGAAGTCATTCATCAACGAATCATTAAACTAAGAGGGTCTTCTGGGAGAATAGTAGCCTAATCGCTAAACAAAAAGTCTTCAACACGACCCGGAACTACCCTAGCCAAATGGACTACGATGTTGACCTGCAAGGCTTCAAACGTTGTTCCAATATCTTTATCTTGGAAGAGGCAGCAATCATGATACTTCAAGAAGATGCTACACGTTAAGTTACCAATTTCAAGCGCCTTGCAAGTGGTCAAAGCTGGCCCCTGGTGAACGCCGGACTAATAAATGGTTAGAATCTCATTATCATGAGATTCTCCAGGCATCTAGTCTTATACCTTGTTATAAAGTAATCTTTACCCTACAATACTTTATAAAAAATGCTAGAAATAGATTGGTAAAAGGGGTGTAGAAGAAAAAGTGGCTTAAAGAAACTTTGTATGATAAGTAAATTTACATTTATGATGCTAATAAACTTATTTACATAACATTTTATATTCAAGAGTAATCTACAATATGGATAAGATAAATTGTCCTTTAATAAAGAGCTTGAACAATGATAAAAGAACTTTTCCTTCAAATAATTTATTTAAGAAACATACAGTGTGTCCGAAAAGAAAAGTATACACACTGAAAAACTTTCTTTCTAACTACTGATTACTACCAATTTCTTAAATAGAAGGAGAAGATACCACTAGTTCTTGTTAGTAATTTCATAGTTTATTTTTAATCAATTTTTCATTTGATAAAACAAAGCGAAGTTATGGGGAGGAAATGATACCCGGTTGCTTCTCACGAGTGAGGATGTTGGATGAAGCCCTTAGTACTTTCTTTTCTTTCTATATAATTTTATAATAAATTTATTTACACTTAATTCTCTACAATACCATTTTGTTTATTAATCTATTATTTCTACTTTAATATTATCTTTTTTAAACTATCTATTATTTTTATTTCATTATTTTTTTTTTTTTTAATTATTGTGCTGAGTAGTAAATAAAAAATTCTTTTAGGATATTTATATTGAAAAAAAAAGAATAATAAAGGCTTTGACTAATGCCCTTACTTATGGAGAACAACCACTTATTTGTTTCCACTTTAACTTCTTTTTCTTTATCCTCCTATATTAAAATCACATCATTGTAGAAATATAATACATAATGTGAAACATGAAACTTATTGATTTTTTATTTTTGTCTGTTTATGTATTACCCGAGTTCGAACTAGATTAAAAAGAGTAGGCGGTTGTTCCCTGACCCATTTTGCAAGTGCAGTTTTTATATCCCACAGCATCATCTTTTTACTGAAGAAAGCAATTTCAGTATCATTATCATAACAGAAGGGTGATTTATTTTCCAATCTAATATTTTTAGATCTCCCCCCTTCTTACAATAATGAAGAACTAAAAGTCTCTTGTACAATTGGAGGAGCAGGAATCATTTTTGAAATGTGCAATTGCTGTGAAGGTGTTGGTAGTAATAAAGAATAAGCTGCAACAGAGATGATATTTCATATAAAGGTAAGTATAATATACTTTCTGTTAATTAATTCATAATTAACGAAAATGTATAGAATACCACCCTCTAATGTTTTTTTTTGATGATAAATCAGGAAAGATCTCTAATGAAGAACAAGTTAAAGACTTGGAACTTAAAGAGGAACTTAAGGAGAAACTTGAAGAGAAACATGAAGAAGAACTTAAAGGTGAATCTGCCGAATGATACAACAGAACGAGATATGGAAAAATTTTAAATAAAAAACCAGTGGACAGTGAGTGCTTGGGTACCCAAGTATAAAGTTATACTTCTTTGAAATTATATGGCAAACAATATAATTTTGACTATAACAATACCTTCTATGAAACAATATTGTGTACGAAGGTGGTGCAATTATCGTGGGAATGAGTATATCTACGTTGATTGGGTGTGATTTTAACTAATATGTGATGAGTTAATGATTATAAACAATATATTATTACACAATAGAATAAAAATAATATATAGGCTAGCCAGTCCAAGACTGTGCACTTTCATCGAATTTTCCAGTGATTTTAGAACAATATTTTACTGCCTAGGCAGATTCCATCTATAACGTCACGCTTACATATATTACGTACGATCTCACACTTATTTTTCGTTCATATTTGATACTCAAAATACAATTGTACATAGAAAATTGAGAAAAATCATCCAGTAATATAGTTTTCTTCAATAGAGTAGTATTACACGCCAGTGAATGTCCCTTGAAGACGTTCATAACACATAGGTTTTTTGAACAGATATTATTCAAACGTCAAACGTATATTAAAATAGCATAAAAAATACCCACGAACATTGCAGCTCATTTGACTGTACCATTATTTTATACGTGATACATAAGAAAAAAAGTATATTTAACATATAAACATATGAAAAAATTGCATCAAATGTCATTTATATGATTTGTAGGAATCTCCTAATTTTTTGGGTACAAAAGATTACTTTTAAAAAAATCTATCCAATTTTTAAATAGATGTACAAATTAAATTTTAAAGAAATTTAGAAAGAGGATATAAGGTGTGCGTGAAAGCATGTATATGAGTACATCCACATAAGAAAAAGGATTGCTAGCTTCACTCTACACTTTAGCGTTCCTGTCATTTCTCTGAACTTTCCCGCACAAACTATGTAAAGAACGTCTTTAAATCAAAAACCACTTGAATCACGAATGAAAAATTTTTAAAAGAACAAAATACAATAGAAATTAATTATTGTATTCGTACAGTACAAAAAAAATTTTTATAACTTTTGAAAATTTTGAAAAAATATGAAAGAATTGTATGAAAATTATTTATTTATTGTAAAAGTAACAAATTAAATACGTAGGAATGGATATTTATTAATCAATGGGAAGGGTGCTCTTCTAAAACATACTAATTGCCAAGTTTTTGTGAAACATTTTAAAAAAAAATTATTTTATTAAGTAAATTGTTTATCTATGTAATTTATAACTAAGCCACATAAATTAATGTTCTTTAACTAGAAATTTCTGTGAAAAATAAGTTACAAATTGTAAGATAAGATAAAGTAACTAATTTTTCTTTGTTGGGTCTGCTCCTCATAGTAGAGTAGGTAAGGGCCGTGGCCAGAAAGTCAGAGGTCAGGAGTTTAAATCTCTTTGGAAACTTTTTTTTTTTTTTTAGGGGAAGAATTAAGCAAAATCCACTGTCACACTTTTTCTCAAGGTCAAAATCTGAAATCGTTGATTTACCCCCACGCATAACGTGCCTACAGAAGTATAACTTCAAAAATATTTTAACATACCTGCTTAATCTGATACACACCACTCATCTAAGAAATCCATATTTCTTACAATTTCTGATAATGTTCTAATGGCGTTATGGATGTATTATTATATTCCATCGTATCTCCAACTCTATCAGGGGCTTAAGACATTCTGGTACCCTGGGAAACTGACCAGTTTAGTGCCCTACATAGCCCTACAAATTTTGGAGATGGTTAGTACTTCATGAGAAAATTATTTAGTAATTTTGTCTAATTTTTTGACAAACATCTTCGCCATCCGTGACGGTCACAAATTTCAAATTTTTTAATCTGACAGCGCTGATAAAAGTGGGGTTAGAAAAGAATAATAACTGTACAAAAAATTTCTATATTTTTCGGGAAAGCTAGAACATACTTACTTTACGACGCCAATGGTTAATTTTTATTATATTTAAAGTCATACTTTTTGTGTAGCAGCCGTACAAAAATAGTTACACGGTATGATAAAAATTACTATGTCTAACATAGTAAGAAATGTGATGGTACAATTTTTGCTATACAATATTGTAAATTTTATTCTAATCATTTTAAAATTTTCCACATTTAAAAGTAGAACTTGCTCTGTGACATAGTAAAATTTCTCTTTTCCACTGCATTGCCATTCAGTATAGTAAAAATTACTATGATCGAAAGTAAGTTTGTACAATATCTATAGGTATGCACGCCTATTGATTTTCAAATTTAAGGATAAGTTAATGTAATCATGACAAGAAACATATTTTTTAATTTATAATGGTTAAAAATTGATACCTGTAGACAATTAATTTGAAATCGACTGATTATTCGTTGTTAACAGTGTTGTCTACAAAAAATCTACAAAAGACGAACGTTTATTTTCCAGTCACTGCAGATCTCTTTTAAATAAAATATTTTTAAAATACTTCAGTAGGTATCTGTATTCTAAAAGGAACAAAATATCTATGTATAAAAAAACTATTAATCTTAATGTTCTGTTAGTTACATATATATTTTTCGTGTACAACATACGTGTATGTATATATTTCTTATTTTACTTTGATATAAAAATTATTTCTGCACAAAGTCAAAATAACTATGTCAAATAACAAATTTTAATATAATCCGGTTTTACTGTGTAGCATGGTTATTTTTATAACATGGTGAGTATATCTCATCTGTCCTATACAATACAGTAATTTTTATTATAGTTGTAATTCTTTTTCTAACACAAATTTTCTCAGTGTGCAAATTGTAGAATAAAATAAAATCATTTAAAACTCGTAGATTGGGTTATTAGCATATTACAGCGACTTTAGAAATAGAACAGTGTATTTCTCACCTAGGCCAGAAAGTAGCACTTGCGCGCTTGAAGGGTACAATTGTTGTATGTTTGTGCCCAAGGTGAGAGTGACATTTTTTGTATCAAGGGTGGAAAGGGCAACTTAGCGCCCATGGGCACACTTGCCTCCCGCCAATTACCCTAGGGCGGGAGCAAACTTTCAGTCCAGCAGGGCCAGAATGTTTCTTCCTGCCCATAGGCGGAAAGTAACTAGTAGACGGAAAGTAGACCCTAGGGTGCAAAGCACTGTGCGTGAGGGACGAAAATATACGTTTCAGAATTCTTTTTTGTCTATAATTTTACATCAGTATTACGATCATGCTTATGCCCGTCGTTATCATATATTGTCAAACTGTTTTCACGTAGACATACGCTTCATGACTGCAAAATACGTGATACAACTAGGTGACAAAAGGTTTCAAACAAACTCTACATATTGATATGACGTATTTTTAAAACGTTCTCAAATACGTAGCCAAACTACGTACATATTTTCAATTGGGTATGTACTTTATCAAAAAACAATAAAACCAAGTTTTAAAGATTTCATACTTTCCTAATCTTTGATTTCAAAGTAAAAAACTACCGTAATATACTGAAAGTCCAACCTACAAAATTTTAAAATAATTTGTCCATATTTTACCGTATTTTACGAAAAAAACGTTACCTTAAACGTATTTCTTTTTTTTTTTGACCCGCATAATTTTCCCCACGCGAAAATGTGGCTGCTCTACGACGCTCGCGGCTCGGCCACCTCAGCTCGGCTTCTGGAGACTCTCACCTAGAAGAAGTCCCGCCAGGGGTAGCCCATCGGGAAGCAAGCTACTCTCCTAGGGAGAAGCGAGCCCCACGCCCTAAAAGAAAACGCTTTCCGGCACTGGCTTACAAAATAAGGACACGAAATGCGGGTTTCTCGAGTTATTCACTTTACTTCATTTTGTTACTTACACTTACGCAGGCGTCTAGGCCCGGAAAATCTCGTCGCGATCCGTTGCTATGTCGTGGCACGAATTCCGCAATCACGCTCTCTCTTACCCACGCTGCTCGACGATCCCTGTCCCAGGGGCCAGCTCTTGCGACTTGCCCTAACTACACGCGGCCGATACACGCACACACACACTCAACTTCACGCACTACTTCTTGCAACGGCACTACGCTACTTTACCTCGGGGTTCACCATCCCACTCTTCTTACGCGGCTACTCGGCTGGTGACCTTGACTTCGCTGGCACGGATGACGGGGGAGTCATCGTCCCTGGGTCGTCGGCGTAAGGTCGAGTCCAGGTGGCTGCTAGTGGTCACTGGCTTTCTGTCTCTTCCTTGATTCTCTCTCTCTTTATTCCTACCGGAAACGCGAAAACTCGGAAAGCTCTGGTTTGCTCGAAGGCTACTGCAAGAGTGTCGCGTTAGGCCCACCAATTAGTGCAGCCTCGCGCATTACCGCACTATATCTACATACATATTTCTGAATCTTACCGCCAGGACATCATTCACACACACTCGAACGTGACGCAATTTATAGTACATACGCTTAATACAGATACATAGGTATACATACACTCTTCGTCGATGAAGCAACACTAGATTGGCACAATGGTGCGGTAATTACGAATATTTCATAATACGCAATTACACAGATAGACCCTTATATACTAGAACTACACATTCTCGGGCTTTTCTTCGGCGCTATGTCTTCTCTTCTCTCCTTGGCGCTACTCCTTGTATCCGATTACTCTCACGTAGAACATGAAACACACAGACCCGGACCTTTATTAGCTTTTTGTAAATAAAAATAGATCCCACCTTGAAAAATAGAGCTGTTATAAGCCGCTAATAAATAATTCCTAACCAACATTTTCTGAATTACAAACTGCAAAATGGTGTAAGTATATATCGCCAATAAACGAGATCTGCTGCTGTAAAACACGTAATTATTGCTAACAAGAAAGAGAGCGCCAAATCATCATCGAGAGCAGTGAGCAGCGTCATGATCGAGAGCAGAGAACAGCATCATCATTGAGAGCAGAGAACAGCATTATCATTTAGAGCAGGGAGAGCACTACGTCACCATCATCGGCAACAAGAGAGCACCAAGTTGTCATCGAGAGTAGAGAGCACCACACCATTACCACGGACACCAGAGAGAGAGAACCATATCGTCACCAAGTTCGAGAGCAGCGTCATTGGCTGCCATAGAGACAGCACCACGTTGACACCAAATGATCATGAGCAAATAGAAAGAGAGAGAGAGAGAAAAAAACGTATACATGACATTTATTGTTACCCTACACTAAAAAATAGATGTAAACACACGTGCTCGAGGATGCTGCTCACACTTGACGCATCAGGCAGATGACGTCTTTGAACAGCAGCAATCAAGAGCAGTAGCGAGAATACACTCTATAAACATCATAAAATAGACTTATTCATTACTTTTATCTAAACTTTTCACTAAAAAAATAAATACAAGCACGCGTACCAGAGGATAAAGCTCGTATTTGACGTATCAGGCCAAGACATGCTCGAGTAGAGCAGCGATCGAGGCCAACGACAGCAGCAGCAACAGCAATGAAGAGCCGCACTGAAAACACACTCTATAATAAGTAGTAAAAAATACATAGCCAATATTATTGACTTGATGTGCTTCTCGATCGATGAACTTATTATTAATTAATAAAGCGCCTCGGACCCATAAATCTAAGACTCAACATGCTTCTTAAATATTAGGTAAATTAAATTGTATGAAAATTATTAAAGAATTAATCATAAAAAAAGCATAATTGGCTCTGAATTAAAATAATTACTATCATTGTTCCTAAAATATAATAAATATAATTTTAAGCATTCCTTTAATGGCAAATGCGGTAAATGCGGTAAAAATTATGATATTAAATAGATCACTAACACTCCATCGTATTTTATCACTAGAAATATGGACACCAATATATTACACTTGACACGTTCAAACAAATCCGAAGCTATTGATGGCATAACGAATTACTTATAGTCGGTCAAAGTCCTAGTGGTTTAATTTGACTTGCTTCGTTGTAACTTGCTTAATTTAATAGTTCGATTTCCTAGATTTATAATAAACGTAACTTTCACTTTCATATTTGTTGTGTATAGATACTTACTTAGACTTCAGATTTTATACTTCTAATCTTATCTCTTCATTTCTTTGTTATTATACTGTAGCTATTCGTGCTTAAACAAATCGACATGCTAGTCAATAGATTTTGTACGTACTTTTGATAACGATTACCTCTATATATTTTCTTTCGATTTACCAAGAAGTGCATAGCTTCGTGAGTTCAAGGTGTTTTTTAAATAATTACCTATATAATTTAATTTACCTAATAACTAAGACGCACGTTGAGTCTTAGATTTATTGGTCCGAGACGCTTTAGTAATTAATAATAATTTCATCAATCGAGAAGAACATCAAGTCAATAATATACATAATGCGTTAAAAGCGGTTTGTATATCTACAAATATTACCAACTCAAGATCAAGTTAAAAAAACTTTTTTTTGAAAAGGCTCTTTCTTGCCATTAAGTTTGAAAAGGCTCTCGCTTGCTCAAAAATTTGAAAAAGCTCTTTCTTGCCAATAAGTTTGAAAAGGCTCTCTCTTGCCATTGCCTTGGAAAAGACTCTTTCTTGCGCTGACCCGACGAAATATATACACAAGTATAAGAATCAAGAAAATAGACATGTAAAGACATAGAAATATGAGTACAAAGGTTAAAATATACTATAAACAAAAAAATAACAGTTTGTTTCTACCCTCAGTTTAAGAAATTCTAGAGTCGAGTTTGTTTCTTGTTAAAATATGCCAGGCACTTCACAATTTCATTCACCATTAGTGTGTTTACCAATTAAACCTTAGTGTTCGTCAAATTGTGTCATAAATCTATACATTATGTATGATAAGATTTTCTACTAAAACTTAAATTTATCAAGAAATAAAAATAAAAAAAAAATTCAAAATATTCGTTATTTTAGTCAAAAAAAAATAGTATATGTATGACGAAAATTCTTTTCTCTGCAATGTCAGTTCAGTGAATATAGAGTTGTCATTGCAGACTTTTATTTATCGAGTCAATCGTAGAAGTAAACAAAGGACTTGATCATTGAAACGAGCATTTATTCGTGGAAAAAAAACTATTAAAGCATGTTGTAAGTATAATTTATAGTAAGAAGATTCGCAAATAACTGCTTATTTAGACGAATAAGTTATATGTTTACTCTTGTAGTTAATTAAATGATGAAGAGAATGAACTTTAAATTTTTTTTTATTTCTCATATATATCAGACTATCACTAATAATTTAAAAAAAATGAAATTGTTTAGCACTTTCTTACAGACTCTTTAGAGTTTTTAAATTTAAATTTTTCTTTATTCTTCAGTGAACATCACGTTATACATGTTCCGTACCGTGTGCATACTGTGCATCATCATCATGTTAAAAAAGTTCATGTGCCAGTACATCATGTTGAGAAGGTCCCAATCCTCGTACCAGTACATCACGTGGAAAAAATTAATGTGCCCTACCCAGTTGTGCAGAAAGGTAATTAAATTTAAACTTTTCTAATAAACTATTGTAGCATGTTGTTAACAAAATTTAATTTTTTACTGAAAAATCTCTGTCAAAATTATTAAACATGTTTTGGTTTAAGCTACTGATCGTAACTATGAAGTTTTATAAGCACTACCTCTCTTATTTTTAAAACATAAGCAGTGAAAAAAAACCTTGGATGGTTTTGTAGTAAGCGTGATTGTATCTTGGCCAAAAAAACTCGAAAATTTTCATCATCCCCTTGATCAATTTACTCTTAATAATGGTTTTTTTTTTTTTTTTTTTTTTTAATGTTATAATAAAATAAAAAAATTGGAAGGTAAGTAAAATAATTAAGAACTAACTAAACTAGAACGAAAGCAGATGATTTGCTACCTTCAGATGTTGTAAACCTCAAAAATAACGCGTGTGAACCATCGAAAAAATTTTCGTTCTCGTTTTAAACTTTAAATTAAAACATGCTTAAAATACCTTGCTTAGTACCAGTGGCAAAACGAAAAGTATTCGTTTCAGATACCAATGTGCGTTATGCGCCGGGCAAACCGCGAGTGTTATCAGTAGATGAAAAACCAAAAATTTTATTACCACTTAAATATAAGGACTATGAAGTAGATGATGAGTTTTTTTTTGAGAAAAAAAAAAGTTGTGAGTGACAATAGTGCCAATAGGTGATAGTAATACGAATAACATTAAAACCGAAGAAAATGTAAACGATGATGATTATGATAGTGTTGATAAAGATGAAAATTTAAAAATAGAAAACCATCGTGAACCCAGTATTTCAGTGAGTGGCTTACCAAAAATCTCTTTACCATTGAAATATAGATACTTTAGATTGGATCATGAACTTTCCTTTAAAAAAAAGATTGTAATCGATAGTAGTGTTAGTGGTAGTAATGGTGACAATGACATAAATAAAATAAAAAATAAAACAAATGAAAACAATTATCATAATCGTGACAGTGATAATAACGATGTGAAAAAAAGTGACTCTATTACTTCACTTGGCGGTTTGTCAGTTATCTCACTACCATTATAATATAGGTATTTAGGATTTAATCATGAGCTTCCTTTAAAAAAAAAATGTGGTTAACGATAGTGTTGATGATAGTGATGGTGGTGCTGATTGTGAGTCTCAAGTTTCAGTAGGTGATTTATCAGACTGGTACAGTGGACCAGTCAATATCACAATTGATATTAGTGACAACGAAGATTATCATAATAGTGGTAGTGACAGTGTATCAGTATTAAAACAAAAAATTGTCGCTGACTCTGACTGACAAAACATTTAATGGTTTTAGTTTTTCGAAAGACGAAGAAAGTACACAGTTATTTTCATTACAAACGATAATGAAACCAATGATGATTGGACTTGTAAAAAGAGAAAAAATCTCGCGCAAGGATAAATGTTCGTTGTGTCAGCTCAAATATTATAATCAAAATAGAAAGAAAGGACGAAAGTGGTGTTATTATAATGGTTTAAATGGGTGGTGTTGTGTCCGTGGAGAGAGAAAAGGATATCAGGCGCATAGAAAGAATAAACACTGTATAACTTAACAATACATATATTCTTTCATCACTGTATATAATAGGCAAGTATGCGGAGGTTAGAGACTGCTCGGTACGGCGGCCCGTTTCTATTTGTCTACGCGCGCTCGCACATCTCGACTTTACTCGCACGCAGCGCCACACATCACACATGCACACATACATACCTCTCCTGCACACACACAACAGGTGGTTATGCAGTCTCAGCATTCAAATATTCGAATAAGTAGATCGCAATAATACTAATCATCATCATCATTATTATTATATATGGTTATCAAATTAATTATTAAAATACTTTAATAAATTCTTTTAGTTATGTTTGAAACCTGTTCTAGTTATTTTTTTTGTGAAAATTATTCTAAATATATAAAAATACATATTGTGTATGTTTGATCGTAATTTTATAAATAAAGAAATATTTAAAAAGTATTTTGTCTAATAGATATTTACTTTTACTAATTACTCATGCATACTTTGTTATTATTTAAAATAAATAAAATTTAAGACCATTGGGATCCTCAGTTGGTATAAATACTTTATTAGGATAGAAATGCTCAATAAATATCTTTATTATTTTTGTAGTCAAAATGATTTACTTATATTTTCAAGATTAACCATACGATTGAAATTTTGTAAGCCAAAATTAAAAACAAAATATGTGTTATTCGTAAAATGGTCAAACTAAAAAAGCATTACAATTCAAATAGTAAACAATTTATTAGAATGAATAACATTCATCCATTATCCATAACATTTATCTGAAATTTCAATCTTGACTTATTTATCACCTCGTTTTACATTTTGTATCCATTTTTTAAGTACATAAGTATTACGTAAGGTGCACTGAGCCAGCATATAGTTGCATGCTTTATGATTAGCACAAAATATTGATCCATCATACAAAGTGTTTAGTGCTGGGCACCCAAAATCTTCGAGATTATGAATTAAGCTAAAAATCAATTTCATTAGTTTAATGATTTGTTTGCCAGTCTAAAACTTAAAAACTTACCATTCAGGCAAAATTCTAGCCAACCACTTATTTTTTTCTAATCCCTTAACATATACCTCATCACTCATGTTGATGACTGATTGTATTGTATGCTGCACTTTATCATAAGATATTTTTTCCAATCTCCAAAATATTGCATAAAAGTTAGTTTCCAACCATGATACTTGGTACATATTTGTCTTAGATAAAAATATCGATGATAAGGAGGTTTAAAAAGAAATACTAATGGTTTTGCGTCGGTCTTCATGTTCAATATGGCTTTCTCTTTGAAAATGAAGTTATTTTTGTTAATTTGGTAACCTTGAACATCGAATATAAATTTTCTTTTGTAACTAGTATCTGCAGTCGTTTTCAGATTACACATTAAATAATCTTTTTTTATTGGTGCAGGACCATCAATTTTATCTCTTTCTGCATTATAATGATCATAACAATGTAAGTGTTCTTTAATATCAAAGTTGTTTTTTAAGTTTTCACTTAGAGCTTCATATATAGTATCTATTTGAGCGCCCAACAATTTAAAAAGAACTTTCTTTGGCAACATATACAGATTCAAGGAGTTCACATGAGGTAACATGTCATAGATGGCAGCCATCACGTTACTGACTAAAATCATTTATTTGCGAGAATATATAAACAATTGCGACATAGAATACAGTGCTATAGGAACAGTGGAGAAGGGTACATTTAAAAACTATTACTATACACGCTCCCACTATTAATATTGTTGATGTTATGACTAACACTTTTCATGTCTTGTGGAGCTGGCAAGCTCAGCTTAGAGGGCACAAAGGAGAAGAGCCTTCAGCGAATGAGAATTTACCATATCTAGTATAGGATAGTAGACATAAGCAGTAAATGGCATATATATTTTGCATTTATGTAGATGTACTATGATATCTCCCATTGACTGGACTCTCTCTTTTACGCCCTCTGCTGAGTTTGCCAACTCATTAGTCTGATCTGCGTAAATATAAAACCCGCATCGTAGCATGAACCGTTCAGTTTCTTGAAAATTATCAAAGAGAATTAGACTTGTCTACTAAAAAAGTGAATCATGTTTACTGCTCAGTATTTTGAAGATGAGACAATAAGCATACATAAATCACATAAAGAAATTATAAAAAGTGAGAGTGGTATATACACAAATAAAAGGTTAAGTTATTGCTACACAGTTCTTCAAAATGCTGATATTTTTTGCAAGCGTCAAGATTTAACAATATCAGATAAACAGAAATTTCAAGCTGCTGTGGTTCTGATTAAAACTCTGATGCAACGACTTTACGATCGATTAAAAATAATACAAGCAGTCAAATTATTTGAGAATGAACCTGATTTTTTTGAACACTCTCAGCTAGTAAAAAGTTATTACCATGAAGCAACACAAGGAGTGGGAATCTCAACAGCGACGCCAGATACTGTAGCCACAACATCCTGTAAAGATGCATCAGTGGGTTGGGAGGTTATTAATAGTGCTTTCAAAAATCAAATAAATACTGCTTTAATCGTGAATTGCAAACATTTAGATCCCCTCACATTTATGGAAGACGCTCGACAGCAATTTATTAAGCGAATAAAACAAACTCTGGACGAACATCAAGCGTTAAAAGTGAATACAGTGCTCGCTGCTGAGTATGTGAAAGTGAAAGATGAAAATGAAATTGTTGGTATTAAATGTTTTAATACAAAGTCACAAGCTGTTTTTCAAACAACTGATTTGTATGAATGGTTTATAATGTATGTACAATAACCAACTGAAAAAGATATGGAAGATTTTCAAGACAAAGAATCTGGTTGGTCATTACGTTCTACACTAAATTTAGTCGTAAACATTAATAAACTTAATCTTATGAGAGGAAGTTCTTATATTGAATTACCAAATTATATTTAAAAAAAAAACAGGCTTGCATAAATGTGATGAATAATGATAATCAATGATTTAAATGGGCTATTCTATCAGCGTTGCATCCAGTGCAGAATCATGCATATCGTATCTCCAACTACACTCAGTATGAAAATGAGTTGAATTTTAGTGATATTGAATTTCCAGTACATCCAAAGGCAATTAAAAAATTTAAAAGACAGAATAATGTTTCAATAAATTCATATTTTTTGATTAAAAAAGAAATAGATGATCAAAATGGACAAAAATCTTTCTCGCTTTGTACACAGAACATTCTCTAAAAAATGTGCATCATTTATATGTGATCGTTGTCTTCATCATTTTTGGACAGCGCAAAAATTACTAGCACATGAAACTGATTGTAAGAGTATAAATAAATGTAAAAATACACTTCTTAAAAACAATAATTATGTAAACATACTTCAATTTAAGAACTTTACTTATAAAAATCGTGTACCATATGTAGTATACGCAGACATTGAATGTTTGTTACAACCTGTTAAGCGTGATCATGTTTTTCAAGAGCACAAGGCATTTAGCATTGGATTTTTTATTAAGTGTAGTTATGATAATCGTAAATCACAGTACAAGAGTTACAGACAGAATTGTGAAGAAGATGAGGCACCTGCTATATGGTTTGTAAAGAGTTTACATGCTTTAGCATTTCAATTTCAGTACTTATACAATAATCCATGCAAAATGATAAATTTGACAACTCAAGAACACGATGAATTTGGTAATGCCCTGCTGTGTCATATTTGTAATGAGTCTTTCAGATCAAAAGCAGAGAAGGTTCGAGATCATTGTCACTTTACTAGAAAATAAATATCAAACAATGAAATATTACTTTATGGTACTATTTGTATTATGTAGACAATTTATTATGTATAAAAATATTTCAGGTATCGAGGTACTGCACACAAGTGCAACCTTAATTACAAAGGCTCAAGAATAATACCTATAATCTTTCATAACTTAAGTGGTTATGATCCACATTTGTTTATAAAAGAACTTTTAATGAGCTTTCCAGGCCAGGTGCAACTTCTCCCACGAACAAAAGAAAAATACATATCTTTCACTAAGTCTGTTGAAGGGACCAACATGAATCTTCATTTTATCGACTCCTATAAATTCATGGGTTCTTCCTTAGATAAATTATCATCATATCTGGATAATTTTGAAATGTTAGAAAGAATATTCATGAACGATGATAAATATAGTATTGAGCGAATCGGATTATTAAAGATAAAAGGTGTATTTCCGTATGACTATGTTTCTTCATTTAAAAAGCTCCAACAAACAGTCTTCTCTCAAAAAATGATTTTTATAGCAGTTTATACGAAGCTCATACTTCTGATCAAGAATATGAACATGACATAAATGTATGGAACACATTTAATATCAAGACCATCGGACAATATTCCGATTTATATTTGAAGACAGATGTTTTGCTACTTGCAGAAGTGTTTGAAAATTTTCGAAACAATCGTCTTGAAGCAAATGAATTGGACCCAGCTCATTATCATACTTCACCTGGGTTAATCTGGAATGCAATGTTAAAATATACAAAGGTAGTGATTGTGCTGTTAAATGCAAAAATTTGCTATCGATAAATCTTATAAATTAAGACATTTTTCAGATTTAATTGGAATTATTGATAGATATTAATATGCTTATGTTTATTAAACGAGGTATACGAGGAGGCATTAGTCAATGTAGACATCGTTATGCCAAAGCTAATAACCAGTATATTAATGAAGGTTATCAACCTAACGAAGATGAGAAATATCTTATGTATTATGACATCAATAATTTATATGGGTGGGCTATGACTCAACCATTACCTTATAGTAGTTTTAGATAGACACAAAATATTAATCCGGTGGATGTCGTGAACGTGAAAGATGATGCTGAAATTGGTTACATTTTTAAAGTAGATATTGAGTATTCAGAAGCGCTACACAATGCACATAAGGACTTACCATTTTGCGCTGAACATAAAACATCTGTGGGATCCAAACAAAAAAAATTAATGACTACTTTATACGACAAAATCGCTACGTCATACATTATTGAGCACTTAAACAAGCATTAAAGCATGGTCTCTACTTGAAAAAAATTTATCGAGTATTGTAATTTAAACAAAGTACATGGTTAAAGGAGTATATAGACTTGAATAGTTCAAAACGTCAAAATGCAAAAAATGAATTCAAGAAGATGTTGTTCAAACTGTTTAACAAAGCAGTTTATGGAAAGACCATGGAAAATGAGCGAAAACATGTTGATGTAAAACTCGTTAATAAGTGGGAAGGACAATATGGTGCAGAAGCACTTATTGCTAGACCGAACTTTCATAGTTGTGATATCTTTAACAACCAGCTTGTTGCAAAACAGTTGTTACGTGCTGAAATCTGCATTAAAAACCTATATACGTTGGATTATGTGTCTTAGACTTATCAAAAATACGTGTTTATAGATTTCACTATGACTTTATGAAAAATTATGTAGGGGATCAATCTAAACTACTCTATACTGATACTGATAGTCTTTTATATGAAGTAACTAACACCAATATGTATAAAGTCATGAGTGATAATCTTGAAGAATCCATTTAACATTAAACGAGGCAATAATAAAATTGTTGGCCTCATAAGCATAAATTTGTGTATTTTATTTATTTACTTTTGATACAATTAACACTAATAATTTTAATTCTCTGCAAATTTCCTTATATTAACATCAAGTTTTGGAAAAACACATGATAGATCTTTTTTATCAATCCAACTATTATGAATATTGTCAAAACCCAACCATTTAACAAGAACGCAATTTTTTTGATGACTTGTAATTTTTTTGACAAGATAAGTAACTGGGTATTTGGTTTTCTGAAGTTCCTGTTCATAGAAACCTCCAGATATTGGTTGCTCTTGATAATCTTTTAAATGGTAAGTTGGTGGGCTAGTAGGAACTACTCGTGCTATTGTGAAAATTTCAGTAGACCAATTTGGTGTACATCCTTTTTCAAACATTTGCTCGATATTGCTCACTCGTAATTTATCATCCAACTTAAATTTAAGTTTTTTCCTTTGTAATGTTTTTTTAGATATAAAAATTTATACAACATTATTTGAATTCGCAGCTGATACATCCTTAGGCTTCATAGCTATCGTTCGGTGCTTCCTATCATTGTAGTCTGCCAACAACTTAGGGAAAATAGCAATCCACTTATAGCTACCTTGTCCTTTCTTAGCTACTTTGTACTTTCGCATGAGACTTTAGAAATTTGCATTGTAAAACTCTTTACCACGATCTGTTTGTAAATTAGTTGGAACTCTCCCCTCTGTTAATATCAACTTCATAGCTGCAGTCACATCTTGACCATATTTATTTTTTACATGCACCGCCCATGCAAACTTTGAAAATACACAAATGACTGTTAGCATATATTTATAACCCTTATTTTCTCGAGCATAAGGTATCATCTCTACAAGATCAGCTTGCCATGTTTCATCCAAGCCACGGACACCAAACTCTCAACGGAGATAGTTGCATCTGGCAGGTTTATAAAGTTCTTTCACTACTTCTTCCATCCTTCCTAAATGTCTTCTCGAGCTGTATTAGATGTTTGCGCTACAATATTCTTAACTGTGTGTATTTCACGCTGCAAATTTAGTACTGTTTTTGAGAATACATCACTCAAATTACTCAACAGTAGACTTATTTTCTCTTGTTCATCTAAAATGAAACTTTTTTCCTTCTGTAAAGTAGTGAGATTTAAAGCATCGTAAGGTTGAACAGCTGATGCAACAATGCACAATCTTTAATTTTCCAAATTAAATTGACCATCTGTGGTGAGCTTATACCCCAATCCTCGAGGACATCGACTACTCCTTTTCGACTTAGCTAATCCACGTCCGAATACGTCGATGTTCATTTTGATACTGAAGTCAAGTTGATTACCAAGCTCAATATATAATATTAGCTTTATGAAGCTCCTCAACGATTAAATTTATTTCATTTATATGACTAAGATTACCAGCTGACTTTTCTGTCACTAGTAATCTAAGTCAATTGACCAGTTCGTTAGGGTCGTCCCAATAAACGTAGTCCATTTGCGTGTTGAGCTTAGCAATTTTGAACGAAGGTATGGATCCACCTTTCTTCCTAACTTGTGTGAGGTTAAATAAAGGGGCAATAACATTATTAAATTTGTTACTGTTGTATGGGCAAATCGTCTCATTTTTGTCAAATTTTCTTTTATGCGCACTCGAAGTTTCCAAGATTTGTTTGTATTGAGTTAAATTATCTGGTGCCCTGTGCTTTTTATCATGATGTTTTTTTATGAGTAACTCCATTAATCCATCAGTCATTGGGTATCTTACATCTTTTATGTGAATTTGACTTTTATTGAAATATATGGGTGAATCACCAAGTATACATCGTCTGTCTCTTTCTTTTCTTATCCCATAAATTCGATCAAATTCCGGCTGATTTCTATCAAGAATTTGTAAGTATGGGTTCGTGGATAAATTCTTATCGATATCATGCGCTGAATCAAAATCACTTTTTTCAACAACGGTGTCATAGTTTTTGATAGTATCATCCAACGAAGAAGTATCATCTTTATCATTACTGTTACTATTTGCTGACTGGAACGTTGATGTTTCAATATTTTTAATTTTTGGCTTAAAAGGCTTGAAAGGCTCTTCAGGTGGAGATTCAAAGCTTAGTAAAAGGTTTTTTTCCTTCTTTTTGTCATAGATGATTTTATTAAGCGGATCAGTAATAGGCTTGAAAGTCTCCCCTATCTGTTTTTCAAAGTTTTCTCTGCCTGACTTTAATAATCGATGCTTACGTCTAACAGCTTCTTTTGCTTTTTTAACTTGACGAAGAATGTGTTTTTCCTTATGAAAATCATCCATGTTGTCCGCTTGATGGTTAACAATAGACTAATATTTATAGCAAAACTGTCAAAAC